>NW_027187374.1:14351722-14376374 GCF_028583685.1 Petaurus breviceps papuanus
GTGTGTGTGTGTGTGTGTGTGTGTGTGTGTGTGTGTGTGTGTGTGTGTGTGTAGCATGTAGTGTATAAGCAGTGTGCCTGGAGCTCAGAAAAACTTGGAACAAGATATTAATGTTATCTCAGAAACTTTCTGAGTTCGTTACAATTATTATTCCCTTTTATAGATGAAAAACTAAAACTTAGGTTCAGTGACTTGTCTAAGATCACATAGTTCAGTATCGGAGGCAAAATTTGAATTCAGGTCTTCCTGACTCCAATTATTTTATTATGATATATTATATTAATAATTATGTGTTCTACCTTCTTAATATTCCAAATCTCATCTACATTTTGCCAGCTATGCTCTTTTGTGTCATTTTTGCCTACAATTTGCAAATCTTGAATAAAATTTGCCCAATTGGATCTAAAATAAGAGGTTTCAAATGGAGATATCCCTAGCATTCGATAAATTATAGCAAACAATACACTTTTTAAAGTGTTAAATATTGCTAATATAATTCTTGAATAGCAATCTATTGTGAAATTTTTCTACAAGACTGATATTCAGTAACATTGACCTCATAAACATGTCTCAGAACTATTAAGCTGTTATCAGCTTTTCCATCTGTATCTCTAGCTAGCTAATGCTCTAGAGTACATTATTCCTGACTCTCTAAGATAATAAATAAATCTCTGTAATAATAAACTGTGTTATAAAGGTGTACCATGATGTCTGATAGTCATTTAATAATCAAAGTGAACTTTATGATATATTTGTAAATCATTTATTTATTTCTTAATACTTGTGCTTCCAAAAATTAAAATTGCAAGTGATCATAAGTGGAATCTGCCTGTTCAAATAATTAGTACTGGTATTCTTCCTATTTACCTTGTCACAGTGACTGTTTTAAACATAAAATATTTTATAACAATAATAATCATCATAAATAATATATCATAATATAATCATATATCTTAATATAACATATGATATACAATCATAGGTAATAATCATAAAATTTACTCAACAGAGGGCAAAAGTAGGAATAATCAAAATAGCACATTCCACTCATAAACTTGAATGCCATTCTTTCTCGAATTTGCAGTATTCAGAGGGAAGAATAGATACACATTTACAAAAATCTAGCAGAAAGGCACATGAGATGCACAGGAAAGAAAGCTATCTTCTATAAAGCACAACAGTCCTTATACAATCCTTTCATAATTCACAGTTATTTGATTCATAATTTCTCATTTACCTGCTTTTAAACTCAAAACAGTGACAGCTGATGGACCACAGTGTTCTACAATCATCATTACCTCTGTCTTCAAAGAAGTACTCTCAGATCATCTGAAGAACAGTTCTCAATCTGGTCCTCAGAACAGTCCTTTTTTTTCCTCAACATTTTCTCTGAGACTGTTTCTAAGTTGATTTTATCAGTTTTTCTCACACAAATGTTCCTTTTCTACCCCTCTTAGGAACCAAACTGTTCACTTAAGAAACAAGCAAAACCTTATTTAAACTCCTGTTAACTTCAAGGGTTTGGAAGTGTTGACTGATTAATTATTTAGTTAACAGACAGCTTGGGAGCCCAGGGGACAGAGTGCTAGACTTGGAGTCAAGAAGACCTGAGTTCAAATTTTGCCTATTACACTTTGACCTTAGACAAGTCATTGAAACTAAGTTTTAGTTTTCTCATCTATAAAAGGGAATAATAACTGTCACTAACTCAGAGAGTTTCTGAGATAACATATATAAAGATATCTAACCAGATAAGATCTGTAAGTACTTTTCAAACTTAATCCTTTTATTAATTTGTCCCTGCATTTCTTAACTTATTTTTAAAACATTATTTTAGAATTCTGTCAGCTTCCATTAGAACCTTGAGGATTCTTTCTATTAAGCGTATTCCTAATCTGTTATTTTTAGAATTAAATGCACAAAAAATCAACCTATTTGAACTATTTTCATGTCATTTACAACAGCTGCTAGCCGTTAGAGCCCATAATTTGATGATCTACTAACTGATAGCTGACTTCAATATGATTACTATGAGTGCTTTTTTTCTTTTCAAAATTAATAGGCTTTGAAACTGACCTTTTAGTTAATATTATCTCTTTATTAGACAAATATTTATGGTTTTTTCTTTGAACTAGAGTTGAAGTTAATAGTAATCTGATGCAAACACTTTCATAATGATAGTTATAGAAATTGAAAATTACATTTATTTCTACTGGCAAGTATTTCCCCTGAACTGATCCTTCAGAATTGTGTGTTGAGACTAGAATTTGAACACTGAGGCATAAAAGCCTATAAGGTTTATTATGTTTCAAATTAATTTTTAATGTATTTCAAATAATTTCAACCATTTCTTCATCTGCAATGATAGTAAAATGATAGGAATTAAGCTCAACTTCAGTTTTCAAAAATTGGTCTTAAATATCAAGAAGGTCATAATATCAATCAAAAAGCATTTATTAGTATCATAAATCTTGAATTTTAAGGGACCTCACAAACCATCTTGTCCAGCTGAGGCCCAGAAAGATTAAGTAACTTGCCCAAAGTCACACAGGCAATAAGAGGCAAAGTCAAGATTTGAATTCAGGTCCAAGTTTGGCACTCTTTCCTGTGTGCCATACCATACCAAAGATTGTGAGGATTGCTAAACAAGCCAATATTTCCTGTTTGTATTGTGCCAAGGACACTTCCTGGGGAGTTGTTTTTTTTTTTTAATTAAATAGCTTGTCTTGCCAATCCTGTGGTTTAGATGTAATGTAGACATCAGAAAGTAGGGCTAATTAACATTTTGTACAGTCCTTCCTGAATTTTTATCATGCCTGTTACAAAAGCGATAAATATAAAGAATAAAAAATAACTATCATATAACACATCAAGTTCTATTCCATAGATTAGTTTTATTTTCAAAAATCTTCCTGGTCTATTCTTAATGTTGTAGAATACTTCATGATTTACAATTGAGGGCAACAAATGATGTGGTCACAACCATTTATTTCAATAAGATGGTAGACAAGCTTCGGCTGCCCTCATTAGTCATGATTCCATATGCATGTCCACTAATGTGACACATGGTCCAGCCCCCTACCCTCTCCCAAGACTTACATACATATACATAATATATACATATATGTGTACATATGAGTAGAGATATATGTGTACACATGTATACTAATATGTATAAATATACATATGTAAAGTTACACAGACAAAAGGCAACTAATGGTACAGTGAATAGAGCATTGGGCCTGGAGGCAGGAAGAGCTGAGTTCAAATAAAGTCTTAGAAACCAGCTGTATGTGACCCTGGGCAAATCACTTAACTTATGCTTACCTCTATTTCCTCAAGTGTAAAATGAATATAATAATAGCACCTTTCCCACAGAGTTGTTATGAGAATCAAATGAGATAATATTTGTAAAAAGTGTGTCTGACACATATTTTATAAATGCTTATTCTCTCCTCCATTCCCTGTCCTCCCCGTGTTCTTTTCAGCTGGAGAGCACAGAGTTCTTTCAGCTAAGGAAATGACCATTAGCTTAAATCAGGAGAAGCTTCTTCTTCTTCTTAACTCTCCTAAAGCCTCAACCTTGGGGCTGTTTGTCATCTCCAGGCAAGAGATGAGAGAAGTCTTGCTTAGATATGCAACCAAGAGGGTGTATAGACAGAGTAAAAATGGGTGGGTTCACACATTACCTTGCCGAGGAGTGTGCCATGTAATTCTACAGCTCAGGCTCAGACAGTAGCTACTACTATCACTGAAACTGAGAGACAGCTTTTGTTTACTATGTTTTTCTGTTGTTAAAACAAATCAGCAAATTCCCAGTTTCTTATAGGGCCTTATTCCAAAAAGGTGGTTGTTTCTCTGTGGCTCACTGCCTCCACCTACAGTTACTCCAGGAAATTTCCTAATATACTTAAGAATATAGCTTGTATCTAAGCTTTTATATTAAGCTATTTTATAATACTATATGTTCATTATATCATATATTAATATACATTATATTTATTGTGTTGTGTATTACATATTAGGCTACATGATAATATTAAGATATTTTATACCTAAATAATGGGGGAAAGTGTCCCCAGCTCCTTTACAGCTAATTGCTGACAATAATAACAATCTAACATTTATATAGTGCTCGCTGTGTGCCAGGCACTGTACTAAGGACTTTACAATTATTATCTCATTTAATCCTCACAACAGCCGTGGGAGTTGGGTTATTATAGGCACTCAAAGTGCTAAGGTATGGGATAGTTGATGTCAGGTATGGGACTGTTACTAATGAGCCTACCCCCTCCTGACTTCTCCATAAGACTGACCCCATTATTATCCCCACTTTATTTCATATCTTCATTATCTTCCTATATAATGACTCCTTCCCTGTTTCCTATAACCATGTGTCCTCCATATTTAAAAAACCTTCACTCGATCCTGCCATCCCTACTAACTAATGATCATCCTATATCTCTCCTTTTTTCCCTATATCTTTCCTTTTTCTTTACTTGAGAAAGCCATCCATGCTAGATGTCTCTATTCCCTTTCTTCTGCTTTGCTTCTAAACCCTCTGTAATCTGGCATCAGTTTCCATAATTTTACTGAAAATGCCATCTCCAAAGTAAATAATGTTACAGATCTATAATGAATTGCCAAATCTATAAGCCTTTTTTCAGCCCTCATCAATCTTGACCTCTCTGCAACCTTTAACGATGTTCATCACCCTCTTCTACTTTATACTTTCATCTCTCAAAGGTTTTTGTGAAAACACTAACTCCTGGAGAGCACAGTCTGCTCACTTCCCTTTCTGCTTCTCCTTTGCTATTCCTTCATCTGTTACTCTCGTTAATCATAGATGTCCCCTAAGACTCTGTTCTGCTACTCTTCCTTTATGTACTGTCTCCTTTGGTGATCTCAGCATCTCCTGTGGATTCATTTATCATCTCTGTGCAAGTAAATCCCAGGTTTATATAGCATCACCTTTTGGACATCTGGAATTGAATCTCAAGTTAAACATATCCAAAATAAAAGTAACCATCTTTCTCCCGAAGCTGCCTCTTTCCAACTTTCCTATTACTGTTGAGAGCACCACCATCCCCTCATCTAACCCAGCCACACAACCTTGGGGTCATTCTTGACTCCTCATTCTCATTTCATGTTTCTAATCTGTTGCCAAATCTTTCCATTTATGCTTTCACAATATCTTTCATATATGCCACCTCTCCACTCAAACAACCACAACCCTACTTCAGACCCCTTTCACAACTCTCACCAGGACTATTAAAATGACCTTCTTGACCAGTCTACTGGCCTCAAATCTCCCCCCATTCCAATCCATTCTCCACTAACCTGCCAGGTTTATTTTTCTAAAGCATAGATTTAACCATGTCACCCACACATCCCTCCTTGGTGAATGCCAGTTGTTCTGTTACCCCATGATCAAATACAAACCTCAAATATGTGTGTATGTGTATATGTGCATACATACACACATATATACATATACTTTTTTGTCATCTAAAACTCTTCATAACCTGGCCTCTTCTTACCTTTACCATCTTCTACCACTCTACTCTCCTTCACATACTCTACACCCTGGCAACACTGGCCTATTTGCAGCTCTTCAAATGAGATATTCCATCCCCTACCTGTGCCTTTACACTGGTTGTCTCCCCTGCTTGAAATGGAAGACCCTCACCTCCCTCACCTCTACTTCTTAGGTTCCCTGACTTTCTTTAAAACTCAGCCCAAATTCTACCTCCTCATGAAAGTCTTTCATATTTCCTCTCAGGTGCTAATGCCTCCCCTCCCAGAATCCCATTCATCTAGATAGAGATACAGATAATTAGATAGATCTCTATATTATCATGTATAATATACAATTATATAATTATATGTGTATATATATGTATATTTGTGTATCTACATGCACATGTATGCACACATATATAGAGAGATATTTTGTATCTATCTAGCTGTTTACATGTTATTTTCCCACTAGAATGTAATTTTCTTGAGGACAGACTGTTTTGTGTAATTTTTTTGCCTTTCTTTCCATCCCCAGCACTTATCCAATGCCCAACATAGTAAACATTTAATAAATGCTATATTATTTTAAAATAGTGCTAAAGGGAACTGAAATTTGAGATTGCTGTCAGAATATCCAACATACCGGTGAATATTACCTCTACAGGGTTATACATAGTTCCTAACAGAGACATAGTGCTTCTCTTTGGGTTAGACTTCCCCCTGGAAACTAAGCATTCTTGGAGCTACTGAGCAAGCAATTACATTTCCCAGCACACCATCACTGCCCAAGTACATGATACACTGGGTTTTCTCTCCAAGTAGCCTTTTTTGCAGTAATTAAATTCTTGGAAACATCTAAGTTTGTCTTAACATGTCTGCTTCTTCCATGTGCTTTGGGGGGAAGTGACTTGGTGCTGTATCTGCTACCATTTTTTAAGCTGAAAAATCCACTATCATATTTCTGGTGCTCAGAAAATAGAAGAGCAGAGGTGGCCAGCAACCTGAGGTGCAGAAGCTCTCCGCTCAGGGCTTCTGGGCAAATACTTGCAACATACCTTGAACTTCTGCTACAAATCACCATTAACTGTTCCCTGAGGGAAGAAACTGTCTAAGAGTAGACTGTCTCCTCCTTTCCTATCCATAAATGCCCATCCGCATAGCAGTATTCTCTCTACTTTGTCTCCTCAAGGGGCAAAAGAAGGGAGAGAGGGAGAGAAAGAAGAGAGGGAGAGGAAGAAAGAGAGATAAAATGGGGGAAGAAAGTGAGTTACTTTTTCACTCTGTGTATGATGGACTGCCATGTAAGGTGGCCAGTTTTTGTATTGTCAATGGAGAGGAAGCAACCTCTCCCTCCTCTCTAAAACCCAAACACTCACATGTGTGGTAGATTCTTTATATGTCTCCAAGCAAAGTTTCCTTCCCAGGAATCTCATCGCTTTGACATGGATCATCCTTCTTGGAAAAATGATATTCTAAAATATTCTGCAATTATTTATTCCCATCAAACCTGTAAATAGATACAGAGAAGCATAGCTGAATTGACTAAAACTTTGCCTATCCTGCATTAGACATAGAACAAACTTTCTAAGTCTCTCTCTCTCTCTATCTCTATCTCTCTCTCCTTCTCTGTCTCTCTCTTTCTTTAAGATTGCACCTACATCTGACAGTGATTTTGGACGGTATAACTGCACTGCCACAAACCGAATTGGAACAAGATTTCAGGAATATATTCTTGCTCTAGCTGGTGAGTATAGTATTTATGTTAATTGTATACAGTGCTATATATTTACAAGTAAATAATATTAAAACTTAATTGTGTGTCTATTAATAATAGTGTAATTATCCTTAGTTTTAATAGTGTTGTTATACATTACAACCAAATTTTATGAGACCAAGAATATTCCAAAATTTGACCTCTATTATAAAGGCTACTTGTATACAAGTTTATGTAATATAGCTAAATGGATAACTAGATTTTTAAAAATCAAATATTTTAAATACACAAAAATGTAATATATTTGTTTAATAATTTTGTTTATAATAAATGTTTAATAATAACTTAAAGAAATTATTTGCTAAATTATTCTGTAAAATAAATACTTAACACTTTTTAATATTTAGAAATATTATTTTTATTATATGGACATTTCTTTTATTTCTAAAGCATTCTTAATTTACAAAAGTTGAGGGTTTTTTTTTTTCAAGAAAGATGTTCAAGTTCTGTCTTTGACTTTTAAAGGCCAAAAACTAATATGTATGTGTGTGTATACACACATACATATATATATTATGTATATATAATGTGAAAATTCATCATCATTATTAGCTGTCTAGATATTTATAAATATAAATTTAAGTCTCTAAGTATTTCAGTGAATGTTTCTTTTGAAACTCCTCAGACCTTTCTTTAATATTTGGCATTAATTGTTACAAGGAAATCAAACAGAACAGTGTTTTAAAATTAGCAACTCAGGGGCAGCCAGGTGGCACAGTAAATAGAGTACAGGCCCAGGAGTCAGGAGGACCTGAGTTCAAATGTGAACTCAGACATTTGACACTCACTAGCTATTTGACTTTGGACAAGTCACTTAACCTCAATTGCCTTGCCTTCCACCCTCCAAAAAAAAATTGGACTCAGATAAAAAATAACCACAGATTACTTTCCTACACCTCTACCTCACTACCATTGTACTCTGAGTTTGAGCCCACCCTTTCCAAGGATGCTGTATGTATTTGTGGGAGTTTATTCTCCTCATGGGAGGAATATTTTATAGTTAGCTGCTCTTACTATTATACCATATTAGTAAATGCCTTTGCTAGGAGTTATTTGAGATTACTAGCTGATCACCACTGAAGCCTCATGAGCTATAATATTGGGAGAAGTCACCCACAGAGTTACCTCTAAAATCTGAAAGTAGTTACCCTTCGCTTTGCCCTTCCCTCAACCAAAAGTAGAATATAAGAGGAAGTTAGGAGAGTATCCCAGAGGGAGAGTTATCATATGATTCAAAGCTGGAAAATACCTTAAAGATTATTTAAACCTAACGAAAAGAAATGTAAGCCCAGAAGGTTCTATGACTCACTCTTACAAAGCCACAGATCTATACTTCCCACGTAAAAAGTAAAATAAAATCAGTTGCTCACTGTTATTTCTGAGATAAAATGGAATATTTCAACCTGCCATTTAAGGTATCCCAAAATCTGACTCCAAACTATTATTCAGTCAGTATTAATTAATATTATTTCACACATACAGCATTTCATCCATACTGTACTGTTCTCCAAACTTAACATTCTACTCTCCTGTTATTGTGCCTTTGCATGAGCAAAAAAAAAAAGTGCCTAGAATACACTCTCTCCACATCTCCTGCTCTCAAAACTCTTATCGTTCTATAAGGTTTAAAAGGTCAAATGACAGCTTTCCCTTATCTTCCCCAGTTATTAGTAGATGCCATATAAATGTATCCTTCTTTTCTCCTTTCTCTCTCCCTTTTCAAATAACCTTATTTGTTTATCTGTATCCCACCTTCTAACAGAATGTAAGCTCTCTGAGATGAAACACTGGGGTTTGAGGTTTAATTTTTGTTTTTGTATGATACATTTATATGGAATCGAATTGTCGAAAGTCACGGTGGTATTAAGTAGCAGGATAGAGATTCAAATCCAGGTTCTCTTACTTCAAAATCAATGTTCTTCCTTTCATTCCCCGCAATCTGATCTTTTAAACTGCTGGCTTTTATATTTATTCTTATAGATTTTTTTTCTGGAATCCCCCTCACTCATCAATCATTACACGTCACCTACTCTTACTTGTCTCATACATATGTTTTACCATCACTATGACCTTAAGTTTTTTAATTCCTTTCTGTTCTTCCACACCATCAATCATTTTCTTTCCTTACCTTCCTCTCTCCTAAATCTTTACCCTATTGTCAGTCATTTCCTAATATCCTCTTACTGACACTTCAATTCCCAGATCTTTGATTACTTCCTCCACTCCCCCCCCCACTGACCCTTAACCCTGCTAGCTCATAACAACTACTTCTTCATTTCCTATACCCAAGCTTTCATATAGGGTTATGAGAAATCATGAAATTGGACTAACTGGATCCACTACAGATTCATGATACCTAATCAATTGGGTCCTTATTGAAATGCAGTAAGTACTTTAAAAAAAAGTTTTATTGATATATTTTTAATTTTTACATAACTTTAGTTTCCCTTTGTATCCCTCCTCCTCCCCCTCACAGATTCATACCATGTAACAAATACTTTAAGTTGAAAAAATGGGGGGAAATGAACAAAACTGATCAGTACCTTAAAAAAGTCTGAAAATATGTTCAGTGTTCAACACCTGTGTTCTTCCCACCTCTGCAAAGCGGTGGGCCAGGAGTATCTTTTCATACATTCATTCTTGTGAGCCATGCTCATTCTTTATAATTGTACAGCATTCACTTTTAATTTTTTCCTCTGTGGTTGTTCTTTCTGTTTACATTGTTGCAGTCGTGTATATATTTTATTGACACCGCCTAACTTTAAACTGCAAGTAGATCTTTCCATGCTTTTTTGTATTTATCACATACATCATTTCTTACAACACAGTAATATTCTATGACATTCATATACCACAGTTTGTTTAGCCATTTTATTCATTCCTTAAAGCCTCTAATACTCCCTTCATAACTGCTATTCCAAATCTTTCCTCAGGCCCCTAGTCTCTTTCTCTTTACCTTGGATATTAGCAAATGATATTTCTTTGCTCTTTACTGAGAATATTGAGGCCAACTCTGAAATCTTTCAGCTTCTCTCATCCCTTTCTCTAAAACTCTCAATGTCTTCAACTTTCTTTTTCCTTTCCCCTCAGTGATAGAGAAAAGAGGTGGGTTTTTTTCTTGTTAAAGCTTGCATCTCTACTGGTACCCCCAATCCCATTACCTCTTTCTCCTTCATGGCCTTCATTTCCTGTATCTCGGGCATATGCATCTCCCTCCCCTTAACCCCAACCATGCCATAGATTCTTTAATCCTGTTTGGAATTGTGATTTGTTAAAATCCATTGTTCATGATAGTTCATTTTTCTTCCCTGAAAAAAAGACATACATTATTAATCACATGACATCACATTAGTGGAATGGATATTAACTTAACAATTCAAGGTAAATAATAAGTAATAAGATAAACAACAGACATTCCTAGCACCCATTCCTAAAATTACTGCCACTTCCTATGTGTCTGTTGTAAGCATTAGTCAGTTTTAAATTAAACATTCTAGCAGAAGGAGGACCCCATCAGTCTTGCTCTTGCACAGGTCTGTTAAAGAGTCTAACATCTGTAAATAGTCCCACCAAATCACCTCCTCTCCTTGACCTAGTAAGATGGACGGTGTTGTTCGTCATAAGTTAGACATACTGAAACTGCTTGCTTTTTCTGTCACCTGTCACGTCACTGCTCGCCTTTTTGTTACTGCAGCATAGAATATGAACTACACTGTCGGATCAGCTTGCTCCCCTTTGCTGTCAGCCCAATGAAATGGGGACAAACCATGAGATAAATTCACTGAAATCTCTTCTTTTCAACTGTTTTTTGCTGCTTATACTTAAATATTCAAGATCATCCAGAGTCTACCACCATTTTTTTCCTTCCCCTGCCATCCCACTTTTCAAGACTTTCTGTGTTTAGAGACTATACCTATGTTGTGTGCTTGAATGTAGTTTTGTGATCCCCTTGCAATGCATGTGGATCCTTCTGGACCCCCATAACATCACTGGGAACATAACAGTCCTCAGGAAAAGTCCTATTCTAGGTTTGTGAGGCTAATTCCAAGGGTTGGAAGAGAGATCATAATCTATTGCCCATTTCCAACATTTACTATAGCAGCTAATACACTCCATTTTTTTATTCAGTCTTATTTTATTTTGAGTTCTAAATTGTCTTGCTCTCCTCATGCCACTCCCTTAGCCATTGAGAAGGAAAGAAATACAAAACCCGTTACAAATATGACATGCAAAATGAATTACCACATTAGCCATGTTCAAGAAAGAAAGAAAGAACTCGAGTCCTTCAGTTCCCCACCTGGAGGTGGATAGTGTTTTTCATCATGAGTCCTTTGGAATTATGTTAGGTTATTGTGTTGATCCAAGTAACCGAATCTTTCATAGTTAT
Organism: Petaurus breviceps papuanus; assembly: GCF_028583685.1. Taxonomy (NCBI): domain Eukaryota; kingdom Metazoa; phylum Chordata; class Mammalia; order Diprotodontia; family Petauridae; genus Petaurus; species Petaurus breviceps. The sequence continues at coordinate 14,363,404 of NW_027187374.1, forward strand.
TCATCTTCACAATATTGTTGTTACTGGTAAATTATTCTCCTGTTTCTGTTCACTAAATCCTCCCATGTTTTTCTGAAACTATTCTATCCACTGAACCACTTAGCTGCCCTCCCTTATCTACCCATTTTTTCATTCCTTCTCTTTCCCTTAATCTCTTTCCTTTCCTTTTCTCCATTGGGTGAAATATTTTCCTATACCCAGCTTTTGTGTGTGTAGTGTCTCCTCTTTTGACAAATTTAGATGAGAATGAGGTTCAAGTATCACCCACTCCATCTCCTAATTCCTCTTTCTTGTCATATAGACTTCTGAATACCACATTTCTATGAGAGAATATTCCCTAGTCTTCTCTCATCTCTCAATGTATTCCTTTTTCTATTCTTCTTTAAGATCATCAAGACATAATAGAACTATTTCCAGGTCATTTAATTAGACTTCCTCTTTGACCCCTGATGATTCAGAGTTCTGAGGATGATGATGATGAAGAAGTGTGTGTGTGTGTATGTGTGTAATTTCCACACATAAGAATGCAAACAGTTTAGTCCTATTTAGTCCCTTATGATTGGTTTCTCATATTTACCTTTTTATGTTTCTCTTGTCTTATATGTTTGTATGTCATATTTTCTATTCAGCCCAGGTCTTTTTATCAGGAATGCTTAAAAGTCCTCTATTTCATTAAATATCTATTTTTATCTCCCAACATATTATACTCAGTTTTTCTAGGTAAATTACTCTTGGTTATAAGCCTACATTGTTTTCCTCTGAAATGTACTCTGGGCTCTTCGTTCCTTCATTCTGGTGACTACTAAATCAATATGTGACCTTGATTATGGTTCCCTTGGCACTTGAATTCTCTCTGCTTGCTGCATTTTCTTTGACCTTGTACATCTGGATTTTGGATATGATATTCCTGGGAGTTTTCACTTTAGAGTTTCTTTCAGGAAGTGACTGGTAGATTTTTTCATTTCCTGTTTTGCCCTCTAGTTCTAAGGGCAAATTTCTTTGAGGATTTCTTGAAATATAATGTCTTGGCTTTTTTTCTTGTTCATGGCTTTCAGGTAGTCCAGCGATGTCTCATGGAGTCATCAGCTTCTACTTGGTCATGTTTTAATATTTCTTGATGTATCATAGAGTTATTACCTTCTATTTGGTCAGTTCTGATTATCAGTGAGTTGTTTTTTTTGGTAAGGTTTTGTTCCTTTTGTTTCAAGTTATTGGTTCTTTTTTTCATATCTTTCTTCCATAGCTCTAATTTCTTTTCCTACATATATCTCTACCACTCTTATTTAGTTCTTAAAATCATTTTTAGCTGTTTTCTTAACTCTTGCTTTAATTCTTTCAGGGATTCTGTTTGGATTTATATATAAGCCAATTTTTTTTTATACTTTGCTCATAGATATCTACCATGTTTCCCCTATAATAAGACCTATCCCGAAAATAAGCCCTCCCCTTACTGTGTAAGATTCCTCTAAAATAAGCCCTCCCCCCAAAATAAGCCCTATTGAGATTGCTACTGTAGTGAAGGTGATCCCCTGCGCTACACACTACATTACAGTACCCTCTGTATGCACCGCCCCCCCCCGTGAAACGCACGCCGCGCTCCGAGCTGCATCCAGTCAGAGCTGCAGCAGTGAGCACGTCATCCTGTTCTTCCTCAGTGATTTGCTTATTGAATAAAGGTACATTTTTTTGTTCACATTTACCTGTTTATTAAAATTGCTGTCAATGTTCATTAAAATAAGCCCTCCCCTGAAAATAAGCCCTCTGGTGTTTTTCTGCCCAAAAAATTTTAATAAGACAGTGTCTTATTATCGGGGAAACACGGTATATGGATGTCATTCTCTTCTTGGTTTGTATCTTGAGCTTCCCTGTCACCAAAATGGCTCTCTATGCTGCAATTCTTTTGTTTGTTCATTCTCCTAGGCTACTTCTTTATATCAGACGGGATGTTAGCTCCAGGCTCTGTGCAGTTTTGGGGCTTCTATCCACTTGCTTTCTTTTGCTGCTTTCACAACTCAGGTTATGGTCCTTCTTGCTCAGTCCCTCCAAATTGATACAATACAGGGTGAAATCTACTCACTGCCTTCCTGAGCTGGGCATGTTCCTAATCCAGGTTTGGGTCTAAACAAGACCTCATTTGCCTTGTTCTTATTCAGGAGTTTCAGTAGACTACCGTTGAACTCAGCCACTGTTTGCCTAATGGGAAGATGTGCAGGTTCAGAGTGACTGAACTTTGTACTTCCCTTTGGTCTGGGACTCCTGGTTATTCCATTGCAGGCTTTAGCCTGGTCTAGAGTCTAGAACCAAGACTCTGCTCCTGTTATCAGAGTCACAAAGCTACTTTTTGTTTCCAAACCTTCCTTATTCACTGTACAAGTAGGACCTGCTAGCAACCATTCTTCCTTTCTTCCGCCAAACATAGACCTACTCCCTGACCCCTACTTCTCAGTTCTACCTAGAACTGGATAGTGGAAATAAAGCTGCCTATCTAGCATTCATTCCTATACCCTGAGCTAATTCAGGGATTCCCCTGGGTTCTCTTCTTGCTGGGTACTTCTTTCCCTAGTGCCCAGACTCAAACCTCTTTCAGTATTTGAGTGCTGGAAAGCTCCACACACAGTATACTTTTGGCCAGACCCAATCCCAAGCGTCTGCAAACCTCTCTGTCTATCTCTCCAAGCTAAACCGGGGTTGAAAAAGTGATTTATTGTGAATTTTTCTTGGATTCCCCAGTCAGAATTCAGTTTGGTGTGTTTTCTAGATCTTTGTGAAATAGGTTTAGTGCCGGAGTTAGAATTTACTTTTTCCTACTACTCTGATTTCTTGATTCCATCCTGCCATAGGCTCCTTCAGAAAATACAGGTGTAGAGATTTATGAGTAATACACTGAGGCATGTTATATTTACTTCATAGTATCATTGTATATACTAAAAGATATCAACAATGATGGGAATTATGCAGACATGAAGAGCTATTCAGCTTCTACCAAAGGATTCAGTTCCAGGTCTATACCAGCAAGTGCTACAAAATTAATACATATGAGTACTTGGAAAAGTTTACTTAGATAATACCAACTTTTCCAGGATAGTGTATGTTTATTGAATACCGTTAGGGCTCCTGCGTAAATCATTGTTGTTTAAAACATTCTTTAGTGCTGTATTACTCAAGGGTATCTGTGACTTCCTCAGTATATTTACTTCAGTGGTTCAGATTGCAAACCTTGTCTTCTTATCCTGTGGGATTCTTTTCCTCCAATAAATCAGGATTTGTTTCTTAGAAAAGATTCACTTGTAAGTACAGGTTTGGAAGACAGGAAAGTCACGTGCTAATGACTTTTATAAAAATGAATGTTGTTTTAGGTTGTAGGAGACTTGTAGTCTTATGTCAGCCAGTAAATCTATATTAAGTGCTCATCATTTTCCAGGTACTCTGGTAAGCACTGAGGATGCAGATAAAAAGCAGAAGGAGCCCCTGTTCTCAAGTTGCTTAGAATAGTTTCACATCCAGAAAATGAAAAAATGAGAGTCAGAATGGTTAAGATAAAAATTATCCGAGGATTCGTTAACTGTGAATTAGGAAGAACGGCAGTTTTATTATGCTCTGAGCTCATGCTACACTGAAAACATATCACTTATTAAGCCCAGAGTATCAGTTTCAGCAACGTTAGAATGTGAATACATAAGCAGGATGGAAACATTGGAATTTTACAAAAAGTAGAACAGAGGAAGATGAGGATAAACAAGTAACAGAAAGGGAAGATAAGGACGCCTGCACCAGGAAGGTCAGGAAAGCTTGGACAAAGCTGTAGCTCAAGCTGGTTAGTACTGGAGCAGAAGTTAATGTCCCAGACTTGATTTTGCAGACCAGCAGGATGCGTGACCTGCTTGCTGGAAGCAGTGTCAAAAAGCTCAAGATAAAGCCAGGGGCGTAGTTTTTCTTAGTACAGTGGTGGCAAGAAGCCTGGGGCATAGTTTTTCTTAGCACAGTGGTGGCAAGAAGCCTGTCCTATAGATTATCTTGACAGTCCTTTTCACATAGAAATTTCCATGAGCCTAGTATCCCATTACACTCAGCATTCATGTGGTAATTCGTAAAATGTTTAACAAAATTCTATTTCTATACCAAAATCTTATTTTATTTTTGGATGTGTATCTCCAAGATTTGAATGCTTTATATACTGCCTCATTGCCAGCCTTCTGAGGTGAGAAGAGCATCTTGTGCTATCCATCTCCTCCTCGGAGCAACATGCCCCACTCAGGGAAGGTGGCGAGGCATGGTGTCTTCTGTCTGCCCCCAAACACCTTCCCCTGGCACAGGGATTATACCACTCCTTTCCACCACCTCATTGCCAGCCTCCTCAGGTGAGATAATGACCCAGATATTCCTCTGACCACGTACCTTGTGCCTTCCATCTCCTGCTGGTTGCAGCATGTCCTTCTGAAGGAAGGTGGCAAGGGACAAGCTTCTATCTGCCCCAAAGCAATGATTTCCATCTGTGCCAGCACAAGGCAACTTCTGCCTCCTTCTGCCAGCCTGATCTCCCAATCTGGATGTGAAGAACCTCCAGGGCAAAGAGGAGCAACCTACCCTTTGATCTCAGACCTTCCATCTGCTGCTGTACCTCTCCCATGAGAGAAGAGAAAAGGGAAAGTTGCTGTGCAAGTTTGATATCCATCTCTTGCTGCATCCTTTTCCTGCCTAATCTACTCTTCAGAGGGAAGAGTAGTGAAGCAGGGCTTCCCATCACACCATCTGACCACGTACTCCCATCTCATACAGCACTTGCCTCCAGCCTGATCTCCAACCTCCTTTTGGAAGAGACACCCTCCACACATTGTGGACATTCTCATGCTTGACCATGCCCTTCACATCCTAGTTATTTCTAGATCACCATCCAAACCAAATTCCATACCTCTCACCATCTGATTTCTTATTCCCATCCACCCCATCCTTCCCACCCCAAAGTTTCAACCAAACACCACCTAGCATTTCCACTGTGCCTTCTGGAATGCCTGTTCACTGTTCCCAATAAACTTCCCTTTATCCTAAATCCTTTCTTCTCCCACTCCTTCCACCTACTATTACTGAAACCTGACTGTCCCCAGATGACACAGGCTCCATAGCCACCCTTCTGCTGTACTGGCTGTACCTTCACTCATTCCCCTTGGCTCACTGGTAGAGGGAGGGGAGTTGGAATTTTCCTTCCTCTCCTTGCCTCTTCCAGTTTCTCCCCCATCTTCATCACTCAGTAATCTCCCCTTTCTTTTTGCTTAGGTCTAGATTCCTAGGCCATTTCCCTTCTAAGTTCATTCAGTAAGCAGTACATAGCTCATGATTTTTCTCTCCTCCCCAATTCATGCCCTCATAGTAGGGAACTTTAGCATACATATTGACTCTCCCTCAAACACCCCAACAACTCAGTTCCTCAACCTATTCGCCTCCCATGAGCTACTCCTCTTTCCCACCTCAGCCACACACATAGATGGTGATACTCTTCATCTTGCCATTAACCACAAGCACACCACCTCCACATTAAGAATTGTGAAATTCCATTATCAGATCCAACATATTGACTTTTCATATCTCCCTCTGACTTCTTTACAAAATCCTAATCTTTGTCCATACCGTAGCCTCTAATCTCTTGACCCTTCAATTTTCTCCCAGGCCATCTCCCTTTTCCTAGCCACTCTCTTTACTTTTCCCCATCTTGGTGAAGCAATTCACCTCTACGCCATCCCACTCTCTTGATTTCCTAACATCCTTATCATATTGTCTTTTATATCCTACCAGACATCAGCCTTAGGTCAGCCCACCATTTGTTGCCTTTATTTTTAGATTATGTTACTGAACTAAGATGGAGAGAATCATGCAGTGATTCTTCCTGAGTCTACAAATTTATGTTATCTAACCTTCACTGGGTCCTCACTGCTATTCGGTAATCCTTTTATTCCTCCCTTATTAACTCACTATCCCACTCTCTACAGCAGCTCTCCCAAACCTTTCCATCCCTCCTCAAACCTACCATGTCTCACCTTCTCCCCACCCTCTCAGCTGAGAATTTTACCTCATATTTTACAGAAAAAAAAATGGAGACCATTCACCATGAATTCCCTCTTTTCACATCTTCCTCGTCTCTTATCATTCAGAGCCTTCACCCTTGCCTCATGAGTTAGCCTTACTCCTTACTATGGCTAACCTGTCAACCTACTCAAGTTAATACCTTCTATCCTGTCTTCTCTAGCAGACTTCCCCTATATTTTCTCCTTCTCTGTCATTTATTTTCATTTTCTCCCTCTCTCCTGGCTCGTTCCCTAATTCCTACAAACATACCCATGTCTCTTCCATTCTGAAAAAATCTTCACTTGACCCTTCCATTTCCACAATGGGCTTATATAATTTCTCCCCCTTTGTAGCTAAACTCCCCCAAACATGCTGTCTACAATAGTTAGCACCACTTTCTCTCCTCTCTCTCATTTTAAACCCTAATAATCCAGCTTCCAGCTTCAACATTCCACTAAAACTGTTCTCTACAAAGTTATCAGTGATCTCTTAGTTTCCAAATACTTGATTTTTTTCTCAGTATTCGTTCTCATCAACCTCTCTAGTCTTTGGCACTGTTGATCATTCTCTCCTCCCTGATACTATCTTCTCCCTAGGTTTTGGGGGCACCACTCTCTCCTGATTCTCTTCCTACCTCTCATATCACTTCTCAATCTCCTTTGCTGGATCCTCATCCAGATCACATGTTTTAAATGTAGGTGGCCCTCAGGGTTCTGTCTGGGGCTTTTTCTCTTCTCTCTTTCTACTACTTCATTCAATGACTTAGTTATCATTTCCATACTGATGGCTCTCAGATATAACTATCCTGCCCAAACCTCTCTGCTGACCTCCAATCTTGCATCCCAAACTGTCTTTCAGATATCTCAAAGTGAATGTCCAATAGACATCTGAAACTCAATATGTTCAAAACTGTCCTCATCATTTTCCCCCAAATCCTTCCTACCTCTTGCCTTCCCTATTACTGTAGAGGGCCGTCGTCCCAGTCCCTCAGGTTATCATCCTCCAGCCTTCACTATCACCACCCCCATATCCAATGTGTTGACAGGGCCTGTTGATTTCAGTTTTCCAAGAGCTTTCAAAAATGCCCCCTTCTCTCCTCTGACACTGTAACCTCTAGTGCAGGCCGTCTTCACCTCTTACCTGAACTATTGTGATAGCCTGCTGGTATGTTTGCCTCAACTCTCCATCCAACATCTCCATTGAGCTATCAAAGTGATTTACTTAAAGAGCGGGGCTGACCATATCACGCTTCTACTCAGTAAAACTACATTGGCTCCTGATCACCTCCAGGAGCAAATAAAAATGACTTATTTGGCATTCACAGACCTTTATAGCCTATCCCCCTCCTAACTACCCAGTCTTTTTATACTTTACTCCTTATCATATACTCTTCAGTCCAATAGCATTGGCTGCCTTGATGTTCCGTGAACAAGAAAGACACTCCATCTCCTGGCTCTTTTTCTCTGGCTGTCCTCCATGCCTAGAAGTCTTTCCCTCTTCATCTTTGCCTGCTGACTTTTCTGGCTTCCTTAACTAAAATTCCATCTTTTACCGGAAACCTTTCCCAACCCCCCTTTTTTTTGCATGTTGTATCCGCCTTTAGATAGTGAGCTCCTTGACTTTCTTTTGCCACTTTTTGCATCCCTAGCACTTAGCACAGTGCCTGGCACATAGTAGACACTTAATAAATGTTGATTGATTGTCAAAACAAAGGAAATATAATCACAAAAATACTTTTAACTTTTTATTCTTTATAGCAAAGCTGTCTCAAAAAGAAATTCCAAAAACATAAAGTTGTAATGCATTTTAAAATTCAAACCCACCTAACTGAATGCAATCTCACTGAAAGAAAATATAAGAATAATTTCTTCAGATGATCTGAATTAAATGAAAGAAATATATGTATACATGTTCACATATACATTTATATATTTTTTCCTTTTGGACATGGCTAATGTGGAAAATTGTTTTGCTTATCTATACATGTTTGTAACTACAGTTTAGTTTTTTCATTAATTTTCAACTGGATGGGGTGAGGTAGAATGGGAGAGGAAGAAGACATTTCTGCTGAATGAAAAAAATTATTTAAAAAGATTATCTGAATTCAGTATATATAATACTGTAGAGAAAAAAATGACAACTTTAGAATTTCAACCTGTGCAGATAATTATATTTTCACTAGTCTTATTGCTTATATTTTGGAATGTTTTTATTGAAATAGATATGGACATAATTACTTGTTAATTTTCAACACAAATTCATTGGACACAGAAAAGCATAATTTAAAAAATATCATCCCAGACTTTTCTTTTTGAGTATTCATATTTTATGTAGGAAATAAAGTCATGAATATTTCCATTTGTAGCATATCAACAAATCTTTTTTGTAAATAAATGTATTGAAGTCAGACTCTCAACTGAATGTTTATTTCAAATTAACATCAAAAAATGGAACTATCTTTTGAATTTCATATTTTTTTCTTTTCTGGAGAATAATAAGTTATATTTTATGAACTTTAAAATGCCATGTAAATTTCTACAAACAAAAAATTAATTTTATAATTATACTACTGTTCCAAATATTTGTTCAGTGACCATGCCCCCACCCAGAAATAACCTCTTCAAAATTCTTCCAAATAATTGGAATACTGAAAGCATCTCATTTAACAATGACAATGGAAACCCAAATTAATAAAATGAAGTTTGGTTTTGCATTGATTTGATGCTATTTTGTTACCAGATGTTACCAGAAAGGATGACTTTCTCACTTTTGATTTCCTGGAATTACTCGAAGAGAATATCTAGCTAACTATACACTTTTGAAAGTCACATCTCATGAACTACCTGAAAAAGAATTCTCTATTATTTGTGCTATTAAAATATACTGTAAGTTTTAGTGGGGGTTTTCTCAGTTTACTTTTTCTGTTTCCATTGTTTTTATTCCCTTATAGATGTGCCATCCAGTCCCTATGAAGTAAAAATTGTAGAGTTGTCACAAACTATTGCCAAAGTTTCTTTTAAGAAACCAGACTCTCATGGTGGTGTGCCTATTCACCACTATCAATTGGATGTCAAAGAAGTGACTTCAGAGACATGGAAAGTATTTCGTTCCCATGGAATTTCAAGTGAGTCAACAAATTTGAAATCCTCTTTGCTAATTCACGATGTCTTTAAGTGCAAAGTCATTTCTTATTTTTGTTTCATCCATTACATTTTGCATTTCAAAGGAATGGGAATAATAGTTTCACTACTCTATGAACAAAAATTTGGAAAAAATTATAGGAAGTAGGAAGTTTAAGTGATGTCACCTGATCCAGAGTAATGGCTTCTATAGAGGGTGCTTCTTAAATTAAAAAAAAAAAAAACTAAACACCCAAATCAGGGAAACTATTAATTTTGTCATCAAGATTTCTGCTGTTTGTTTTGAGGCAAGTGTTTGAAGCCTTGTTTAATGCTGACTACCCTAGACATCCCATTACCTGAAGACCAAATATGTCATATCTCACCCCCTTCCCCAGGGTTCTCTGGTACCTTTAATGGGATTGGGGAGGGAGTGTCTAGGTTCTCTGGGGAGTGTGGGGGTGGTGTCCATTTCCCCCTTTATATATAGCCACTAACAGATTGGCTTTTACAAGGAGATATTTACTTCAAAGGTACAGACTGTTCTTACTTTATGTAAGTGGATCTTCTGCAGATCTCTACATAAAGTGATTTTTACATAATGTGATTTTTGTGTTTTTTTCTTTTACTTGAAGGAGGGGGGGGTAGGGATTTTTTGTAAAGGTTTTTTTGGGGAGAGTGAGGTTGGGAGACTGTGGAGTACTAAGCCAAGGTACAGGAGCAGAGAGAGATCACAGTATTGTTCAGCAAAGTTAACAATAGGTAGATTTTTTTTAGAATACAGATTTCTTTCGGAATTCTTTATGTAAAGTCAAATTTGCATATTACAAATTTACATAAATTGAGAACTATCTGTATAATAACAAGCATACATATTTATTCCATAACATGTGGGAGGCATAATCCCTCTTGCATCTCAGTCTCTGGTGAGGGAAAGAGGATTAGGTTCACAGTTTAGCTTATATCTACAGAGCCCAATCCCAGATTCAAAGTCCAAAACACTCTCAGGTATGAGTCCCAGGCACTTTGGCTTCTCTAGGCTTCCATGCTAGGCTAGCTGGCTATAACATCCTTCCTGGAATCCTGGCTCCAAGTTTGCCATGACTTGAATTCCCAGGTTTGGTGTGGGTTGCCACCAACACCTAAAACTGAGAAGGACAAATGAAATAAAACATAAACAGAAAAACCCCAGGGCTGTTTCTCAAAGCCAGAATAAAAGAGAAGGATGGGAGTCATCTCCCTTCCTGGTTCATTTCACAGAGCCCACACCATTTGTGAATTGTGCACTTTACCCTCTGGATGCAGTAGGAAAAAGCACAGCAAAGAGCATGCAACAGAAAAAGACTCTCCCTCTGGGCCATTTTTAAATATACACCTGTCTCAGCTATGCAGCCAATCAGAGCAGTTCCTTCTACCCAAGTGGCAGGGGAAATGAGGGATGGAGGATGAAGCAGTCTGGTCATGCGCAAGTCAAGCCACCTTATATTTGCATAAATGTGAGCTATAATCAATTAGATTTGACTTATGAATACTGTTTAACATGTGTGTTTTATATTTATAAATAATATGCATCACTGACTCATAAAATTGTAGTAGAGGGAAATTTAGATGAAAATTATCATCCCACAAAAAGACAGTTTTAGCAGACTTTGTTGCTACTCACAAGGGGAAGAGAATAGCAGCTGCTAGTAGGGACAGTCTGAATATTTGACCTCCATGCCCACAGTGGGCAGCTCACTGGTGTGGGGGTGAGTCAGGAGGTCAGAGGTCAGAAGGACATGTTCCAGTTGAAAACCCAGAGCTCCTCAGGCCTCAAACTTACATATCATTTGAGACAAAGAGGTAATCGGAGACACCCCCTTCTCTCCTCTGCTACTGCCACCATCCTAGTACAAACCTTCATCACTTTACATCTGGCCTCTAACAGTAAACTGCTGGTAGATCCACCTGCAGTTCTCTCCCCACTTCAGTCCATCCTCCACTCAGTCACCAAAGCACTTTTCCTAAATCACAGGTCTGACCACGCCCCCTCCCTGTTCAGTAAATGCCAAGAATTGCTCCCTTTCACCTCCTAGATCAAATATAAAATCTTCTGTTTGGAATTCAAAACCCTTCATACTCTAGCCCCTCCCCCCCCCCCTTTTCGTCCTTTTTAACTTTAAAGACCCCCTCCCTCAGGACCCCCCCCCCAATACTCTTTGCTGGCCTCTGCCTCTCTACCCCAGGAATTTTCATCTCTGACTCCTGGCTTCCTTCAAGTCTCAGCTGAAATCCCACCTTCTATAGGCACCCTCTTCCAATCCCTGTTAATTCTAGTGCCTTCCCTCTCTTGTTTTTCCTGTATATAGCATATTTGTACATGTTTTTTACTTGTTATTTGTCCCATTTTATTATGAATTCCTTGAGGTCAGGGATGTCTTTTGCCTCTTTTGAATCCCCACACTTAGCACAATTCCTGGCACATAATAGGCATTTAATAAATCTCTATTGATCAACTGACCATCTTCTAAATTCCTAGTAAGGAATGAGGCATATGGAGCAAGGAAATGGGGGACTTAACCTTAATGATACTATCCCATCAAGAAGCTGATCTCTGGGTTTGTTATCCTAGGCATACTTACGTCCCAGAAGGCTAAGGCTGTACTGAAACCAGTTTTCACACTGCTAAAAAAGATAAATAAAAATGGCAGTGGACTTCAAGTAAGGTGATTGATCAGTAAGAACTGAAGGACTCAGTTCCACCCAAACACCTTCTTCACCGATTAATATAGCTACCCAAGTCCCTCTAACATTGCCCTGCAAAAGAATATAGGAGAGAGACAGAGAGACAGAGAGAGAGAGAGACAGAGAGACAGAGACAGAGAGGGAGAGAGAGAGACAGAGAGAGGAGAGAGACAGAGACAGAGAGAGAGACAGAGAGAGAGAAAGGAAAACAATTGGAAAATTGACCTGAAAGGGGGGGGGGGGGGGGGGGGGGGGGGGGGGGGAAACTGGAAGAATTTAGAAAACCCTTAGAAGGGTTGCCTTAGAAGCCTAGATGCTGAAATAATCTTAAATTTGTAAGTTGCCCCCCTTGACACTCCAAGTCCAAGGGAACTACTTGGTGTCCTGCCAGAGTCATAAACATATCTTCTGAATTTCCTTTTCCTGAACTGAAGAGAATAGTGGTCTGTATTATTTTTTTATCTTGCAGCCCTGTTAGTAAAAGCATTTTTGAGCACATAACCCAAATATGTATATTTACTTGTCTATAAATTGAACCCTACATGTACTGCTGTGCTAATAGTTAGTTATGTACTTTGTAAAACCTATTCAAAAATAGACATTTTAAAGGATTAAGTCAAAAGGAAATATTTAATCGTAGAATCAATAGGGAATCACTGGAATTTACTGAATAGGAGAATGACATGGTCAATATGTAAACCTTAGGAAAATCACTTTGGCAGCTATATGAAGGATGAATGGAAGGATATGAAAGAATTGGAAAAAAGACTTTTTTAAGGATTAGAAGGCTAATTGAATCAATCAGTAGACACATATTAAATGCCTACACTGTGTTAAGGATACAAAAAGAGGCAAAAGACAGTTCCTGCCCTCAAGTAATTTACAATCTAAGGGTGGGGGAGTCATCAAGCAAACAAATATGTTCAAACAAACTATATTCAGGTTAAATAGGAAATAAACAGCAGAGAGAAATCACTAGAATTAAGAGAGATTGGGAAGGACTTCTTATGGAAGATATGATTGTAGTTGGGATTCGAAGGAAAGTAGGGAAGCCAGTAGGCACAGATGAGG
>NW_027187374.1:14376474-14486945 GCF_028583685.1 Petaurus breviceps papuanus
GGGGGGGGGGGGGGGGGGGGGGGGGGGGTGGGGGAGGGGGGGGGGGACCAGAGAAAAATCCTAGAACATGGAAGAGTCAGCAGGCCAGTGTGGCAGACTTAAAGAGTGTGTGGTAGGCTATAAGATGTAAAAAGACTGGGGGTTACATATGAAAGATTTTAAGTGCCTAACAGAGGATTTTATATCTGATCATGGAGGTGAAAGAAAGCTCTTGGAGTTTACTGAGTATGTTACGAATGAAAAGCCTGAGAGACAGAGTTTCTAGCTAATTAATAACGAATTTGTTAATTAGGCTAGCTAAAAATCAATAAATTGATTATTTGTTATTATTCAGTGGTTTCTCTCAGTAATGAAAGACAAAGACATGAAGAGACTGGAAGCCTTAATATACTTTTGTAAATGGAGGTGTCCTTGACAGATGAATCTTGATTGGCGAACAGTTAATGAGGGGGTGGGCTAAAAGTCTTCAGATCCTCCTCCTGAGAATGTGACTTAATCATGAGATTTAGCTGCTTCCAGCAATCTGGACAAAGGAATCCTTGGTTTTCTTCTTCATGAGCTGGATCACCCTAAGCTTCAATGGAGAAGTATAAGGGCATGAGCTCATTGTTTGGTGGCAGAAATTTATCTAGATTAGATTCTATTTACACTCTAAACAGAAGTAAGGTCTCCTAGTTGGATGGGGTCCTGTCTAAGAACTAAGAGCATGTTCTTATAGGATTTGGGCAATATCAACTATCAGACTGGTCTTTCAGAGACTAGCTGACTGACCAATCCTTATTACAGATCACATAACAATGAGAACAAGTATTGGCTATAGTCTCAGATTGAAAACAGTAAAAGATTGATCATAAAAAAGTCAAACTTATCTTGCCCTGGTTAGAGATATTTGCTAGAAGCAGGACATGAATGTAACACATCAATACTGGTCCTAAAGGCCCCAATGATCAGAATGACTGTAAGTAGCCAAGTATATGGAACCAGGTGGGCAAACGTCTTGTATAAGAAAATGAATTAAGAGATTCCAACCTTAGCCTTCCCAAGGTTGCCCTCCCAACCTTATCCCCAAGGACAAATGTCCCCTGGCCTCAAATCTCAGATGTCACTCCCATTGAACTATGGCTGTTTTTCCTGAAATACTCATTTAAGCTTGGCCCAAGGACACAGCACACCTAAGGATAAATAAAGCTCCAAAAGAATGGTCAGAGTACCAAAAAGGTTTCACCTCAAATAGCAAAGTCTCATTAATCACAGCAGGGCTGGATACAATTTACATCGATATTCTCAAGTTATTGCAATAAATTAGTTAACAAATAAAATTTATCAGGCCTTCTAAAAAAATCACACAGAATAGTTTTACTTAATATTCCTTTCTATTCGTATTTCTCTCTCTCAAAAACAGTTTAAAATTTTGTTGATATAAAGAGATAATCATTAGACTTTCATTAAGTAACATAGCTGGAAACTGACAGATAACTATCTCTTATTCAACCCTTTAAAGGAAAATCAAATCTTGAAAATTGGAATTTGTTAAGACTGAATCAGCTAAAATGTAATTTCAGTACAGACCATTCCAGATATAACTTAAGAACTCACAACAGTATTATGTTATAAATTCACAATTACCACAGTAAATTCCTAATTAACATCTCCTTCTCATCAAAAAGCGTTCTCAGTGGGGAAGGAGATTCAGTTTTCTAAGTGAAGCAATGCCAAAAATATACCCAATTAAATTGGCCTTATCACAATAATCCTTAATAACTTGACCAATAATCTCACAATTTTCCTAATAGCTAATTTTAGATGAAACTTCTCTTTACTGTAGACAAGTACTTCAGAATATTAATAGTTTGCAAACATTTCCTTTTTCTTTAAACAGTTTAACTCATCATGTAACAACATCTAGATTAGAGAGGAGTTGTGATCCTAATAATATCATAAACAATGTTTTGGATTTGAAATATAAAACAAAATCCATTTTTGTTGAAATTATCTCAATTCAGTTAAATCCGTCTCTACTTTACACAGAAAATCATTCTGAACTCACATAAAATGATCTATGAGCCTTCTCGTTTTGATTAGATGTGGTAGGTACTTTCACCTCCGTATCTTTTAGGTTTAAACCTTATAGGATTTATGTCACCAGAAGAGTTGAAACAAACATAGAATTGTGTCAAACATCTTATCAGATAAAAACAGGAGAAAAAAAATGTTTTCTCATCCTTGTAATCTGGATAAAATACAATACATTTTACACTGAAAGTATGATATAACAGTTTCCAAATTAAAAGAGAATCTAGGGACGGCTAGGTGGCACAGTGAATAGAGTACCAGCCCTGGAGTCAGGAGGACTTGAGTTCAAATCCAGCCTCAGAAACTTAACACTTAATAGCTGTGTGACCTTGGTCAAGTCACTTAACCCCAGCTGCCCTACAAAAAAGCAAATAATAATAATTACTATTATTATTAGGGGGCGGCTAGGTGGCACAGTGAATAGAGTACTGGCCCTGGAGTCAGGAGGACCTGATTTCAAATCTGGCCTCAGACACTTAACACAAAAACTCACTGAGTGACTTTAGGCAAGTCACTTAACCCCAGTTGCCCTCCAAAAAGCAAAAAAAAAAAAAAAAAAGGAATCTATTTTTCAACTATGTAGGTGTGACCAAGTTTCACAATAGAGACATATACCTAATTTTATATTAACAATACTAAGAAATACACATAAAGTTTTAATGGTTTGAATTCATACCTGTTTTTATTAGGTAACTTAAAATGTGCTTATGTTTTATAAGCTGTTGATGTTAAAAATTCCTCACTCTAAGAGTCCAGTTCAAGGGCTGGTTTTTGGCCCAGGCAAAAAAGACCTAATGAGTTTGATCTGATGCTGACAAGATTTGGTCTTTCTTACCCAGGCAGAAACCTTTGAGTTTTCACAGAAGAAGTTAATTAAATAATTCTCAATTTGGACAATACAAGGAAACATTTAGAGTCCTATATAATAATCATAAATCACAATAACCAATATTTTCACCATATCCAATATTTATATAGTGTTAAATTTATAACAAACTTCCTACAGAACATCCTGAAAGGTGGATGGACAGAACTAAACAGATGCTTATATAAACTTACTTGTAAAAAGACTAAAGCCAAAGTTGAAAATCATTCTAAGGGACAGAATGATAACAATGGTTAGAGACGTTAAAAAAATTTTTGTGAGAATAAAATTATTTTCCTTTGTATTTCTAGTTCTTGACTAAAATAAAATCACTGTACTTTAACCTGAACACGGGTCTAGAACTTGATATCTTGAAATATTCTCAGCCTGTTCAGTTGCCAATCTGCCACACAAGCAAGCACTCAGCATTGCTTTAAACTATTAGCAGATTTAGTAAGATTTTAGGACTCTGCTTTTCACAGATGAGGACATTTTAAACAGTTATGCCAACTTCACAGAAACCCATTATTACTATCTCCTGTTTTAGGTTTTGTTTTTTTTGCTTTTTGGAGAGCAGTTGGGTTAACTGACTTGCCTAAGGTCACATGGCTAGTGTGTTAAGTGTCTGAGGCCAGATTTGAACTCAGGTCCTCCTGACTTCAGAGCCAGTGCTCTACTCACTGTGCCACCTAGCCATCCCTATCTCCTATATTTCTAAGGAGTTTTTTAAACATATTTACTTCTACCACTTAAATCCATAACCCAAAAGAATGAAAGAAGAGTTCACTTTTTTAACAATATTTCTAATACAATGAAAATTCAGATTAATGTTAGGCATTATCCTTATACACATTACCAATCTCATAACTGGGATAATTTGGCTTCAAACCACACAGTTAACAAGTTTCCTGATATAATATAATAATAGTAATTAATAATAATAAAATTCACTTAAAATGAAACTAGAATAAATTCAATTACACTTGTATCTATTTCTCAAATAGTATCATACATAACATCAATTTATAATTTTAATTATTTGGTATTTTATTTTATACAGGGGCTGTTTATTCCAAGCATTTCATATTATGAGATTCACTCTTTCCAGCTAATCTACTGCAAAAGATTTAAAAAGTGACTGTAATCTACCCAATTTATCACATTTTGGAACACTTTGCTTATCAGATTTCTTCTAACTCTCTATAACTTAATTGTTGACTTATAGATACTGCACATACTATTGTTAAACCAATATCTTGCTACAGCCCTACTTTCCCAAATTATAGAGTTAATTTCAACCCAGAGGATTCTCTTCATTAATTTGCCTATCACAATTATAACCTGCTGCTTGATTAGCTATAGTTCAGGTGTTCTCCAGGAGATCAGAAGAGTTCTACTGTACTGCTTGTTCCTTGTCTCAGAAAAAGTTTGTGGGACAAATCCTTTCTTAAAGAGAAAACCATTATGATGTTTTTAGTTATTACACTTTTAGGAGGCTTGTAGGGGCTTATGTTCCTATTGAAACAAGAGTGGGGTTCTGTCTACTCCTTAATATCATTAACATATTACAAAAGGCTTGACTATCCAGTTAACAATAGAGATTTGTTATGTTCCCTGCAGAGATCAACTCAAAGCCATTTTCCAAATTTAAAATACTCTCTTCTCTTTTCTGCTTACTTACTCTTTACTTTTCAGAATCTGGAGAAAGTTAATACTTAATAATTCATAACATACATTTACAACATAAATTGCAGAAATTCTAAAGTAATTGCATTTAAGGCCACTGTCAAAAAACCTTGATCAAAGTGATTCTTTAAAGGACAAAAACTTATTTTTACAGTTTTAAATACATTAGTCTGGTGGGGGTGTGGAATTTGTAGAGAACAGAATGCCATCCGAGAGCAAGGAATTCTAAAAATCTGACTAGGAGAGCTTGTCCCTAATCATTCACAGGTGGATTTTAGGGATAAATTACCCACTCTTGGTTCTCTTGAATTAAAAGCAAAATTCATTTCCATACTTAGCACTTATTAAATTTCAACTAGATAACATCAATAGAAAGATTAATTATTCGATTTATAAAATCAGTAAAGGGTACAAGGGGTGAAAGGAACCCCTGGAGAAAAACTGAGTTCTTGGGTTCTGGAAAAAGAAAACCTGACCTTGAGATCCAAAACCCTTACCTCTCCTTCTGATGAGGGATAGCTCCCTCCAGGTTCAGCAGGAACTCCGATCTTATCTAAGACCAGAAAAACTGCAATAGCGTCTGGAAAGAATTCAAGGTCCCAGGCTTAATTGGAGTGAGAGTTGTAGAAGTTTATTGTTACGCTTCTATGAGAAGCGGGCAAGAGTCCTTTAGGGGACCTGCAAGTGAGAGGGGTACAGGCTTTTACTTTTAAAGGGTAGGGCTGCCATTGTCAGGGCTGACCAGATGGAGGTAAGGGACAAAAGTGCATAGATAAAGGCTAGGGCTGACTGGGAGGAACTTGTGACTTAAGTGCATAGATAGTTTAGATGAGATTTGGGCCAGACCAGAGGAGACATGAGGCAAGAACAAAGGAGTAGATTTGGGCCAGACATGAGGAGACATGAAGAGATTAAGAACAAAGGAGTCACAAGTTGTTGCCTAGGCAGAGTGCAGAGTTTGAGGCTGGGAAAGGGATTTTACAGATTACAATTTTACAATACAAATTGCAATTACAATTGTACAAAATGATTTTACAAATTGGTTTTACAAATTGATTTAGACCCCAGGTACCCCATCACTTCTTCCTATATTATTGCTTCTTAGGGAACCCTTAAAGCCATTCCCCTTTTGATTTCTAAGATCCCTTTTTGTCTTAAAATAGTCTTGAGTAATTTACTGTGACCTCTTCTTCCATAGTAGAAGCACTTTTGAAATGCCTAAGGTTGTTATTTCCAAAATAGCCTGTACAACAACCTCTGTAATGACCTGTATAGTAACTTTTGAAAGAATGGTTTGGGCAGAAACAGGCTGCATAACACTCTGGTCCCCTTCCACAGCTTCCTTTCCTTCATAGACATAGAGAGAGCAATTACTTTGATCTGCACTAGTCATTCCATGCCAACCTAGGCATCTCTCGTGGAAATACTTTTTTTTTTTTTGCCTTTTGGAGGGCAATTTGGGGTTAAGTAACTTGCCCAAGATTACACGGCTAGTATTTTTGTGTGGGTGTTAAGTGTCTCAGGCTGGAACGGAACTCAGGTCCTTCTGACTCCAGGGCCAGCGCTTTACTCACTCAGCCACCTAGCCGCCCCATGTGGAAATACTTTTCATATCTTAGGCAGGGATTAACAAAATGGGTACAAATGATCCAAGCCATCTCTCAGAAGAGGAATCTAGTCTCCCATGAAATTGAGTACTTTTGCATAGCCTGTTGTAAAAATGAATAGGATTCTCATTCTCCTCTTGTACTGTCTCCTGAAACCTATTTCACTTTGCTGGAGAAGCTGCACCAATAGCCATACCCTCAAAAAAAATCTTCCAGCCTGCTGCAGTCTGCTGTAATCATCAGGATTATTGGAGCCCCATTGTGAATCTCATAAAGGCCAATTGGGGATCCCCCCTTTTGTCAGGGCTGACCTATTAGCTGCCTCTGTGACAGCTTGTCTTTCACTTGGGGAGAGCAAAGTCACCATTAAGTCAGTTGGGTCTTTTTGGTCATTAAAATAATCACTAAAATAAAATTGCTCCTCCTGGATTCTCATCAAACCTATTTAAATTGACATTATTTCTACATGTGGAGAGATCAGAGGGAGAGAAAGATTTGTATCATCTAATAGAAATCACATTTACCTTTTTTTCCAGTATTTTCTCTGATTAATTTAAGTGAATCCCTTTGGCTATGCTCTTTTTACTTTTATTAGTTCCCATAATTTATAAGAATGCTTAAACTGACCTAAGAATTTCCCTTGTAGTCTACAGTTGGACTACAGTCTACAGAGCCAAGCTGTTTTAAGGTAGAGTCTATGGGAGACATAGTCCTGAGGTCTTATCTCTTAGCAGCTTAAAGCTGAAGATCCCCAGCTCCCAATCCCCCAAAGGCTTGGATTTTACTTTACAGAAGGAAAGAAAAATTCCTTCTCTGATTCCACTTTCAAGTCTGCAAACTTTTACAAATTGGGGAGAAGTCCCCCTGCCCCCCAGGCAATCTCTTCATTTTGACCACAAAAGTTTTTTTTTTTAAATTTTTCTCTTTATTTTTGCCCTTTACACTTTAAACATAGATAACACAACAAAAGGAATGCCTTCAGGCAACACACACACATATAAAAAAGAACTATAAGGAAACTGAAAAAAGTGTACTTCAATCTGCACTCAATTCATTCATTTTCTTTCTGGAGGTGGATAGCATTTTTCATCCTGGGTACTTTGGAATTGTCTTGGATTATTGTCTTGACAGGGGTAGCTAAATCTTTCACATTGATCATCATTACAGTGTTGCTGTTACTGTGTACAATGTCTCCTGGTTCTTCTCCCTTCACTTTGTATCACTTCATATAATACTTCCCAGATTTTTCAGACACCATCCTTCTCATCATTTCTTACAGCACAATAGTATTCCATCACAATCATATACCACAATTTGTTCAGACCATCTCCAAATCAATGGGCATCCTTTCAGTTTCTAATTCTTTTCCACCACAAAAATAACTGCTATGAGTATTTTTGTATACATGAGTCTCTTTTTTTCCTTTGATCTCTTTGGGATAAAGAAATAGTGGTGGTAGCTCTGGGTTACAGAGTATGCACAGTTTTGTAGCCTTTTGAGAATAGTTCCAAATTGTTCTCCATAATGGTTAGACCAGTTCACAACTCCACCAATAGTGCACATCCCATCCAGCATTTGTCATTTTCCTTTTCTGTCATGTTAACCAATATGATAAGTGTGAAGTGGTACCTCAGAGTGGTTTTAATTTGCAGTTCTTTATTCAATAGTAACTTAGAACATTTTTTTCATGTGAGTATTAATAGCTTTAATTTCTTCATCTGAAGCCTGCCTGTTCATATCCTTTGACCACTTATCAATTGGGGAATGACTCTTATTTTTTACAAATTTGGCTCAGTTCCTTATATATTTGAGAAATAAGGCCTTTATAAAAGAAAATTGCTATAAACTTTTCTTAGTTTCCTACTTTCCTTCTAATTATGGCTATATTGTTTTTGTTTGCACAAAAACTTATAAAATTTCTTAGAATCAAAATTATCCATTTTACTTTCTGTGATCCTCTCTATCTCACAAACTTTTCTCATCTATAGAGCTGACAAGCACATTTTTCATGCTCCTCTAATTTATTTATGATACTATACTTTATATCTAACCATTTATCCATTTTGACATTATTTTGCTATATGGTATGAGATGTTGGTATATGCTTACTTTCTGCCAAGCTGCTTTACATTTTTCTCAGCAGTTTTTGGAAAATGGTAAGTTCTTGCCCCAAAAACTTAGGTGTTTGAGTTTCTCAATCACTAAATTACCATAGTCATTTACTACTGTATATTGTACACCTAATTTATTCCACTGATCTGCCATTCTATTTCCTTAGCCAATAGCAGACTGTTTTGATAATAACCACTTTAAATTAGATAATCACCACCATTAGAAATCTGGTACTGCTAAATCACCCTCCTTCACATTATTTTTCATTGATTAACTTGATACTCTTGACCTTTCTTCCTTCCAGATGAATTTTGTTATTATTTTTTTCTAGCTCTATAAAATAAACCATTGATAGCTTGGTTGTTATGGTACTGAATAAGTAAATTCACTTAGATAGAATTTTTATTTTTATTATTTTGACTTGACCTACCCATGAGCAATTAATATTTCTCCAGTTTTTTAGATCTAGCTTTCTTCATATGAAAAGTGTTTTTTAATTGTGTTCATATAGTCTCTGGATTTGTCTTGGCAGGTAGACTGCCAGGTCTGTAATTATTTCAAATAGAATTTCTCTTTTTATATCTTCCTGATATGTTTTGTTGGTAATATATAGAAATGCTAAAGAGTTGTATGGGTTTGTTTTATATCTTGAAATTTTGCTGAAATTATTAATTGTTTCAACTAGTCTTTTAGTTTATTTTCTAGATTTCCCTAAGCATATCATCATATCATAGGCAAAGAGTGATAGTTTTGTACAACAGTGTAAATCAAAAGTAAATATAATAACATTATAATGATCAAATAGGTCTCAGAATGAAGAGATGTGAGAAGCTACCCTCAACCTACCCCTTTGCAAAGGTAGAAGGTACACAGGTATTACATATTGAATATATTTTGGGGCTTTTTCAATGTATTGATCAGTTATGCTGAATTTTTTTCCTCTCTAAAAAATCTATTTGTTAGATGATTCTCTGGGAGGGACAGGGAAGGGCTTATTTAGGATAATAATGGTGATATATCAAATAGAAAATATAAATAAACTCTTTTTAAAATATAATCACTGAGAAGACCAGAAAGCAATCTGGCAGAAATTGGGCTTAGACATAAATTTGAAATCCAAACAGGATGCAAATCAAAGCTGTCAACTGGAGGAAAAAATCTTTTGTTTCCAACATCTCTGAGAAGGGTCTGATATCCAAAATATGTAGTACAGTATCAGAAATATGTAATATCAAAAATTATTCCTCAGTAGATAAGTTGTCAAAGGACATGAACAATTATGAGATGAAGAAATCCAAGCTTTCAAGAATCATAAAAATGTTCTGAGTCACTAATAATAATACATATGCACTTAAAAGCAACTCTGTAGTTTGACTTCATACCCATAAAATTGACAAAGATGAGAAATGAAGGAAAGTTATTTTTGAAGTGATTATAGGAAGATAGACACACTAATGCACTATTAGTGTTAGTGAAAGCCATTGTTATTGGCTTTCAATTGATGCAAACATTCTGGAAAACAATTTGGAATTATACCCTAAAGGTCACTAACCTGGTCATACCCATTCACTCAGCAATCCTACCATTAGGCATGGACTCCCAATAGGATCAGGACTGAGGAAAAGAACCTGTATGATCAAGATCATTCTTCATTTTCTCCTTCCTTAGCCCAAGAACTTTTTGCTGTGGTAAAGAAGTGGAAACCAAAAAGGAAATGAATGAACAAAATTTGGTATATGAATATAAGAGAATTTTATTTTTCCTTAAGAAATATTATAGATTCAGAGAAATATCGAGCAAATTGTATGTACTGATGTAGAATGAAGTGAGCAGAATTAGGAAAACAGTTTATATGATGATCATTATAACATGAGAGAAGAAACTCTAAAAGACCTCTGAATTTCAGCTAAGGTAGTGACCAGTTGTGACCTCAGAAGACTCATAGTGAAGCACATTTTGTGAGATATACTAGAAATATAGAATTAGACATGCATTCTGACCAACATCTTGATTTGTTTGGTTTGACTATGCATATTTGTTTAAAAAAAGAAGAAAGGAGAAAGAGATAAGAGAGGAACAAGACTTTTCTTTAGGGGTTTCAAAAGTTTATCTCAAAGTATATTTAGTAAGAATCTTCCAGGGCACTCATAATCTAGGCCATGCACAGCAGAGATTTGTTATCATCTGAGTTAGGTCATCCATCATCACATAGAGAAGCAAAGAATATTTAGAATTCCTTATTTATTTATATTACTTACTTAAACCCTTAAGGAAAAGTCTTGCTCTTCTCCCCACAAAATAATAATAATAAAATAATGATAGACAGGGATAACTAAATGTGGGGTTATTAATGGAGTTAAATATGGAGTTAAATAACTATACATGAAGTAAATAATAAGAAATTTTTACATGACTAATGGAAATTACTAAATTCCTTTCCCAAAGTAGATACCCAGTAGATGCTTCTTGAATGGAAATGGCTTTTTGGCCACTCAAGCAACCAGGAGCCTATATCTCTTACCTGAACCATAATCCCTGAGCCAATCAACTCTCCAGGACAGTTTAAATGCTTTTTAAGTAAAACACCTAGTACTCCTAAACATGTAGAGACAATTCAAGGATTATAGGTCTCCCATAAGAACAAGACATATAAAAAAAAATTTGAGCATAATGCAAAAAAAACCATGAGAAAACTGCCACAATTTCTGAACATAGGGGGGCAAGTGCCATTTAAAAGACTCTGTAGATCACCTACAGAAAAACAAAACCCAAAAAACAAAGGCTATAAACGCCGAGATATATATATATATATATATATATATATATATATATATATATATAAAACAGTTAAATTTCACAGTTCCATTGAGAAACAAAAAATTCTGGAAGTGACCAAGAGACCTTAAAATATAAAGTAAAGACACACGACTAAAATATAAAGAATGACACATGACTATTCTGTGTCCACTAGAAAACTCAGAAAGAAATTAAATATGTTCTGAAGAGTAATGGAGCTCAAGATGCATCCCAAGGTGACCCACCCTGCAAATCTAAGCCTAAGCATAAATTTTAAAATATGGGAATTCAGTAGTAAAGAGATGTTTTAAAAAAATTCATAGAAAGAAAACCAGACCTGAAGTAATCATTTGCTTCTCAAAAACCCCAAGCAACAGAAATATAAGAAGGATAATCAAATATACCTATACCAACCATGGACAACAATAGAATATCAATAGATACACCACTAAGATATTTCTTTGTGAAAGTACAAAGACAAGAGTGAAAGCAGAAGTCAGATGGAAGTGATGGTGGAGAAATAGGTCTGAAATATCATAAAATATTTCATCTATCATAGATGAAACCTTATAACACCCCACCTACAGGTGAATCAATATTTTAAAGGAACTAAATTACAAAACTGAAGGGAGCATTAAAAAAGGAGAGAATAAGAAGATAGAGGTGAATATGTGATGTATCCTAATTAAGTCAAAAGTTAAAAATGAAGGGAAAATAACTCCCCAGTAGTCTCTCAGAAAAAAAAAAGAGAGAGAGCCTTGAGGAGATTGAGTGAAAAGGCAAATGGAAGGATAAAATGCGCAAAAGCAGAAAACCTTACTTAAAAAGCTGGAGTTGTTACCACTGTTAAATGCCCCTATGAGTGAAGAAAGGTATTTTATAAAGGGAAGGTCAGGACCTTACAATGGATATTATCTATAGTGATATAGTTCATAGAGAGACCACTCTATACATATTGCCTCATGTTGAGATTCTGAGGTGGGGGTGGAGACAAGAGAGTGATTAAGTTGAGGCAAAGACCAAGAGTAAACTGCACAATCAAGGACACAGAAAGAATCCTACAAAAGGATGATATCCTTTCCATCACCTGCATGAGTTGATTGTCTTTCTGTGAATAAGGCACAAAAGGGAAAAAGGGAACCAAGGGACAGGTATCACAAGGCAATCACAAAATCTAGAAGAAAGAATCCAAAATGTGTACCTCAAAAGTTTAAAATCCATGATAAATGCAGAGAAAAAAGAAAAACTACGTAAGTTCTTAATAAGGACCGCTAACCAAAGAACAAAAGTCTAAAAATAGACCAAAAAAGGGAAGAGAATGAAGAGAATGAGGGAAAAAAAATGCTTTGTAGAAAAATGCACAGAAAATGACATTTTTTAAACCAATGAACAAAACAAATTGAAGGGGTAGAACAGAAGGGAATTTCTACTTGACTAAGAGGAGAAAAAAAGGAAGAAGTAAATAAACAGACAAATGTTATAAAGTAAAAGGAACTAATGAGAGATAACAAAAAGGATGGGGATTGAGGGTGAGGGGAAGAAACAACCACTTTTAAAGATTATTGACAATACAAAACACTGTGTTGCTCACAAATGTCAAAAGGCAGAAATAGTATATCCATCCTTAATAAATCATAACACAATGAAAGTAGTCATTATTTGAGGGACCACAAACAAAAGACACAGATCCACATAGAGTCTTAACAAGGAAATTCTAAGTAATGAGTGGACCAAAGAACAAATTCTAGAAATTATTGATAATTTTGTGAAAAAAAATTATAATAAAATTATAATGATAAAAAAATACCAAAACTTCTGGGATGCAGCAGTCCTCAGAGGAAAAATCATACCCCCATAAATATACATTAACAAAATGGAGAAAAACATGAATGCATTTTTAAAAATCATGAAGCCAACAAATAAATAAACCTAAAATAAGCACAAAAGAGGAGATAGTAAAAATTAGAGAAGAAATAGTTAAATTTGCAACTGAAAAAAGCCAAAGAAATCATTAATAAAACTAAAAGCTAGTTCTTTTAAGAGATTAATAAAATTGATAAAAGCCTTATATAATCTTTTCAAGAAGGAAATGTCAGAAAACTAAATCAATAAAAGAACAAATGAGCAAGATGAAATCACAACAATAGAAGAAACAAAAAGTAATCACAATATATTACACACAGTTATAGGCTAACAAAACTGAGAAAACAAGAAATAGAGCAATACTTTAAAAAATGAAAAATATTCAAACTGAAAAAAGATGAAATAGAAATCTTACATAACCCAGTCTCAGATAAAGAATCAGAACCAGATGTAAAGAAATTTTTTGTTGTTTGTTATTCAAGTCATGTCCAAACTTTTCATAACTCCATTTGGGGTTTTCTTAGCAAAGAGGATGGAATAGTTTTCCATTTTCTTCTCTAGTTTATTTTATAAATGAAGAAACTAGTGTAACAGGGTTAAGTGACTTGCTCAGGTCACAGAGCTAGTAAGTGTATAAGGCTTGATCTGAACTTTGGTCTTTCTGACTCCAGGTCAGAACTCTATCCTTTGTGCCACCTAGCTATCCCTGTAAAGTAACTACCAAAGAGGAAAAAAAAACTCCTGGTCCTAATGAATTTACAAAATTCCATCAGATTTTTAAAGAGGAATTAGTATTCATACTTCAAAAATTATTCACAGACATTAGGAAAACACCGTACCAGAATATTCTCTCACCAAGTCTACCCATCCTTTTAAGCCTCCGTCCCCCGTCTCTTTGTTCTTAACTGTTTCCCAAATGAATTAAATGCATTTATACATCAAACTGTGTGTGTGTTCAGTTTTCTTTATTATTAAATATTTCGCATTTATGGCCTCTACTCTCTTGAACAACTTTTCTGAAAAGGGGATATAAAAGTCATTTTCTAGTCGCTGTCTTGTCCTCTCAGGGTATCCAATACTTTTTACTTTATCTAATAGATCAGTTAATTAACAAAGTATTGAGTAGTCTTTTGAGCCCTGACATTACCATGAATTATCTTGCAATATTCCAATTTTGACCTTTCTTTTCAATATCCTTATAATGCCCTTGTTTTTATTCTCTGGATCCACTCATAAAATCAGTAAATCATTATGTATTTCTAGTCAAAAGCATCATAATATTTATAAAACATTTCACATTCCATTTTTTCAAGAAGTGGTAAAATAAAAATGTGTTTAGCAAACCAATAATGCTAAAAATAATCATTAAACATTCAGCATATAAAGTAAATGATGAAGAAAGAGCTATATGCAATTAATATGTATCAAAAACAGTAAAATGAGCACATTAATTAGCAACAACACTGTCAGGCATTTTGCATTTGATTATAATGGCTTTATAATAAGTAAGAAAGTGATTATAGAGGAAAAAAATTCAGAAATCCTAAAAGAGCCTCTGTATGTAACATGGGTTGTCAGCAGCTGTGCTGAGTGCTAGGGATACAAAGGCTGAAGAGAGTCCCTGCTTTCAAGCCCATAGTCTAATGAGGAATACAGCATGCAAACAACTATATACAAGAGACTATATACAGGATAAATTGGAAATAATTAACAGAGAGAAGGCACTAGAATTAAGGGGAATCAGGAAAGGCTTTTTATAGAAAGCAGGATTTTAGCTGGGACTTAAAGGAAGCCTGGAGTGTCAGGAGTTAGAAATGAGGACCAAGAGCATTCCAGGCATGCGATTGTTGTTGTTCTTTTCAGTTATGTCCAACCCTTTGTGACCGCTTTTGGGATTTTCTTGGCAAAGATACTGGCGTGGTTTACTACTTCCTTCTCCGGCTCTTTTCACAGATGAGAAAACAGAGGCAAACTGGGTTAAGTGATTTGTTTGGGGTCACATAGCTAGTGTTTGAGTCCAGTTTGAACTCAAGAAGATGAATCTTCCTGACTCCAGGCTCAGCACTCTATGCAGTGCTATTCAGCTGCCCTTGGCATGGGAAATAGTGAAAATTCCTAGAGTAAAGGGATAGAGTGTCATGGTTTTTTTATTTCTTTTTTTTATTAAATGTTATGTTTATTTTTAGTTTACATCATTCATTTCCAGATGATTTTGAGTTACAAATTTTCTCCCCATCTTTCCCCTACCCACCACCCCAAAACAGCGATCCCACTTTATACCCCCTTCCCCAATCTGCTCTCTCCTATATCTTCCCCTGTACCCCCTCCAACTTTCCAGTAGGGCAAGATGGATCTCCATACACCAGTGCCTGTATATCTTATATCCCAGTTGCATGTTAAAATAATAATAATAATAATTTTTTTAAAAACATTTGATTTTAAAACTTTGAATTCCAGATTCTTTCCCTTCCTCTCTCATCACCCACCCTCACTGGAAAGATAAGCAATTCAATATAGGTTGTACATGTGTAGCTATGCAAAACATTTTCATAGTGTGAAAGACCGACTATATTTACCTCCATCCTATCCCACCCCCCACTGGTTCTATTCTCTACTTTGACCCTGTCCCTTTTCAAAAGTGTGTGCTTCTAACTACCCTCCCCCCCAAGCTGCCATCCCCTCCATCCTCTCCCGTCTCATCCCCTTCCCCCCTAATCCCATATAGGGAAAGATGCCCAAGTTAGTGTGTATGTCATTCCCTCCCCAAGCTAAATTAAATGAGAGTAAGGTTAACCCATTCCCTTTTGCCTTCCTATTCTCCCCCTCCATTGTAACCGTTTTCCCTTGACTCTTCTATATGAGATAATTTACCCCATTCTGTCTCTCCCCATCTCCTCTCATTATATTCCTCTCTCACCTCTCAATTTCACCTTTTGAATATCATCCCTTCCTATTCAATTGATCCTGTGCCCTCTATGTATACCTGTACACAAATATACACACATATGTATTCATATGCACATACACCCTCCTGTATAGACATATATGTATATATACATATATATATACATATATATACATACATTTATATCCCCTTCAACTATTCTCATACTGAGAAAAGTTTCATAAGTTACAATTGTTGTTTTTCCATGTAGGCATGTAAATAGTTCAACTTTGGTAAGTTCCTTATGATTTCTTTTCCCTGTTTACCTTCTCATGCTTCTCTTGCTTCTTGTATCTGAATGTCAAATTTTCTATTCAACTCTGGTTTTTTCATCAAGAATGCTTGAAAGTCTTCTATTCCACTGAATGACCATATTTTCCCCCTGAAACATAATACTCAGTTTTGCTAGATAGGTGATTCTTGGTTTTAATCCCAGCTCCTTTGACCTCCAGAATATCATATTCCAAGCCCTTCGATCCCTCGGTGTAGAAGCTGCCAGATCCTGTGTTATCCTGATTGTGTTTCCACAATATTCAAATTGTTTCTTCTTAGCAGCTTGTAATATTTTCTCCTTGATCTGGGAACTCTGGAACCTGGCTGTAATATTCCTAGGAATTTTCTTTTTGGGATCTTTTTCAAGAGGTGATCAGTGATTTCTTTCAATTTCTATTTTGCCCTCTGGTTCTACAATATCAGGGCAATTTTCCTTGAGAATTTCTTGAAGGATGATTTCTAGGTTCTTTTTTTGATCGTGGCTTTCAGGTAGTCCAATTTTTAAATTATCTCTCCTGGATCTATTTTCCAGGTCAGTGATTTTTCCCATGAGATATTTCACATTGCCTTCTATTTTTTCATTTGTTTGGATCTGTTTAATAGTATCTTGATTTCTTATAAAGTCATTAGCTTCCATTTGCTCCAATCTAATTCTGAAGGAATTATTCTCTTCAGTGAGCTTTTGAAATTCTTTTTCCATCTGGAAAATTTGGCTTTTTAAGGCATTCTTCTCCTCATTGGCTTTTTGGGCCTCTTTTGCCATTTGAGTTAATCTATTTTTAAGGTGCTATTTTCTTCAATCAGGTTGTTGACTCTCTTTTCATGATTTCTTGCATCATTCTCATTTCTCTTCCCAATTTTTCCTCCACTTCTCTTACTTGATTTTCATAATCTTCCTTGAACTCCTCCATGGCCTGTAACCAATTTATACTTTTCTTGGAAGCTTTTGATGCAGGAGTTCTGACTTTGTTGTCTTCCTTCCGTTCCATGCTTTTATCCTTTTTGTCCCCAAAAAAGGAATCTAAAGTTGGATGGCTGTGTTTGCTCTTCTTCCTTTGCTTGCTCATATTGCCACTCAATTAGTTAACTTTTGAGCTCTTTGCCATAGTAGAACTCTGCTTCCAAAGGGGGAGAGTTTTGTCCCAAATCACTGAGGTTTTCACAGCTGCTGGAGCTATTAGGAGGGTGCTGTCTCTGCAGCCCCCACAAACTCTGGCTCACTGGTCACACACCTCAGGACCACCACCCAAAA
The DNA here is from genome assembly GCF_028583685.1 of Petaurus breviceps papuanus. NCBI lineage: Eukaryota > Metazoa > Chordata > Mammalia > Diprotodontia > Petauridae > Petaurus > Petaurus breviceps. The sequence continues at coordinate 14,393,946 of NW_027187374.1, forward strand.
CAATGATCCAGATCCAGACAGGTTAAAACAAGAGTGATTACCCTCTGAATGGTCTCTTGGCCCCCCTACAATCTGCAGGTCAGGAGCTCTGAAGCAGCCATGTGGAGGTGGCTGCAGGGCCACTACATCTCTGCCACTTTAGCTCTGGGGGCAGGGGCCAGACCCACTCCTCTGTTTCCCCCTCCCCCAGTTCCAACAGAGTTCTATACCAATCTCTCACTTTTTCTTTGGCATTTATGGGTTGATAATTCTGGAAACCACCACTGCTGCTGGTGATCCACTTTTCCAAAGTCTGCTGGTCTTTTTAGACCGCCCTGGGTCTAAAACTGCGGACCCATGCAGGGCTGGGCTTGGCTCCCAGCACACTGTGATGAGCCCTTTCTGCTGGCCTTCCAGGCTGCCTTCAGTGGGAGATTTGTTTCTCTCTGTCATTTTGTGTGTTCTGTAGCTCTAAAATTTGTTTGGAGTCTTTTTTTATAGGTATTTGAAGTGGTTATGGGGAGAGTGGATGGAGTTTTCCTGCTTCTATGCTGCCATCTTGTCTCTGCCTAGAGTGTCATGTTAAAGAATAGCAAGTAAACCAGTGTTACTGCATCCTGGAGTACCTGAAAAGGGATAGGGAGAGCATAAAGAGACCAGAAAGTTTTGGGGTAAGGTAGCGGATAATGAAGAGCTTCAAATGTCAAATAAATAATTTTATATTTGATTCTGAAGGTGATAGGGAGCCACTAGAGTTTATGGTTTAGGGGGCAGGAGATTAACATGATAAGATCTATGCTACATTGTTTATACTTTATATGTAAATAATGTTTTGCATGTTGTCTCTTCCTTTAGAATGTGAGCTACCTGAGGACAGGGAAGATATTTTTACTTCTTTGCATTTCCAATGCTTAGCATATTGCCTGGCCAAAAAATAAAAAGTCTACTTAATAAATGCTTATTGATTAAGTGATTGAGAAATATTATGACCAAAATCACCTTTTACCATCACTACAACTTCCGACTTCCTCAGTTCTAGAAACACAGTCCCATTTATTTTTCTCAGGATACCAATAAAATTCTTTTCTCAAGAATTCTCTTCATGTTTATTGGCAACACAAGGGTTGAATTAGATTCTTTGAGGAAGTTCATTCTCTTACTTCTTGCATATAACTGTTTTGCTATGACATATCTTGGTGTGTTGATATTTCCCATTTTTGCTTTCCTTCTTGTTCCAATGATTCAGGATAATTTTATTTTATGATTTCTTGAAATACAATATCCCAATTTCTTTGAGGGTTTTTGTTTTGTTTTGTTTTGCTATGGTTTTCTGGGAACCCAGGGAGTCTCAAATTATCTTTTTTATCCTATCTTCTAGGTCATTTGTTTTTGATAGTAGATACTTAATATGTTGTGATTTTCCTAGTTTTTTTTTTACTTGGTTTTCATATTTTTGTCTCATTGACTCATTAAGTTTTATTTGTTCTGTTACTTTTTTTGGAGTATCTACTATTTAGGTAATGTTTTCTGCCTTCTGTTTTTTAGTTATTTATTTTCTTTCCAACTACATTAATTTTATCCTTTATTTCATTTCAGTTCTTTATTTCTTTACTCCATTCTTACAGTTGTCATGGCCAATGCATTCTTTTTTCTGGTGTTCTTTTGAGTTATTTTCCTCTTCTGGGGTTTTCTTCTCAGGTTCTCAAATCATATTATTTCTTTTTTTTAAAACATTCAATTTTTTTTATTTGCTAAAACTTAAATACATAATAAGAAAAGAAAAAGAAGCACAAACTTAAATATAAAATAAGGAAGGAAAAAACATGTGCACAGCAGAACATAGAAGAGGATTCAGAATATATAGCAACAATTTTCCATTTCAAGAAAGCCTACACACTAAATACTGCATGTTATGTTGAAAGCTGTCCATCTTTTCTTTGCTTCCTTGTAGGTTTTCTTTTGTTGTCTGCTGTACACTTTTTACTTTGTTCCTTTTTCCCCCTTCTCCCTCCCCCCACCCCAAGGCTACAATTCAGTGTGAATATATTTACATATAGATATTGATATATACATACACTTATACACATACACAGACACACATACCTGCATGCATATACACTTTCCCTAGTTTACATATAGATTCTGATATATACATACACATACATGCATACATACATACATGCATATATAAACATATACTTTCCCTAAGAGATTCTACTGCTAATTTTTGCTTTTATGTTTGTGTGCATCTCTTTTTTCCTATCTTTCTTAATTTCTCTATTTTATTTCTATCTGCTACCTTGCCCTCCTGTTACTTAACCTACCCCCTCCAGCAATCCCTTCCCATATTACTTCTTAATGGTATTAGGAGTTATTATATATTTATATTATATTTACATAGGTTATATTATACTAATTATTATAATATACTAGTACTATACTAATATATTATATTATAATAATATATTTATATGTTGTTTATATTATATTTACATAGGTTACAATAGTTATATTGTATTTACATAGATTTCTAGCTTCAGTTCTTGAATTGGGTCTAGATGGATACTAGGTGCTAGGTACAGACTCTGTCCCTTCCTTTACACATCAGTATGATGGCTAGGCCCAATTTCTGTCCTTGATACAGTCTGGATGACACTGCCATCCTGCTGTAGTTATGGATAGGGTAACTACATCGTATTCTCTTTCTTTGATTTCTTATGTAATTCTGTCCTGAGAAAGGGAGCTGGCCCTAGGGATGAGACCAGGCCCTGTGCTCTCCTCTATCTCCTTTGGTAACCACCCATATTGGTTTGGGGACTTAGGTCTCATCTCCTGGTGCATCTCAAGTGAACACAGAGGAAAGGTTATAGGGCACACCAACCTCAGCCTCTCTAATCACCTTGTGCATCTACTGGGACTTGACTTTGTCTCCTGGTTTGGCTGCGACAGGCCCTGAGCTGAGATTTTTCTAGCCTCATATTTCATCTTCCAGCAATTGTACTGACTTCAGGTCCTGTCTCCTATGAATTGACCTTGCCTTCTGTCTTCTTGTGTTGTCACCTATCCAATAGATCCCCAGCTTTGACTTCTTCCTATGGTTTGTCCCCAACTAACCAGACACTTCTGGTTTTACGCCCTGGTATGCAGGAAATAATGTTGGCTTCATACTTCCCAGAGATCCCTAAATAGAAAAAACTCAGGTTTGTGGCCATCTTCTGGTATAATCCTGGATAAGCTGGAGGTATATGTCTTCAGTTTTATTGAATATTTGTTTCATGACAGTCTTTTTTCCCCCTACAGTGTTTCTCAGGAGAAGTAGGTTTTAGTTGGATCCTTTCTCATTGCCATCTTTGAATGAAATCTAGAATTTGCCTATTAGTTCCTTTGCACAGAAAATATTTTTGAGGTGGCTTTTAGGGGAATTGGGTTTTTTTGTTTGTTTTCATATATCCTTCATTAAAGTTGAAAGTTCCTTGGTCTCTCTCAACCTTTGAGAACAACTGTGCCCACATTACTAGGCTAAAGAAGTTATATCAGTTTGAGGACAGGGCCTTTTCCCACATTTCATACTCATTCTCATTCCTTCCTCTGTTCCCCTAGTAACTTACAGTAAAAAAGATATTCTGAATATGGTGAAGAAATTGTACATCTTTTATACCCTCCTTCAACCTTTTATTTATAGTAAATCTCTCTGTCTCTCTCTTTGTCTCTTTCTCTCTCTCAGCAATGGTTGTTTTAAGCAATTTAGAACCAAATACAACCTACGAAATCAAGGTTGCAGCTGTAAATGGAAAAGGTCAAGGAGATTACAGTAAAATTGAAATCTTTCAAACATTACCAGTTCGTAAGTAATCATATTTTTAACTAACACAGGATTTTAAAAGATTATAATAATATGCTTGTTATTCTCTTTGCATGCAAATTCATAGATTAATTCAAAGTAAATCAGGATTAATATATATTCTATTCAGAATTCTAGAAACTTCTTTGTGCTACACTAATGCAAAGAAATGCATTTAAACACAAATTTCCCAAGGGAAATTTTGCCAATGAAGGAGGTTTATTATTTATTTACTTCTTAATTAATTAAGTTATAGTTTTTCTATTTCCTGTCTACTATAACGTTCAATATTCTATTACTTTAATTTAGTGTGGCTATTGCTTTTATTGCATAAACTGTAAGTTATAAGAGAAAATTGAATCATTAAATTAATCCATATCTTTAATGATGATATGAGAATAATAACTGATACAGACTCATTCACATAACAACTTTCTCCCTTGGGCTCTTGTAAAGACAATGAAATTTTCTTGAGGTTAAGATCATTTCTTTGTTAGTAGGCAAAAGGAAGACCGATGACCAAAGTAATGATATAAAAGTTATCATACACAACATTTTTAGAATTATGAAATGGGATAGAAGGAATTAATAATTGTTTTTAAAAGAAATGACAGAACTATACAGCCATAATTCTGATTATAGCTAATTTCTCCACTCATTCAGACTGATTTCCATATGCACCCTGGAAATACATTTATTCTCTGGGCCTGGAGTCAGAAAGACCTGAGTTCAAATACAGATTCAGATACTTACCAGATCTGCAACCTGGGCAAGTCATTTAACTTCTGTCTCCCTCAGTTTCCTCACCTGTAAAATGGAGACGTTAATAGCACCTGTGTCACAGGGTTGCTCTGAGGACCAAATGAGTTAATATTTGGAAACCTCTTATTGGTTTCATGGTTCATAGTAGGCACTTAATAAATGTTTTTTCCTCTAGCCTGACAGTCTTTATTTGTTTTACAAATATTTTGATAACTGTATTTCAATGTAATTCATTTCCTTTGCAATTTTATGTATTATACTTTATGTATTTAAATATATTATTCTAAATTAGGTCCATAAGGGAAGCTAGGTGGCACAGAGAATAGAGCACCGGCCCTAGAGTCAGGAGGACCTGAGTTGAAATCCGGCCTCAGACACTTCACACACACACACACACACACACACACACACACACACACACACAAACTAGCTGTGTGACCTTGGGCAAGTCACTTAACCCCAATTGCCCTACCTTCCCCCCTCCAAAAAAAGCAAAAAAAAAACCAAAAACTTGTTTGGGGCAGCTAGGTGGTGCAGTGAATAGAGTACCGGCCCTGGAGTCAGGAGAACCTGAGTTCAAATACAGCCTCAGACGCTTAACACTTACTAACCATGTGACCTTGGGCAAGTCACTTAACCCCAATTGCCCTGCCCTCCCTCCTCTAAAAAAAGCAAAACAAAACAAAAAATAAATAAATTAGGTCTATAGCCTTCACCAGACTTCCAAAGGTCTGATAGTTATGACAGAAAAAGGTCAAAACACCTTGCTTTAATCCTTTGGTGATCTCTCCCCTTCACTCTACCTATCCCAAATCTAACTATTTTCTCAAAGCTATCTGAAATCATATATTTTTCATACATTCTTCTCCCAGCCCATGATGACTCAGTTCTCTGAACATAAGCATTCATCAAAATGACTATACAGTTTAGCACTTGTCTTACATTATCTAGTTTTTTCCTTTTCTGTGTTCTTACTCCCTGTTCCTTTTATGGCAGATGTTATATGAGCCTGGTCATTTGTTTTCTTTAAAAAATAGAAAACTTGTAGATGCAGATGAATATTCAAAACAGTCACTTTAGAAAGCTATGGTTTTTTTTCAATGATGCTTAAGTCATTTTCAAATTTTCTTTTCTGGAATTGTCTTCTTCAGTGCACAGTTTTGAATATACTTAAAATGACAAATCTTAATTGCTGGAGAAAGTTTCATTTTTGGAAAAACATAAAAGTCATACAGAACTCGCCTAGGCAATTAGGTGGTATGGTCAATAGAGGAACCAGAAAGAACTAAGTTCAAATCCATTCTCAGACACTTACCACCAGTAACCATGAACATGTTACTTAACATGTATCTTCCTCAGTTTCCTCATCTGAAACGTGGGGATTATACTAGCACCTACTTCCCAGGGTTATTGTGAGGATAAAATGAGCTAATTTTTGTAAATCATTTTGTAAACCTTAAAACATTATATAAATGCTACCCACTACTATTACTACTCTTAGAAGCAATTATCGTAAAAAAACGTTTCAGGTAAATTCTACAATATAGTATCAAAAAATTTATGACTGTAACATGATGGGGGATGCTTTTTTTAAATTTAGTTTGTAAATTGACTCTTAAGGCAGCTCCAAAACAATAATTCCAAAATAAGTTTATAGTATTCCAAAGGAACTATTTTGAAGAACAACACTCATTTAGATATTAAAAGAAAAGAGATAACATGACATAATGGAAAGAATAATGAACTTGATCCAGAAGAACTAGATTTGAGTGTCAGTTCTTATATTTCCTACCTGTATGACAGAAAATTAATGCTCTAATTTCATTGATCTTCAGTTTCCTCATCTATGAAATGAGGATAATGATACTTGTACTATCTGTATCACAGTCATATAGGGAAATCACTTTGTAAACCTTTTAAAGGGCTATATGAATTGTTATTCATTAATTGAAAAATTAGTTTCACTGCATTGTGCTTTGCTAGCATCCCCTATAGTTCCTAGAGCAGTACTTCACAAAATGTAGGTGCTTTGTAAATCAACATTGATGTTATTGAATGTGCAGCCTCTCTGGGCTAGCCCCACCCCCTACCATCTTAAACTCATACTCAGAGGTAGGGTCCCCAGGGGAACAATGACCACAGGTTGAAATTATTCCATGGGTCTATCCTCCTAAAACTATAGACCAGAGTCCCAACAGTGTTTGCCTTTAATAATCAGCTAAGCATACAGTTTAGCTTAAAGCAAAGACATATACTGAGATGGCAGTATAAGAGCAATAACTACAAAATATTCTGTTCCATAAACCTAAGGTATAATCTCCCACAAATACAACCACATAAGTGGCAAGAGAGGGCACACAATTAAAGGCAAACAATTAAGGAACACAAATGGCCAAGACAACTCACACCTTTGGGACTCTACATCCTTTCTCTTCCCATGCTAGCCCCTGGGTAAGTAACTCTTCTGCAAGATAGCATGGCTAGTGGGGAAGGGAGGAAGAGAAATTTCCTTGCCCACTGAGAGTTGAAGAATGATACTCACTCAAGAGCATGTTCTTCTTCCATACCCATAAGTCACACTCCTCAGAACTGTCTCTCATATCAACTGACTCACCACCCCAACTTCAAATATCTTGGTTTTATTTTTTTTATTTTTGGAGGAGGAAGGCAGGGCAATTGGGGTTAAGTGACTTGCCCAAGGTCACATGGCTAATATGTGTTAAGTGTCTGAGGCTAAATTTGAACTCAGGTCCTCCTGACTCCAGGGATGGTGCTCTATTCACTGCACCACCTAGCTGCCCCCAAATGTCTTGCTTTTTAAAGACTACAGGGTAATGACTGATTCTTTGGCCAATCAATGCCTAAGGACTTTATAATTCCATTATATTTAGTTGAAGAACTTTTTCATTCCCCCAAAGGAGTAACAAAATAAAAATCTTTACATTTGTTTAACACTTTGTTGTCTGTCACCTGCCTTTCAAAGTTTGTAATTTTATCAAGTGAACTTGAGGAAAATGTATGTATATAGGAAAACCTGCTGATCACCTCTCCCACTCTAAATACGTGAAGGACAAAAATTAACTCCGTTCATTGGTATAGACTAGTCCTGTCTAGAAATATAGAAATAAGGTCTTCAAATATGAAGTAAGAACAGAATACTGCCTATCAGAAAAAATAATAATAACCTCATTCACTTCCACATATTGTTAGTCTGTGTTCCAACAGCAAGCCACTTTCTTCTCTTATCATGGACAGCTTTCCTAAAGTCCCCACTGATTGTATTACCCACTCTTTCTGAAATGTTTACCTTGGTCCTGGCATATCACCAAATTGGAATCAGATTAGGGTCAAGCTTTAAGGTCAAACATATGCTAGGTGTCTGCACTGCAAAATTAAGTATTAATACAGTATTAGTATAAAAATGCCATAGCACAGAGTTATTCATCATCTTACTCTCTCCACAATATATCTAGAGAAAAATTTCTTAACCCCACAACCCAGTATCATGGTACCAATTCCACACTTGCAAGTATGTTAGCCATGATAATACAGGGAAGAGTTTTAAGCTCTAAAAGCTTTGGAATACCTTATATATCAAAATGGTATTAATTCATAGAGAAAGAATTAAAGAACATAATATATTCTTTACATTAATTACAGTATTCCCAAAGTTGCACACTAAATATCCTACATTGTCACTAGGTTTCCTCAAATGTTGCTGCCTGATTTGACAAATCACTGCTTTCATCTCTCTTCAGTGACCTCAACCATAGCTCTGCTGCCTCTGATAGTGCTTTTAGTCTTCCTCTCATACATACTTTGATGGCCTTTGGAAGATCCATCACTTTGTACAGTTGGTCCAGGGTGACACTTAGGAGTTATTTTTCCTGCACTGCCTAGGGTTATAGCTCTACCCCATTTAGAATTTATGGCTGTGAATAGCAGTCCAAGGTTTCACTCTTAATTAAATGACAATATAATTCTTATATTCAAGCTATTCATGGCACAAGAGGCACTGTTTTAATAGTTGGTTTAACTCTCTGAAGGATGATCAGGAGGAGGGTCTTAGATTCACCTTTCCAAAATTGTATACCCTTTATACTTGAAGCTTTTCCCTTGGAACTCTTATCTACACTGATCCAATCACATGAAAGTCCTTATCATGAACTCCAAATTCAGCCTGGTGGGAAAGAAGATTGGTTTTAGAATCCAAATACCTGATGATGAATTCTGACTCTACTTTTAATTCCTGTGTAATTTTAGGAAAATCACTTAGCCTCTCTCAGCCACATTATCCTTATCTGTAAAATGAATGATTGGACTAAATGATCTCCCACAATAACTATAAATTCTTTGTGCTCTATTATTCTTTCCACTTCTTATATCAGATATGGGTACTTTCCACCCAAGGGAGTAGACTTCCAGAGGCTTCAAAATGGCCCCAATATCCCCCAATTTACTCTCCTTAAATTCATGTGTGGTATTATTCAATCACCACTTAGATTGCTTAAATCACCCAAGGTTATCAGCTAGCAATATCAATTACCAGTGCCACAGCAAGTGGAAATAGTGTCTTAGGCAATTCTTTAATCATTGCATGCTTTCAGGATGCTACCATTTTCCTTAACCAGTTTGGGAGAATGGGGAGGATTATCATAATCTAGTGCTCAGCAAAGTAGGCATTATCCTCTGTCCTTTTTTTCCCTCTTCTGTGGCTTTCTGTCTTCCCTTCCTTCTTTGTGCTTCCTCTTCCCATTTACATTTTCTCCTTTTCTCTCTTTCTCGGAATCCCTTCCCCTAATTTTGCTGCACACATTCAGCACAATTCAATGGCCACAGGTGGCATATTAGACTTCTATTGTTGCAGCTTACAGGATACTATGGAGATGTACTATTAGTAGTTCTTTTAAAATTAATATTTGCCTAAGCTCACCTAAGGCTTAATAAGAATTGATGTTAACTCCATTGTTAACTCCTCATAGTAGGCATGTAGCAAATAATGTTTAAGCTATAGCTTAATTTAGAGATTTAGTTTCCATGAATCTTTTAAAAGTTTCTATTATCCATTGTTTTTATTGTCCAAACCTCTATTCCTCAGCATTTGTATATATAATCACAGATATTTAGAGCACATAGATAACATGTATACTCTTGTACCACAAGTTAACATTTGCATCTAATTACACCTAAAGTTTAGCTGAAATTTTCACTTGATATTGCTGTCATTTGGTTTTAATCAATTTTTCTGATGAAATCTTTATTGGTTCTACAATTCTTTTTCTATTCATAGTCAATATCCATAAATACTGTTGACAGTTGAAATACAGTGGATCATTTGCTATGAATAAGTTAAATATATACATGACTTTGAAAATTAATTATAATCACTATCTCAAAGAAATCCTTTTATGTGTGTGAATTGAGCAAGACACTGACTTTAGAAATTATGCTAAATAGCATGAAACCTGAAGTATGTAATTCTTTTTTTTTTTTAATTAAGCAATCAGGGTTAAGTAACTTGCTCAAGGTTACACAGCCAGTTATTTCTGGGTGTGGTGCCGAGTGTCTGAGCCCGGGATTCGATCTCCAGGTCGTCCCAACACTGGAGCCGGTGCTCTTACTCGATGAGCCACCTGGCCGCCCCTAAGCAATTGGGATTAAATAACTTGCTCAAGGTTACACGGCCAGGTGTTTCTGTGTGGGTGTTAAGTGTCTGAGCCCGGGATTCGATCTCCAGGTTGTACTAACACTGGAGCCGGTGCTCTTACTCGCTGTGCTACCTGGCCGCCCCTGTATGTAATTCATTTTGAAACTTCTTTAGATTTCTCTATCAAGTCTTATAAACCTGTATAAACTTGTCAAAGAAATTATTTTTAGGAAGCTTGCAAAGGTGTACTTACCTCTAAAATATTTACATAATATGCTTATTATACTTACATTTTAATTTAAACTTCTCTAATGAGCATACAGTTCCTGTATAATTCCTTTTTGCTTTCAAATGAACTCATTAACCATCTTTAAAACATTTTTAAATAATCTTTATTACCATATTACTTACAGATGTAGTTGGGGGGAAGGAAGTTTATTGGGAGAGCCCAGATCAATTGATTTCACCTCAGCCCACTTGATGAAATTTCCAAAGGTAAGAGTAAGGTAATAGACAGCAAGGTATTAAGACTTTAAAGTAAAAAGAACTGACTAGACTTTTGTACCCTGTTATAAGAAGTGAAGTTCCAAGTTCCAATACTCTGCACTTCTAAAACTAGCTCACATTTGCCCTTAACAGTCAGAGGATACAGTTAGCTCAAAGCAAAGGCATTTCCTGAAGTATCACCGTAAGAACATTAGCCACAAAACATTTCCCCTATAATCTTGGTACTCTTCCATAACTACATGGGCATTCCTGGGAAGAGTGAACCCATAAATAAATGTGCACACAGGAATGTGCTGGAGGTAGATCAAACAGGCTCCTGAGAACTGATTGTTAAATTTTCAGTGTGAGCAAATTCAGCAAAGGCCACCAATCAGGGCTTAATTTACCATGTTTATGATTTCTAGACTTAAGAAAGTGGTGGAGAAAATGTTAATAATGCAGATTAAATTTAAATGTATATAGGCACATTGGGGGAGGGGAGCTAGTTTTTTAAACCATGCACCACTGGGTGCATGGTAAGGAACATGTTACTTAATAAGTAATTAATTGATGAAAAAGCATATATTAAGTGCCAAGCACCGTGAGAAATTCTTGGAATACAAATACAAAAAACAAAGACATCACTTGCCCTGAAGAACTTTACATTCTAACAAGGAGATAAGACACAAAAGGACATGATGTCCAGGCAGGGGCATTTTGGGCCAGAAAGTTAGAGAGATGGTGAGAGAGGAACCAGAGAAGCCATAGGAGCATAAATTTGGCACACACCATCCAGGGACAATGACAGAATAAACTTGATCATTGTTCTAGAACTCCAGAACTGGGGAATTGGGAGGTGGGGAGTGGTTGATTTTTGAAACTAGGCAGGGACAAGATGACTAGCAAGACAATGAAGGAGATGGCCAGTGAGTTGGGAATGAATTAAGTATGAAGATTTTGCTGAAATAGTAGTTCTGGGGATTCCATTACCAATCAAAAGAGTGAGGACAAGGCAGCAATTTCTCTGAAAGGCATTTGACCTGGCTATTAAAAGGATTACCAGAAATTCAGGAATGAAGTGAAATATGTCTGGAGCTTTTCCTGAAGGTATTTCAAGAGTTACCAATAGATAAGACCATAAATTGAGAGCTAATAGGGACTTTGGAGGCCATTAAATCCAATTCCTTAATTTTATAGATGAAAAGAAGTTAAGTGACTTGCCCGGGATCACACAGCTAGTAAATGTCTCAGGTGAGATTTGAACTCATGTCTTCCTGACTCTGAATCCAGTACCCTTTTTATTCACTCTACAGGGCTGCCTACAATCAGAATGGTAAACAAGGTGATTCCCACTTCTCATCCTGTAGGGCACTAATATCCTTTCTCTTCACACTGTCCTCATGTTGCTTCCTTTCAACACATCAAGGCAAGTCATTCAGCTGGATTCCTGGGATGAGTTCTTTCTCGTAGCTAACACAATTCCAAGGATAATACAGTTCACCAAGTTCCTTTGTCTTCTGCTTTCGATCACTGGGCCTGCCCTTTGGAGGGGTGGGTAAGAGGGGAGTAGAAATGTTTCCTGTTAGGCAGGTAGCCTCACTGTGGTCATTATGGCCAGTGGGGAAGTGGAGAAAGGGAAATTCCTCTTCCTCTCCTGTTCTTCCTCCTCCTCCCTCTCCTCCTCCTCCCTCTTTTCCTCCTTTTGCTCCTTCTCTTCCATCTCCTCCTCCTCTCCCTCCTCCAAGTCAAGAAACTGTTCCTTCTCAAGAATTGAGTTCTTCCTCCATAGATGACTTTCTTCTCTGATGCAAGGGGTCACACTCCTCAGAACTGTCTCCTATTTCAAGTAACAACCAGAGAGTGTGTCTTGCTTTTTGAAGTGCCACAAATGGTGTGGTTGATCCTTTAGCCAGCCAATAGCTAGCTGCCCATCAAGCTTGACTAAAGAATTTCTTATCTCTAAAGATCTAACAAAATGTAAATATTTCCTTGCCATTCATTTAAGGCCTTAACATCTTGTTGTCTCTGCAACCTGTCCTTTACATTCTGTAATTTCCTTAAGTAGGCTGCAGGAAAATACCCTCTTACAGCTTGGCCATTTAAACATTTGTTCAGTACATTTGTCCATAGTTCCAATTCTGGATACCTCTCTAATGAGTTGAGGAGGATCAAGTACAATCCTTTCAACAAAATCCATATCACACATTTCTTGGACTTCATCTCCTAGCCAGATTCTTTCTTGGGCTTAATGATTTGCAGCAACTCACATCATTCAAAAAATGAAACTCACTCCTCATCATCAGACTTCGGGACTGCTGCCTCTCTGATTGGAGAGAGCGGAGGGCAAACATGGGAGGCCTCTTCCCTGATCCCACACTATATAAGGAGGTCTCTCTGGGAATCTGCCTCACCATTTCCTACCCAGTTGCTTCATGATCTCCAGAAACTCATCATTCTGCAGGATGAAACGACTCTGAAACTAACCTCTTCAGATCATTATCCTCCCTGGCTGCAGAAGTGCATCATGCCCTGTGCCAGATACTGCTCCCCACCCATTCTTTTTGTAGGTTGTCTTACCCCATTAGATTGTGAGTTTCTTGAGGGCAGAAACTATCTTATATATAGTAATTATACATATATACACATATATAGTAATATAGTATACCCAGCACTCGGCACAGTGCCTAGCACTACACTTAATGAATATTTATTGATTCTGACACTGACTCTTAGACAATCTGAAAATTAACAGTTTTCCATAAGAGCCTAAGATTACATTCACTAATAGATGGCAGTACAAAAAGGCTTGCCCAAAGACAGTTTTTAAAAAGAAATGGAAAAGGGAAATTGAGCTTAAGAGGGAGAGCCTGGTCCAAGCAGACTTCTCAAAAGAGAGAGAGGCCTTGGAGTTGACTGGAAGTCTTCCCCTCATCTTCAGGTGAGAAACCAAACTTTCTCAAATGAAAATCCCTCTGGGTCCCTGAAACACATGGGGCACCTGAAATTTCCCCAACTGTTCTCTTCAAAACTAGGGTATCACAGAGAGAAAAGAAATTCCAGTTGGACAATCACTCTAGTGGGAATCTGTAAATGCATAAAGAGTCCTAAATATATTCTGGATTGCTCCCATGATATAGCACTCTCCTTACTCACAATCCCAAGTTGTGTCCCCCAAGGAATTACTACTCCTAGATTCAAAGTACTATTGCTCACAAGGCCCCACTGGTACATTTACCTTGAATAGTCAGCCAGGTACAATTAGCTCAAAGCAAGGTCATTTGCTGAGACAGCATCTTAAGGATAATAGCTACAAAACATTCCCCCTATAAACCTACGTGATACAATCCCACAAAGATAGATAGATAGATAAATGATAGATAGATAGATAGATAGATAGATAGATAGATAGATAGATAGATAGATAGATGATAGATAGATAGATAGATAGATAGATAGATAGATAGATAGATAGATCAGTGAGTAGAGTGGGCATGCACACATATGGTAGAGGCACATACTTAGGGAATACATTTGGCTAAGGTGACTCACATTTATGGCACTGCAAGGCCTCAATGTCATTCCCCTCTTCACGGTGTCCTCATATTGAAAAATATCCTTTGGCCTACTCCTTGCTAGGCATCATGTCATAGCCAAAGGTGGTGAGGAGGTAGGGAATTCCCTCCTTCACAAGAGGTAAGAATTGATTCTTTCTCAAGAACCAGATTTTTCTTCCATGACTGAGTCTCTTCTGGACTTCTAAAGCTCATACTCCTCAGACTTCTCTGCTCTGTGCTTTAAGTGAGACCATAGAGAATGCTTTGAAGGTAAAGGGATATGGTCAATCAGAATCACATTTAGTAAACAGGTAACAAAATATAGATACTACTTTGCCCTTCATTTAAGGCTTCAATACCTTGTTATCTCTGTTACTTGCTCATTACTTTCTGTAATTTCATCAAGTGAACTGGGGGGAAATCCATTGACCTGGGGTCCTATGATCAACTCTTCCTTAGTACACTGACTTTAACTGGTAAGGCTTCATTGTGTAATAGAAGGAGTACAGAATTAGGATTTAATAAACCTGGGTTCTAGGCCTGATGTTTACTGAGTGACTCCAGGCCTATAACTTAGGCTCCCTAAGCCTCAGTTTTTCATCTATTGTTGGATTAAATTAGTTTATTCAGTAAGTATGTGAGATGCAGAGATGATCTCCAGCCTCTCTAACATTCTAACAAGCCCTCTTTTCACATTCTGAAATTCTGTTTTCATAGTTCAACCGGCTTCCCTTTTCTCTCCTTTTTAAAAACAAAATTGGCCTTATACAATTCAGCCACCAGCATCAGGAATTCAGAATGTGTCCACAAGACCTGAGATCTCCTGTCTTCTTCATTCTACTGCACATGGAGTCCATATTCTTTTGCTTCATTGTGTATGTCTCTTTGTACATTATTTGAACAGGCCAGGGACTTCTACCCACAATGTGTAATATTTTAAGTTTTTCTAATCCTCTGCCTTTTTAGAAGATTGGAGCAATCAGACAAATCAGACAAACTGTCTGAGAACATTGACTGAGTGATATAATAGGTACCTCCCTAGGTTTTCAGGCATCCTGGGTGTCCTATGAATGGGAAATTTTAATGATCTATTTTGCTTTGAAATGTCATTTTTATAATATAATTTCCATATGATAAATAGCATCAAAGGCTAATGCTTAAATTTAAAAAATGTTGAAATACTTTTATAGAATAAGATGCTACAAAATATCCCCTTCAAGTTCCTTTTGTCAAAAATCTTATAAATAAGGGCGGCTAGGTGGCACAGTGAGTAAAGCACTGGGCCCGGAGTCAGGAGGACCAGAGTTCTGTTCTGGCCTCAGACACTTAACACCCACACAAAAAAAAACTAGCCATGTAACCTTGGGCAAGTTACTTAACCCTAATTGCCCTCCAAAAAGCCAAAACAAAAGAAAAAACAAAAAAGGATCTTATGAATAGATAACTGATTACTAGATACTTATCTTTTATAAAATGTAATTGTGGTGTACTGGATAGAATTCTGGACTCAGAGACTCAGGCTTGCAAATTTATCCCAGATAACTACTGTTCATAAAGATCCTCCCTGAGTCTTAGTTTCCTCATCTATAAAACAGATTATCATCTACCTCACAGGGTTTTTATGAAGAGCAGATGAGATCATATAGAAAAAGCAGGATGAAAATCAAAAATCTTAAATCACTATGCAAATGTGCTTTGAATGAGCTTATGGTCACAGAATCATAGATCTAGAGTTTGTGCCCAAGGTGACAAAGGCAATAAGGATCAGTAGCAAGGTTTGAACCCAAAGCCTCTGCATCTAGACATAGCACTTTTTCCATTATATGATACTATTATTACTATTGTTACTGTTACACATGTAATTTGATTTTTTAGCATTTTTTAATCTGCCTTTAAAGGATTCTTGCCAATATTAATAATTTATTTTTACATAACAATTTACAATTTTCAAAGTTCTTTCATTCTCAACAACATTATGAGATCAGTAGGGCAGATGTTCTTCCTGTTTTCCAAGTGAAAAAACTGAAGCTTAAAAATGTTAGGAGGTTTGCTCAAGGTTATATGGCCTAATTGGTGGCAGAATTAGGACTAACTCTCTGTTCCTCCAATTCCTGGCCCACATCTCTTGCTACTGTACCATATTGCCAGTCTGCCATAATAAAATTTACAATATCAAAACTTCTGGAGATTATTCAAAACACTACCAAGAGAAACTCATATTAATTATCATTAAGAAAACAGTATGACCAGAAAAATTTCAAACATGCTGTATTTTATGTTTAGGTGAACCAAGTCCTCCATCAATCCATGGACAGCCTAGCAATGGAAAGAGTTTTAAACTTAGCATAATGAAACAAGATGACGGAGGGGCACCCATTTTGGAATATATTGTGAAATATAGAAGTGTAAGTACTCAATTCATTATATTCAGCATCTGTTCTTAAATCTTATTGAGATTCATTAAGGCAACACACATTTTCATTTTAACATTGAGCGGGTTCGGAAACAAAAAATTACATGAATTCAAATGTAAATTTTTCTAGCTGAAATTTATTATTCTAGGTTTTTGGAAACTATAAGAATCTTTCTGGATGATGTCTAAATACAAGTTACTGGAATCATTATTTAGCTTTATATGCTAGGCATTTGATCATTTCTGTACAAAAGAGGTAACAGCAGTGTTGAGAAATAAATACATAAAGGTACTTCACACACTATCAATTAGAGCTTAATTTTGGCAGGATGACTTTGGAACTTGAGAAATATAGTAATGGGATTTTGACAAACAGAGGACAAGATGAAGGCACTGGATGTCTCAGGATCAGGGGAGATATTGAATTAGAAAGTAAGAAAATAATTGTTGTATTTTACACATAAAGTGAATGCACTCAAACCCCAAAAGACACTGGTTACAGTTAGCTTTAATCCTTAATACACTTCATATCAACTCCCCAAGGGCAAAAGGGAAAACTTTTAAGTTTATCCAAAGTTAACTGAAAAGATGTAAGGCTGATATATACTAAATGAGTCAGTTTATCTAGTGGGTCTCCATATATTCCATAATTGGTCAGACAGTTCACCATATAAATAATTTTTATGCCATAAGCAAATTTTTATTTGTGACTATGTGTTAGTATTGGGGGAGGGGCTTAGTTCTTCTCAATGAATGTCCTAATTATCTCTAGTCTTGGAGTTGAATTCACATTCACTTTCCTATAAGTTCTCACATAGAACTGATGATTTTTTTTTAATCTAATCAAGGCAGAAAATCCAGGGGATCTGGCAGATTCACACACTGCTTCCCATAGACATAGATACTTCCTTAGGTACCAAATTAACTTTACCAAACCAGATTATACCCATTTGAATACTTTAGACAGTTCCTGACCAGAAGGGCACTTCTGTAATAAGCAATAGCTCAGAGTTGTAAAAATCACAGCATACAAATCAGAAGAGAAGCTAACCTCCCAATAATACAAATGACACACTCTAGGTAGCTTCCTTCAAATCAATAGTACTTTTATACAATGATTTCCTAAAGTCGCAAAGCAAGAAATTATAAGCATAACTAGCATAAAACAGTATAATGAAATTAAAACATGAGACACAAATCAGAACTTGTTACTAGTCAGATGATATTAAATCAGTCAAATGCATCACCAAATCAGCTATATGGAAAAACCATTACATTCATCTGTCAGTTTGGGTAATTTATACTACTTGCATTCAGAAATCAATGGACAGCAGTTATCTCTTTTGCTCTTAGCTACAAAGGTGTAGTACCAACAGTTACCATTCAGAGCACAATTCAACCATGCTTGAATAATAATTTCCCGAATTAATTCATAACACCCAATATAAATCCAACTTTTAAATCACTGAGTTGTAAATCTTGCTACATGATTCTAGTTACTTTTCCACATCCACAAGAATTTTTTAAAATTTGTGAAATCCAGCTTAGAAAGCATAAGAAATCTCAAAACTAACTCCAACTTCATGAAGAAAAAGTTCACAGCTTTACTAAGCCTAGTAGTCTCTCTAGGTATTGCAGTGTATATAGAGTGCCTCAGACACTATCTGTGTGACCCTGGGCAAGTCACTTAACCCTGATTGCCTTAGTTTCCTCATCTGTAAGCTGAGCTGGAGAAAGATTCGAAAACCACTTCAATATCTTTGCCAAGAAAACCCCAAAGGGGGTCACAAAGAGTCGAACACAACTGAAAAACAACTAAACAGCAACCTTTCTATTCTATTCTTATTACAATTATTATAAAATTTTTTGCAGCATTGGATTTTTCTTTCTAGCTCATCCTGGAAATGCTAATAATTTGGAAAGATGGGGACCTTCTATTGACCCTATTTGGGTGAAAAATCACTAGTTCAGTATTTCTTCTGTTTGGGAACCAAAATTGAATGCATTTAAAGGTGTCTACTTTTAAGAATGCCTTTATAAACTTCTCAGTGACTTTTAGTTGATTTTCAAGCCTGTACTGTTTCTGTTTATAATAATAATTATAATATATATGATATACTATATGTGTAATATATCATATCATATAATAACAATAAATTATCTTTAATTTATTTTTTATTCTCCCTCTCTCTTTTCTTTTACCAATTCCAATTAATCCACACTGAGCCTGTCAAATCACAGAATTGGACTTTACTGATTCAATATAATTTCTTTATCATGATTCGGTATCATGCTTTATTTCCCGGATCAGAATTGGGTCTGCAAGGTTTACAGATAGTTTCCCATTTTGCCAAGTAAACTACTTCCAAGAAGAAGAAAAGAGTTCTGAGGTTAGATTTGAGAGGAGAAATTTGAGAGAAATTAAGGAAAATTTGAAACCGAACAATCTTCATCTTAATACTGGTAAATCCTAACATGCCTATAAGCTGTATCTCTTTTCCCCTTCTCAGATAAACTTCTTTAAAAAGTAATCTACAATTGGTGTCTCTTTTTTCTCTTTCTTATTCTTCTAAACTTTCTGTATTCTGGCTTCCAACCTCATCATTCAACTTAAACTGCTCTCTCCAAAGTTGTCAATGATCTTTTTTTATTAAAAATTTATTTTTATTAACATTATTGCTTTTGCCTAATTGCCCTTCACAGACCTCATGAACAATTAAAAAATAAAAGCCTCAACAAACTCTGAACTATGGTTCAGAGAAACAAATTCTCACATTAACCAAGTACAAAAATATACATCTCAATCTGCATTTTAAGACTTATCAGCTATCTGATAGGAGGTGGATGGTATGTTTCATCTTTCACCTTTTATGTCTAAGTCATGTGAGCATTTGTAGTTTATCATCGTATATGTGAGATGTTGGGCTATACTTAATTTTTTATCAAACTGTGTTTCAGTTTTCCTAGTGGTTTTTGTCAGCTAGTCCTTACTGAAGTTATTGAGGTCTTTGGGTTTTTCAGATACTAGGAAAGAATGTTCATTTGCCTTTGTATGTTGTGTATCTACTCTGTTTCACTGATCAACTTCTCTTTTTTTAAAAAATCATTTTAATCCTTTCATCCATTACTGTTTTATAGTACAACTTGAGATCTGATACTGATAGAGTCCCTTCCCACATTTTTAATTGTTACACTTGAGATTTATGACCCTTTGTTATTCCATGTGATTTTCATTTTTACTTTTTGTAGCTCTTTAAAATAAGCCTTTGGTTGTTTAATTGATGTGGCACTGAATTTAGGTAGTACTGTCATTATTTATTTTTATTGCCTTAGACTAACTGTGAGCAATGAATATTTCTCTAATTGTTTAAGTCTGCAAAGTATGTTTTTGTTTTTTAAAGCAATCAGGGTTAAGTAACTTGCTCAAGGTTACACGGCCAGTTATTTCTGTGTGTGGTGCTAAGTATCTGAGCCCGGATTTGATCCCCAGGTCATCCCGACACTGGAACCGGTGCTCTTACTGGCTGAGCCACCTGGCTGCCCCTAAGCAATTGGAGTTAAGTAACTTGCTCAAGGTTACACGGCCAGGTGTTTCTGGGTGGGTGCTAAGTGTCTGAGCCCGGATTCGATTCCCAGGTCATCCCAACATTGGAGCCGGTGCTCTTACGCTCTGTGCTACCTGGCTGCCCCGGCAAAGTATGTTTTATAGTTGGATCCATATACTTCCTATGTCCATGTTACTGCTGAGTTTTGTTGGTATCATACAGGAATGCTACTGACTTTTGTAGGTTTATTATTTTATATGTTGATACTTTGCTAAAGTTTTTCATTGTTTCAATTAATTTTTGGTTGATGCTTTTAAAGTTGGCTAAACGAATAATCATATTATCTACAAAAAGTAATAATTTTATTTTTTTCCTTGCCTATACATATTTCTTCAATTTCTCTTTCTGGTCTTATTCCTATAGCTTGTATTTCTAGCATGTTAAATAACGGGTGTATTAAAAGATATCTTTGCTTTATGTTTGATCTTATTGGAAAGGCCTATAATCATTAACCATTATATATACTGTTTAGTCTTAGATTTTATTTCCTATATTAAGGAAAGGTCCTTTTGTAACTCAGTTTTCTAGGTTACTTAATAAAACAGGTGCTGGAATTTGTTAGAATTTGTCAAGTCTTTTCCATATCAACTAACATAATCATCGTATTTATTATTTGTTTTAACAATTTCATTATATTTATAATATTCATTATGTTGAATCAGTCCTCCATTCCTGGTATAAATCTAACCTGTCAGAGAGTATAATCTTTCCAATATGTTCTAGTCTATTTGATATTTTTTTTTTGTTAAGGATATTGATATTTTCATTCTCTTTCATTCTTTCATTCTCTGCTTCATCTCTCCTTAGTTTAGGTATCAAAACCAAATTTGTATCAGAGAAAGAGATTGGAAGGATTTCTTCTTTTTCTGTTGCATGTAGTAATACACTTTTTATAATATTTTAATTTGTTCTTCAAATGATAGAACTCATTTGTAAGAAAATCTATAATTGAAGTTTCATTCTTTAGGAGTTATAGCTTATTTCATTCTTTTTCTGATATTTGGCTATTTAAATAGTCTATTTCTTCTTTTGTTAATTTAGTTGTTTAATATTTCTGTAAGTGTTCATATATTTCTTCTAACTTATCAGTTTTGTTAGCAGGTAGTTAGGCAAGATATTTCTGATACTTTACTTCCTCTTCAATGATTATGAATTCTTTCTCATTTTTGATGTGAACAGTTTGTTTTTTTTTATTAAATTAGTTAACTTCATTTAATTAATTTATTTATTTTTAAACAATTCTCAGTTTTATTTCAGCACCTACCTCCTAGGGTTGTTGTGATAATGAAATGTGATATTTGTAAAGTACTTTGCAAACCTTCAAGCATTATGGTTTTTTAGAAAAGTCTAGCTTTTCCTACTATTTACAAATTCACTGGTTCTTTTTTTGCTTTTGGTGTCATTAATTTCATTAGTATTCAGAATTTCTATTTTGTTGCTTAGATAAAGGGTTTGGATTTGTGCTTATTCAGTTTTGTTTTGTGTTTTTTTTTAACTTGTGTACCTAACTTATTCACTTCTTTCATTTGTTCATGAAAGCATTTAGAAATATAAATGTTTAACCAGGAATTGTTTTAGCTATATCTCCTAAGGTTTTTGTATGTTATAGTTTTTCCTTGATTAAATTTTCCTTTGTTTCTATAATTTCTTCTTTGGTTCACCATTTCTTTAGAATTATGCTATTTAGCCTATTAATTAGCTATTCATATTTAAATTCTCCTCTCAGGGAGAATTTTTTTATTTAATATAATTTTATTTCATCATGATCTATAAGCATTGTTTCATTATTTCTGGTTTTCTACACTTTTGATGAAGTCTTTTTTACCCCAATACATAGTTTTTTTTAGGTGCCTCATAAAATTAAGAAGCATATAAATTCCTTCCTAGTCCCATTTACTAATCATCAGAGATGTCATCTACAATTTTTCTAAAGTTATATTCAGGTATACTTAACTTCTGTCTTGTTAATCTTAAAGTTGTCTGGGTCAAGAAGGGTTTGAAGTCCACTGCTATTGTAGATTTACTCTTTATCTCTCCAATTTGATTAATTTCTCCTCTAAGTATTTAGATGGTATGCTGTTTGTTTTTTATGTACTAATTATTGATATTTATTCATTATGTATGGCATCTTTAAGCTCAGTAATCTCTAAACTCTCAACTACAACAACTACTTCTCAATCATCATACATTTTGTTCACTTTACAACACTTGAGATTGTTGAACACCTTCTTATGAATTTTCTCTCCAGTCTTGTATTTTATGATTCTTCTCTTTTACTTCTCATTCTACCTGTCTGACAATTCTTCTCAGTCTTTTTAAGTATCCCTTAAAGTATTCCTTTAAGATGTGAGCAGTCAGGCTGCTGGAAAGATCAGAAGACACAGTTTTGCTTAATAGAAACTGCTAAAAATCAGTTTATAAAGGAATATAGCTTTCAGTTATTATGGGAGCAGTTACTAGAAGGGGCAGAAAATGGATGTTTGCATAATTTAAAAAGATATAAATCATGTTATAAAAGATGCAAGGTCATGCCCCTTTTATGCTCACATAATTTGGTGTCTAAAAGAGATTAAAAAAATTTTCTATATACTAAAATGAAATTTTACATGAAAGCATGAAGAAACAGTTTTGAGGGACACAGGATATTAATAGGACTGATTTGAGGGCCTAGGGTGCAGGCTGTTGTAGTGCCTCAGCTCATTTGTAGGCTTTAAAATGTTAAAACTCAAAAAATAATGAATAGTTTTTTTGAAGATTACATATGATTAAATAAGAACTATTGGTTTTACTAACAGAAAAGTGGAGTTTGTAAGTGTTTAATTTCTAAGGGAAAGGTGAGTCACTGTTACTAGAGTTACTAATTTGAGCTTCTGAAAAGAGAGAAGAACCAGGATGGAGTGGTCAGCTCCCCTACCACAGTTTCTTCCCAGACATCTAGAAAAAGCACCAGACTGATAGGGAAATCCAAAGGAAAAAAATCACAGTGAGTCATTTTTCCAGCCCACACTAACATAGGGAGACAGACAGAGGTCTGTGGATACTGGAGAAGAAGCCAGACTAGGAGTACACAATACAGTATTCTAGCAGCTGGTGGTACAGTGGAGAGAGTGTTGGACCTGAAATCAGGAAGATCTAAGTTCAAATCTGCCCTCAGATGGTCACTGTGACCCTGAGTAAGTCACTTAACCTCTGTTTACTCCAGTTTTCTCAACTGTAAAATGAGAATAATAGTATCTGCTTTGCAAAGTTTTTGTGAAGAAAAAATGAAATAATATTTGTAAAAGCAGTTAGCAGTGCCTAGCCCATATTAGGTATTATGTAAATACCTAAATATTATGTAAATATTATGTAAATACCTAAATAAAATATAATCTTATATGAGATAATTGGGATACTCAAGTAGAAATGTATCCAAAGGAGGGGGGGGGAACATCTGACATTTGAACCTCACTCTTATCCAAACTGACTGAAGGAAGAAGAGATACACATGGACATACATACGTGCATCCACATACAGAGTTGGGTACATTTAACTCGGGAAAATAAGAGGGCAGATAGATTAAAGAAAGAATTAATCCTAGACAAAACAAACTCTAAGATGTACAAAAAAGTCAAAGTTTTTTGAACTTCCAGAATTGGAATCTGAAGAATCAATTGGGAAATAGATGAACAAGTTATGGTATATAAATATGATCAAATACAACCAATGCTATGAAGGGGATGATTTCAGAGAACCCTGGGAAGTTCTGTATGAACTGATGTGGAATGAAGTGAACAGAATCAGGAGAACAGTTTGTACAATTATAGCAATGTTGTAATGACAAATTACTTTGGAAGACTTAGAACCTCTGATCAGTGTCATGACCAACCAAAATTTCAGAGAACTAATAATGAAATATGCCACCAACCAACAGAGAGACGAAAGCTTTTACCCAACTTTTACAGCAATATTGTAAAAGACAAGCAACTTTGGAAGACTTAGGAACTCTTATGTGTAATAACCAACCAGAATTTTAGAGGACTAATAATGAAACATGCTACCCACCTGTAGCAGCAAGCACCCCAAGCATCCTCAGGGTTTGCAGCTACCACAGGTTCTTGGATCTGCTTTGTTAAAGGAAAGCAACTCAAAATGGGTTAACAAGCTTACTTTAATCAGTCAGACATATATCGTTTACCTTGTTCAGGGGAAAAAGGTCAGCACCCCAAACTTCAAAATATACAGACAGAATTATCAAGACATTAACAGATCAAGTAGACAGCTTTCCAAACTGTCCAACCATTACATCCATACCCAGTCAACATCTGGGTTTCCACATCTGGGTTTTTCAAAGCCGGGGGACTCTCAACAATGGCTTCCCAGAATTCAGATCAAATCACAGAACACTTCTCAAAGTGAGTCCCAAAACAAAGCTACACATCAGGGCTTATATAGCCTTCTCCTGGCTCAGAGAATGTAACAACCTTTTGGACCCACTGGCCAATCAAAAAGTATCTACTGAAAAACAAGCCTCCCACCCCAGGCTTCAGGTGCACTTTAGCCTAGGTGCAGGGAAGATCTTCCAAATTTGCATTCCTATTACACCATCTCCTTATAGAAAGATGAAAACTCACAATGCAAAATGAAATCTCTATATGCATGTGGATGTATATGTAAAGACATTCATATGTGTAAATATATATATATATATATATATATATATATATACATACATATATCTTCTTGACAGGGCCAATGTGGACATTTGTTTTGCTTGACTGAACATGTTTGTAACAAAGGAAGGGGAGGTAATCAAAATTTTTGTTCTCAAAGGAAGGGGAGGTAATCAAAATTTTTCTGATCAAAAAAAATAATTAATTTTAAAAAATGAAGTAACGTGAGTTTTCTTTGATTAATTAATTTTAAAATAAAATAATTGAAGTACAACAGTCACTTGAGATCCAATATTCAGCATGGCAGTGTACCACATAGTTTCAGTTATCACCTCTGCATGGGGTCTTATAGATCCTGAAGGTGTGGGAAGAGAAAGGAACAAGCACCCATTAAGCAAACAGAGTAGTCTGTCCCAGGCACTGTACTAAGTACTTTATAATTATTATTTCATTTGATGCCCACAATGACCTTGTGAGAGTAGATGCTATTATTATCCTTATTTCATATTTGGGGAACCCGAAGTAGACAAAGTTTAAGGGACTTACCTAATTCCAAACACAGTGTTTTATCTACTCTACCTCCTAGCTGGATTCATATACAATGGGTAAGGCCAAATTTAATTCTTGCAGGGTCCAGGGTTACCTTGATTCCTGGCCCCAGAAGTTATCCTTTAAGACAGCAGCTTCCACCAACTCAATTCAATGTTCACCTCTCAAGTACATCTCTACATTTGAGTATCTTTCTGGACCACAGCTACAGGAAAAGAAGGTTTTGCCCCTTCATCTGTACTCTGCTAGTGGTGCTCATTTTACCTTGGGATCTTCATCCAGGTTGAATAGATCTGTCCATGGTTCCATTTCTTAGGTTTTCTGTAAGTCTTTGTGACCTGTGGCTCATGCATAAGATGTTCTGGCATTGTAGAAACTGAATTTTTCTTAACTTGAACATCCAGTACATTCTCAAATATTCTCATTCTTTTTAGTAACTGCCCACAAATCAGCTATTTCCTGTCTCTTGTAGTATTCGTTAGTTGTCTCATATTCAGTATTTACTGTGTTCTCACAGACCTTTGTTTACTTGTCAGTCTGACCTTGTCTGCCATCCTGCTACCAATATATGGAGTATGCTACCCACCCATGTCACAAATTGAGGGGACTTTTCTCCTTTCTATTGGATGGTATAGCTAAACATTAATGGCATAGCAAACTCCTCCCTAGTACCTTGCCCACTCCCATAATGCTATAGGTTTTGTAAACATTCCTGATATGTGATTTCAGCAACTGATGGTTTCATTTCTTTATACATCTCTCAGTTACTATCTCTGCTTAAAGATCTGAAGCTATCCTGACTGCTACAATTGCCACTCAAACTGACCCATTCTAATGGCACCATTATTTCTGATCATAGTGTCTATATAATCTCCAGTCTGTCTTCACTCATCAAAATCCCAATGGCAAGATTAGAAGAAGAAATGCAGGAAATGTAAAGAGAGCACAAGATTCCTTCTTTTTGTCTGATGTCTGGCATACTGCCCCAGAGCACGCTTGGGTCAGGAGACCTTCCAAATATCTTCTCTCTGATCTAGAGAAAGTCGTAGAAGTCTCATTTACCATGGTTTGTTTCAAATTCTGATCTTTCTCCCTATATAGAAGATTTCTGAGACTATAAATCTCCACGGAGATAAAAAAAAAAAAAGGTGGTGTGTAGGTACAGGCTACATGTTTATTTATATCTCTAAATAGTCTCTCTTCACCCAATTTTTTTTTTTAAGCAATCGGGGTTAAGTAACTTGCTCAAGGTTACACAGCCAGTTATTTCTGGGTGTGGTGCTGAGTGTCTGAGCCCGGGATTCAATCTCCAGGTTGTCCCAACACTGGAGCCGGTGCTCTTACTGAGCCACCTGGCCGCCCCTAAGCAATTGGGGTTAAGTAACTTGCTCAAGTTTACACGGCCAGGTGTTTCTGGGTGGATATTAAGTGTCTGAGCCTGGGATTTGATCTCCAGGTCATCCTGACACTGGAGCCAGTGCTCTTACTCACTGTGCTAGCTGGCTGCCCCGACTTCACCCAATGTTAATGAAGACAAGGGATGAAATTAAGAAGTATGTGAATGACAGAAGTCATGGAGCCAAGTGCCATTTTACAGGAAGTAAATTGCAATAATAACAAAAAAGCATGATCTTTTCATTTGATCATCACATCTGGGGTAGGATGGAGGAACAGTGTTACAGGTTTGCTTCAGATCTGTGATTTCATTGGTGAAGGAAAGTTCCTATGAGAAAATTCCTTCTATTGATGTATATTAGCACTTGTTGCACAACTTAGAGTCATAGAATGTAGCCTGGGTCACTGAAAGGTTAAATTACTTGCCAAAAGTCACATAGCCAGGATGTATCAGAGATGGAACTTGAAACCAGGTCTTCCTGACTGCTTCTGGTATTATTACTTCCATTTTACAGATGAGGAGAATGAGAGTCAGAGATGTTAAATGACTCGCCCATGTTCATACACATACTTTTAGAAGCAGCAACTGAACCCAGATCTTCCTGGCTTCACATCTTGCTCTCTAATAACTATACCATACTCCTTTTTTGTCAATAAGACATGAGTGGTAACAGTTATATTAGTAGAAAGAGGAAAGAAATTACAATTGTACTAGGTATTTCTGTGTACTGTTGTCTACTGAATCGCAGCAGAAAATTTCGATCACAGTCTGAAAACAAAACAAAACAAAAATGTTAATTTTTCTTTTGAGTCCCCACATAGGATACCTCAAGTATATCCTGGGTGAATCCCCACAGTATACTGTCTGTCCCCAGGGCCATCTACCATCCTAACTTGCACTCATTGTCCCACCCCACCCACAAAGATGATTAGTTCATGTTCACAGCATTCTGTGGGTCGACTTTCCTAAAACTACAGCTGACAAGTACCCTTCAGTAGTCAACCAGAGAACAAAAAGAGCTCAAAGCAGAGGCATTGTCTGCAATGGCAGTAAGAGAATAATAACAAAACTTTCTCCCTAGGGTATACCATTCCACAAATACATAGTGGAGTTTTAACACAGGAAACATTTACTTCATTCACAAGTATATGAACTTATTCCCCCACCATGCGGGAGACATAATCCCTGTCCCCTTTTTTATCACCACAGTCTCTGGGTAAGGGAAGAGCATTAGGTTCAAAAATTAGCTTGGTTCCCATAGAACACATTCCCAACACCCCTGGTTCTTAAGGTTTCTGTGCTGCCTGGCTGGCTGCACCATCATCCTACCTGCATTCCTGGCTTCGGGGTTACCATGGTTCAAACTCCCAGGTCTGTAGGTGTCACTTCTGGCACCAGAAATGAGGAGGACAAACAACATAGAACAGGAATAAACACCCCAGGTCTATGTCTCAAAGACAGGGTAAAAAAAAGGTAACAGGAGCAAGGCAAGTGTCTCCTCTCTCACCCTTTCAGTTCATGGCTTCCACACTGGGCAAGGAAGAAAGGAGTTACAGCCAAAAGAGCATGCTTGAAAAGATGACAGAAAGAGAGATAAGGGCTCAATTTTGCTACAGTGTAGGAGGCTATCACCACACATATGGTAGGAAATGCAGCAGGCTCCAGGGTAACCAAGCCGGTCATGCTCAAAAAGTCAGCCTGAGTTACATACACAGTCAGTGGGAAGAATGGACACACACAAGCGGAGAGACATACATATAGGGAATACACATAACCAAGGAAACTCCTAGGTCCAGCACTGCAGGACACTGATGTTTTTTCTCATGGTGACTTCATTCACTCCCCCCTGGACACAGTGCATCTTCTGGGAAGGTTTATCAACCAACTTCCATTGACCTGCTCCTTTTTGCCTCTCAACTTGGCTCTGCACCTCAGTGCTGTGGGCCTGGTCTTCACTAAGGGCAATGTCTCCTACTAGTGAGTTTTCTCTTCCATTATGATATAGAGTGAGAGAAGAGGAGAGGGAAATTCTTCCTTCCTTCCACTGCATTCTTCTGGAAGAGGTAGGAAAAATCAAAGAATTATTGCCTCCCATGAATTAGGTTCTTCTTCCAAAACAAACATCCTTATCAGAACTTGCTGGTGCTTATTCAGGCTACCAGGAGCCAAGCTGATCCTTTAGCCAACCAATGACTTATATAAATCATGTACATTCCCTTGTCATAGGAAATATCTGGTCTTGAAAGTCAGTTGATTAAGAGACTTCTTCATGCCTCTTAAAGGAATAAAGACATCTAGGTGGCATACTGGACAGAGTCCTGGACTTGAAGTCTGGAAGACCTGAGTTCAAGTCCTGCCTCAGACATTTATAAGCCACATAACCCTAGGCAAGTCACTTAACCTCTCAACTTCTTCATCTGCAAAAGGGGGATAATATTAACAGCTACCTTGCAGGGTTGTTATGAGAATCAAATGAAATAACATGTGTAAAGTACTTTGCAAATCTTTTTTTTTTCTTTTTGGAGGGCAATTGGGGTTAAGTGACTTGCCCAAAGTCATATGGCTAGTGTGTCAAGTATCTGAGGCTGGATTTGAACTCAGGTCCTCCTGACTCCAGGGTCTATGTTCTGCGCCATCTAGCTGCCCCTGTACTTTGCAAATCTTAAAGCAATATAAGATTGCCATATGTTAGTAAACATTTCTTAACATTTTGTTTACTCTGGTCCATCAAAGTCTGAAAGGGCTGAACTTTTTTTTTTTAAGTAATTGGGGTTAAGTAACTTGCTCAAGGTTACACAGCTAGTTATTTCTGGGTGTGGTGCTAAGTATCTGAGCCTGGATTCGATCCACCAGGTCATCCCGACACTGGAGCTGGTGCTCTTACTGGCTGAGCCACCTGGCTGCCCCTAAGCAATTGGGGTTAAGTAACTTGCTCAAGGTTACACGGCCAGATGTTTCTGGGTGGATGCTAAGTGTCTGAGCCCAGAATCGATCCCCCAGGTCATCTCAACACTGGGGCTGGTGCTCTTACTCATTGTGCTACCTGGCCAATCACTATTAGTTTTGCATGCTTTACAATCCATGATGAAATCATTCAGGGTATAAGCCACTCAGTTTTCATTACCATTACAAGCAGGAAATGTTCAGCTCAAAGGCTGAAAAGGAAAAACACCTTAAAACATCATTGTCTGTTATCTGCCCTTTACATTGCTATAATTTTATCTAGTGGAGGGGAGGGCTCAGTTGATCAAGGGTCTATTAATCATATTCCCACTTCAACTGTATTAATCCATTGTTGAATGTGATTCATATCAAGCTATGATGGCTCCACAAAGACATATTAAACAGCTTCTCAATATCATGGAAGATTTCTCCAGTGATATCAAAATAACATTTTGGATTTAATAAATAAAAATGTTCATGTTCACCAAGGAAAAATAATGACTGAAGATTTTTAGCTTGACTCTAGATGTCAAATTGAATGAGTAAACAAAGCTAATGCAATATCTTGTTTTCCTTCCTACAAGGTAAATCGCTTGTAAAGCTATTACTCCAGCCCTAGAAGTAACACTTTAGAAATATCTAGCACTCACACTTTGAAATTACCCTCCAACCCTGAGGCCCCTTTCTGTGGATTAAATGGATCCCCACAAAACCTTCATTTAAGGAGGGCCCCCAGGCCAGCCATGTTTCATTCATCTCTAGGCTGTACTCTAGACCATCTCTATCATGCCTCAGATTTTCCCCTGACACACATATCCTTTCAGCTTCCTTTTGTGTTATCTCATTAGAATGTAAGTTCCTTGAGAGTGAGAACTCTATTTCTGCTTTATTCATGTTTCTTATTAGCACAGTCCCTGGCCCATAGTAAATGCTTAATAATTGTTCATTAATTAAGTGACTTATCAAGTACAAAGCTGTTACTATTTTTGTCACAAACAACAAATTGAAGCTTATTGGGGAAGACACATTTAGAGCAAAGAATACATGCACAAT
Organism: Petaurus breviceps papuanus; assembly: GCF_028583685.1. Taxonomy (NCBI): domain Eukaryota; kingdom Metazoa; phylum Chordata; class Mammalia; order Diprotodontia; family Petauridae; genus Petaurus; species Petaurus breviceps. Next base: position 14,424,827 of record NW_027187374.1, read on the forward strand.
GCCATCTTTAACAGGCACTTATGAAACAATGAAATAGTCTTAGAATCCAACCAAAACCTTTCCAATATTAGCATCATAGAACCCATCATACAAGATAGCTCAGAAAGATTAACAGTATATCATTAGAATGTAGGCAGGTAGGTGGTATAACAAATGGACCTGGGAGTCAGAAAGACCAAAGTTCAAATATGGTCTTGGACATTTACTAAGTGGGCAACCCTGAACATGTCACTTTGTCTCTGTTTCCTCATGTGTAGTACAGGGATAATAATACCTCCCAGGATTGTTTTCAGGATCAAATGAGATCGTTGTAAAGCTCTTGGCATAGTGCCTGACCCACAGGAAGAGCTATGTAAATGTTAGCTATTATTATTTGAAATTTACAAAAATACTTTTGGAACAAATAAATACAACTTCCTTGAGGAGTAGTATATATCAGTATAGGCTGATAATGGGTGCATACTACTGGTTTGACAAATAAAACAAACAAGGTTTGCCTCCTGATAGAGTCTATAAAATGGCTAAGTTCCAAGGAGAAAATCAAAGATCCTCCATGGATGACAAATATATGAATTCACAAAACAATATGCTGAAAAATAAACATCAAGCAAATGGTTAAGTCATTTGAATTTGTGTACAGAAAAGGAAAGGTAAGCAGAATAACTATATGGTAGTAATAGAAGAACAAATCATTAACATCAGAAATTAGAAAAAGCTTTATCCTTTTAAGAATGATTAAGTGAAGAAAAGGCAGAAACTATGCAACGTATTGTAGGTTGCAAAAATTGAGCACATACTGAAAATCTGGCAAGACATAATTGATGACCAGAATCATACATCAGAAGCTGGGTTCTGATATGAAGTAGGGAAGAAGAGAGTGAAATGCTTCCCTCCCTCCACTGAATTATTCTGGAAAAGGAGCAAGGGAAAAATTAAAGGTTGATTGCCTCTTTTGAGCTGAATTCTTCACGTCTTACTTCTCAGAGCTTGCTCAAACTTTTTAAGGCAACCAGATGCATATCTGTTTCTTCAGCCAGACAGTGGCTTGCATAAATAATGAGCTTTCCTTCTGTAATGAAAACCTGATCCTACAACTCCATCAAGTTTATAATCAACGAACTTCTTCACACCTCTTAAAGGAGTAAAGAAGTCTAGATGATATAATCAATAGTGCTAGATTTGAAGTCAGAAAGATCTTAATTCAAATCCTATCACAGACACTAATTCATTTTCCAATATAAGTCAAAAAATTTATAAAGTTGTTGTGCAGTTGTGTTCAACTATTCATTGACCCCATTTAGGGTTTTGTTGGAGATACTGGAGTGGTTTACTGTTTCCTTCTCCAGCTCATTTTACAGATGAGGAAACTGAGGCAAACAGAATTTTCATAGACAGTTTCTCAGATAAAGGTCTCTTTTCTCAGATATGTAAAGAATTTTGTCAAATCCATAAAAATATGATTCATTCCCTAATTGATAAATGATCAAAGGATATTAACAGGTAGTATTCCAATGAAAAAATCAAAACAGTTTGTGGCCATATAAAATCATTATTTGTTAGAGAAATGCAAATTAAAACAATCTTGAGTTATCATTTTACACTTATCAGATTAGCTAAAATGATTGAAGGGGAAAGCAACAGATGGTTGGAGGGGAATTGGGATACTAATTTATTGTTGGTGGAATTGTAAATGATCCAGCCATTTTGGAGAGCAATCTAAAATTATACCCAAAGAGTTATTAAACTGCCTATACCCTTTGACCCAGCAATATCACTACCAGGTCTATTTTCAAAGATGATTAGGGGAAAAGGGAAAGAACCTATATGTTCTAGCATGTTCATAGCTTTTCACTTCATGGTGGCAAATAACTGGAAATTGCAGGGGTGCCCATGTAGTTGGGAAATGGCTGAACACATTGTGGTGTATGATTGTAATGAAATACTACTGTACTATAAAAAATGATGACCTCAGTGATCCTAGAAAAACATGGAAAGACTTGCACAAAATAACAAAGAGCAAAATGAGCAGAACCAAGAGAACATTGTATGTAGTAACAGCAGTGTTGTTTTAAGAACAGCTTTGAGCAAATAAGTCATTTTGACTATTATAACACAAATTAACTAAAAAGGACATATGAAGGATGATGCTATCTGCATCCAGAGAAAGAACCAATAAGTAGATGTATGTATAGGATGATTTTACATATATATGCATATTTGTATCTAATGTTAGCCCTCTCTAGGGCATGGGAGGGAAGGGAAAAAATTTGCCTGATAATATATATTTAAAAGGAATGTTTATATATTTCAATGGAAATTTTATCTATTTAAAGGGAGTAGCAAGTTGTACATAGCAGATTTGCAATTTCATTTCTTTTCATTATACTGTTATAGAAATGCTTTTTTTAAATAAAATAATTTTTTAAAAAAAGAAACTGAGGCAAACAGAGTTAAGTCAAGGATCACACAGTCAATAAGTGTCTGAGACTAGATTGGAACTCAGGTCCTCCTGACTCTGGGCCTAGCACTTTATCCATTGTGCCACCCAGCTGCCCATATTAGAAATACAGACCTCAAAGTATGAGCATTATCACATTAAAAAAAAATAAAACTCGCCCAAATTGCTGACATAATGTTGATTCACAAGGAATTAAGAACATTTTTATGGATATCACTATAACAATACTCATTTGAATGAAAATTTCCCAAATATAGAATCCTTGTGTAAGATATCAAAACCATGTGAGAACAGTATGAAAAACATATCACTCCTGTAATCATGTTTCTTCATGTAGCTGTCCCAAAGTTGCTTTTTCAAGTGACCCTAACGGAGATGACCTTGCATTCCCAGTAATTTATTAAATTACACAAAGGCATAATTTTATCCATACCTATGCAAGACTAAGAGTAGGGTCATAAATTATGCCAGGACCATTTCTCTCAATGCTATTAAGCATTATGAAAAGACAAATTAATGAATTTTAAAATTCAAACAAAAATTTATGATGAAAATTATAACCCCCCCAAAAAATCCAAATCATCATTCATATCCTGAGGAAGTGAAAGAAGTGGAAAAATAATAAGCAAAGAAATTCCAACCCAGGTTGTACACAGAGGGAATTTCATGTGCCTTATTTTCTCTCCCTTCTGCTTCTGCCTCACCCCATTAAAAAAAAAAAACAGTTGTAGCAAATATGTGCCATGAAGTGATTGGTTGAACCAATTCACAACAAAATCCTGCGTTGGCAATGGACAAAAGTCTCTGGAGATGTGATGTACAAGAAGGAAAAATAGATATCAAAGACTTAATGCTTAACTCTGAAAATCAAACTGAACCAGTGGGTGAAGGAAATACTTTTATATTCACCAGGGAAGCCACATAAGGCTTTCAGGAAGGACGTTAAATATGAGTATAAAACACTGAATAACATTTTGAGTTCTAAGCTGAACACAAAGAACATTTTATAACAATAAACACCTACCTTAAGTATATGGTTGGCATGGTTAAATTGAACAACAAGCTAAGATGTGTCCAAACAAAACTCATACGATGTTAACAAATCACAGGGCTCATCAACCTAAAGTAGTTATGGGAAGATTAACAGTTTCTTATGAAAAAGAACAAAGAGGCTGAGCTAAGATAAAGGAATAGAAGAAGCTTTACAGCTAAGCTTTCTCAACATTCCCCTCCAGACAACTTTAAGATAATGTCTCAAATCAAATTCTGGAGTATCAGAGCCAATAAAAAGTCAGGGTGAGATATTTTGCCAGCCTGAGACAACTTAGGAGGTCAGAAGTAGAAGTCTGTGACACTTGGGTGAGGGTTAGCCCACAGTGCACATAACAGCAGCAGCAGCTTCAGGAGCTCTTAGCCCAGAGACAATAACGGCATCAGACAGATGGTCAGAATGAGATTACAGATGACTACCATGCTGGCACTGGGTGCAGAACTAGGCACTATTTGGGAATTCCATTGTCCATACCCACTTCAGATCTCAGTTCTAAGGCAAAGAGGAGTGCTTGCAATTGTAAGGGAGCAGAGGTCCTCTTGGGGAAGGACCAGGGTGCAGACTAGGAGAACAGTAACCACACTTATCCCCAGGTTGCATCACCTTGGAATCACCAAAAACTTCCATACCCCGAGAACTAACTCTGAAAAAAAGCAGCACAGATAGTACTGAAACTTGAGACAGTGTAAAACTCCCCACCCCAAGTGGAGCAGAGTCCAATTTTAACACAACATTTAAAGTCAAGAAATGGGGTGAGAAAATGAGCAAACAACAAAACAACCTGATCATAAAAAGCCACTGTAGTGACAGGGAAGATCGGAACACAGCGCAGAAGAATGTCAAACAAGCAAACCTTCAAAGAAAAAACATGAATAAAATTGTAAAATTCAAGCCCAATAAAAATTCCTGGAAGAGCTTCAAAATTAAGAGTGGTCCAGGAAAAACCGAGAAGAGACATTAAAGCAAAATTCAAGAGAAGTATGAAAAAATAATTAACCACTTGGTAAAAGAAGCACAAAAAGATACTGAATAACACCTTTAAAAAAAAATTGACCTAATGGTGAAAGAAGTACAAAACCTCACTAAAGAATAGAATTCCTTAAAAAGCAAAACTGGCCAAATGGAAAAGGTACAAAAGCTCACTGAAGAAAATAACTCCTTAAAAATTAGAATTGGTCAAGTGAAAGCTAATCACAGCATAAGACAAGAAACAATAAAACAAAATCAAAAGAATGAAGAAATAGAAGAAAATGTGAAATATCTTTTTGGAAAAACAACTGACCAGAGAAATAGATACAGGAGAGATCTTTTAAAAATTATTGGACTATCTGAAAGCCATAATAAAAAAAAGCCTAGACATCATATTTCAAGAAATTAGCAAGGAAAACTTCCCTAGCATCTTAGAACCAAAGGGTAAAATAAAAATTGAAAGAATATACTGATCACCTCTTGAAAGAGATCCCAAAATGAAAATTCCTGAGAATATTCTAGGCAAATTCCAGTGCTTCCTGGTCAAAGAAAAGAAACTACAAACAGCCAAAAAGAAAATATTAAAATACCATAGGTTCATAGTCAAGATCATACAAGATTTAGCACCTATCACGTTAAAGAAACAGAGGGTTTAGAATATGATATTCTGGGAGACAAAGGATTACAAACAAGAATAACCAATAACCAACACAGCAAAATTGAATATAAATCTTCAGGGGAGGGAGGGAGAAATGGACATTTAATGAAATCAAAGACTTTCAAGCATTCCTGATGAAAGGACCAGAGATAATTAGAAAATGCTTTCAAATACAAGACTCAAGAGAGTGATCGAAAGATAAATGTGACAAAGAAATCATAAGGGCCTCATAAAGGTTAAGCTGTTTACATTCCTATATAGGAATATGATACTTGTAACTCCTAAGGATTTTATCAATATGAGAGCAGTTAAAAGGATTCTACATAGAAGGCACAGGTATGAGTTATGTTGAGATGATCTTGAAAACAATGGAAGGGTGAGAAAGAGGGATGTATTAGGAGAAGAGGAAAGGGAGAAGAATGGGAGAAACTATCTCATGTAAAAGAAGGGCACAAAAAAGAGTTTTTACAGTGGAAAATAAAATGGGAGGGGCAACCCTCAAACCTCACTGTCATCTTAACTGGTTTAAAGAGGTAAGAATATACACACACACTTAGTTGGGCATTAAAATCTATCTTACCAAAGGGGGAAGTAAGAGGGCAAGGATATGAAAAGAGTGTGGTGATAAGAGAGAGAGCAGATTAAGGGAGACAATAATGTCATTATTGTGGTTCAGTCATTTCAGTCATATATGACTCTTTGTGACCCCATTTGGAGTTTTCTTGACAAAGTGTCTTGCCATTTCCTCTGTTCATCTCCTTAACTTCTTTCTTATTTGTTTTATGGTTTGCCATTTCCTTCTCCAGATCATTTCACAGATGAGGAACTGAGGCAAACAGGGTTAAGTGTCTTGACGAGGGTCACTCAGCTAGTAACTGTGAGGTGAGATTTAAATTCAGAAAGATGAGCCAGCTACCTGCTGTAGTGTAGTATTTTATTTGACAGTTTGTAATTTAAATATTTACCTATAATTTTAAAATAATGTATTCATTAGTACTTAATCATTTTAAATCTAAAAGATTGCTCCGAGTAAAGAAAAATAAGAAATGCAAATAAAACAGATCTTAGGTTTTCACATACACACACACTAAATTTACAAAACATTGGAATGACTATGGAAAAATAAACACACTAATACATTGATGATGGGGTTGTGAATTGGTTCAACCAATCTAGAAAGTAATTTGGAAATAAATGACTAAAATTTGCCATACCCTTGACCCAGAGAGTCCAGTATTAGACAAAAATCCCAAGGAAGTGAAAAATAAAAAGGTCCCATATAAAACCAGATATTTATAACACTTTTTGTAGTATCAGTGAATTGAAAAAAACAAAGTAGATACCATTTAATTGGGGAATTTTTAAACAAACTGTCACCTGAGTAAAATAGAGAAAAATAATAACTGTGCTCACATAAAATGCTCAATAAATGAAGAAAACTGAAGTATGAGAAGATTTAAATTAACTAATAAAAAGTGAAATAACAGAGCCTACATATATATATATATATATATATATACATATATAAATACGAAATGACTGCAACAATGTTCATGGAAACAATAAGAACAACAGACAAAACTGAATATTATGATATTGTAACAATCATAAGAGACACTGAAAAAAAGATAAGAAATTTCAGCTCCTCTTTCTTTGCAGAGGTGGAGCAGTGTGAATGTTGAACATTATTTATGTAACAACTTTCAGAGAAATGTTGCTGGGCCAAAGGGAGCTAATTTACAATCAAATGGAAGTATAGCTGTAAATAAGGGACTTCCACCCACCAGTATATATGAATTTATTTTTTCATCATGTCATTCCCTTTTGCCTCAGTTGTTTTTGCGTGACTAGCAGCAAGAACAAATATATGCTGAAGGGATACAAGAAATAGTACCAGTAGCAAAGTGAGGTGCTGACCCTTGGGAGTCCAGGTTTCATTCTTTGAAGAGGAATTAACTGTTAAGACAATGGTGAAAGTTGGAGCTGAAGCTGGGCAGTGAAATGCTCTACCAGATTCTAAAGGACCCCACACATGATACAAAGAAGCAGTTAATGCTTTCCCATACATTTGGGGGGCTATAGTATGATGACTTGGAACATTTTAGTTAAGAGAGAGAAAGGAATATTTTTTTTTGCCTCAAAATGGCACCAGAATAATATGGTCTGTGCTAAATGTATTCAAAAGATCTTTGTCAATACCACTATTTCTCCTCTTAGTTTTGTAAAGTTTTCATTTGCAATGTCTATAAGATGAACTTATACCACATACTTGGAGAGTATATACACCATCAAACCATTGGACCTTATATGCATTGACTTTTTTCTCTGGAAGGAAACTGTAAAAACATAAGTCATGTCATACTGGTGACAGACCATTTCCCCCAGTATACTGAGGTTTCAACAAGGAACCAGGTAGCTACTACAGTTCCTAAGGTGATATGGAAAAAAGTAATTATTTGACTTTGCAGCCTGAATTCATTCTGACCAAGGTAGAGGCTTTGTAAGCAAAGTGCAGTTTTAGGGAGATGTTAGAAACTCCTTGAGGTCAAGGACTGTCGTTTACTCATTAGATTGTGAGCTCCTTGAGAGCAGTAACTATCTTAAGACCTTTTTTATATACCTAGCACTTAACACAGTGCCTGGCAGGTAGTGGGCACTTTATAAATGTTTACTGACTGACTCACAGATATTGACTTTGGTAGGAATCAATCTAAAAATATACCTCAGCACTCTCAGGGAGACACGGAATGTGAATGTCCCAACTACACCTTGCTAAATGTGCTTAGGGATCCTGAGGCCTGAAAACAAAAATCTTTTAGTGAAGTCAGCAAATGGAATTTCTAGTACATACATACAATATTACCAAGAATGATTCCCCTACACATCCTAAAGTTTAGGAGAGAGTCATGTGTCTGTTTACTTTTTCTTTGGAATTGAAGAAAATGGAGAAGATTGAGAAAATCATAATGAGTATGTGTCTTGGTTAATAAATAAGCTAAAGGAAGTTAGCATTGTTTAGCATGGCCTCAGCTCAGAAAAGTTCTAACAGAAACAAGTTGCTATACATTACCCAGATCTTTTATTAATTTCTACATATAGGTGATAGAGCTCTGCTGGGAAATCATACAAAATGTGTTCAGAGATACAGTGGGAGAAGGGAGAAATAGAATAGGGTAAATTATCTCACATAAAAGAAGCACAAAAGAGCTTTTATAGTGGAGGGGGAAATGAAGGAGGGGCATGGAAGGCAGTTCTTGAACCTTATTCTCATCAGAATTGACTCAAAGAGAGAATAACATATAAACTAGTTTGAATATGGAAATCTCTCAACCTAAAGGAAAGTAAGAAGGGAAGGAGATAAGAGGAAAGGAGAGGTGATAAAAGGGAGGGTAGTCAGAAGCAAAACACTTTGAAGATGGAAAGTGAAAAGAGAGAGAGAAGGATAAATGGAGAAAATAGGATGGAAGTAAATACACAGTATTCATAACTGTGAAAAAAAAATTTACAGGGGCGGCTAAGTGGTGCAGTGAATAGAGCACCAGACCTGGAGTCAGGAGGACCTGAATTCAAATCCAGCCTCAGACACTTGACACACACTAACCATGTGACTTTGGGCAAGTCACTTAACCCCAACTGCCTTCCAAAAAAAGCAAAAAAAAAAAAATTTACAGCAATTATCTCTGATAAAGGCCTTATTTCTTAAATATAAATTGTTTAAAATTGTCTTAATACATAATTAGGAAAAAAGAAAAAGCTACATGTTAGATAAAAACATATGAGCAATATATGGCAAATATCGTGTACTAGCACTTACATACCAACACCACATTCACAGGAAAGAAACATAGTTCAGTGGCAATAATGCATGGTATAGTGAAACATAATAAATATATTACCAAAAAAAGGAAAAAAAGAAATTTATATCATAGCTTTATTATATTTTTAAAAGAACATAAAGTTGTACATAATAGATTTGAAGTTTCATATGCAATCATCTTCTTTATTATACTGTTATGGAAATATTTGTTTTATTCCATAAATTGAGAATAAAATAAAATTAAAACAAATGGCATACAATACATATTACCTGTATTTCATCAATGAAACAACATAATCAAATGCTGATGTGAGTAACTAGCTCTTCTATTTGTTCTGATGCATCTTTCTGGTTACTAGCCAAGTATTCCAGATGCTTCTACTGAGATTTCCTGAGTTTGTGTATTTCTGAGTGACATTGGATGAGTCAACTGACCTCTCAGGGTCCAACTGACCTCTCAGGGCCTTGGTTTCCTCATTTAGATCTAGAAAGCACCTTAGAGGTCATCAAGTCCAGATGATAGGAACAGAGCAAAAGAGGGGGGAAATTTTTTAAAGAAACTCAACTATTTGGCTATAAAGAACACTAGGCTAGGTATCAAAAGAACAAATTTTTGAGTCTTGGCTTTGCCATTAACTTACTCTAACACCTTGGGCATTTCAATTCACCTACTGGGGACTCAGTTTCCTGATCAGAAAATAAAAAGTGTAGGTTAAATATCTCAGGGTTCTAAAATTCTGTGAAACTATTGAGTCTAAAAAGATAGATCTCCAACTTTTTTATGAGATATCATAAATAGCAACATACTTTCAAATCCACTTTAATTGCCAATGCCAGAAACCAGATAGACCATGATCTGATCCATGATAGAATCGTTATGTTATATTAAGCCAAGAAAAACATTAAAAAGAAAGGAGGTAAAATAAATTTAAGTTTTAAGAGTAAAGTAATATAAGCTGATAAAATTATCTAAGCCTGGCTTTGCACTCAATTGAGGACTCCCTCAAAGAACTTCTGTTTATGTTAGTTATATCTATCAAAATTTGCCTTATCACAAATCAAAGCATCTTAATATTATTATGAAAATAATTTTAACATTGTGGACCTCATGAAAGGATCTCGGGGGATTCTCAGAAGACACCAGACTGTTACCTGCACTCCCAGAACCAACCAAAACATGGGAGCTTGAATAATGAGTCCGTCAGCCAGGCGGAGATTGTGTTCATACGTTTATTGCATGCCAAGCAAATCTCAAATAAGCATCCGAGGGTTCAGGTTTATATACTATAGCTAAAGCACTTACATCATACTCTCTCATGGGAACCTTCACATTGTTTGCTACGTGAGGTGCCTTGCTTGCAACCTTTAGGAAGCCATTCCCTTGGGACACTTGCCTGCTTTCTTATCTCATGCATCACTTCTTTATCTATATCACTGAAGCGGCCAGGGTTTCAGGGACAGTTAGAATGTTCCAAGCCTCTCTTGCATGGGGGATTGGGGATAGTAACAAGGGGTGGTGAGTCAACATCCTGAGATACTGAGCCCAGGTGAGTGGAAACAGGCTCAAGGGGGTCCTTGGCCTGGATTCACACCCATCCATGGCAGACCCCTCAGAGCTAACCCTCGACATCTCCCCCTACACTAGACCACACTTTGAGAACCACTGTCCTACATTATGTTGCCTCCCAGGAGTCCATATGCTGGTCAGTCTTTGGAGACTTGTTCTGCTTGTAGACCTGCCTCCAAAGGATGCTGCATATGAGCGGCATAATTTTGAGTATTTAAGCCCTTTTAGATTGAAAGTAAAGACTTAAATGCAAGTGTTGCTGAATTCACATTTGGCTAAACCTTTTAAAACATCTATGAAGGCCTTGGTGTGTGAAAACCTTTCATACTATGAGTGGACAATTTAAAGATGTTATGAAATGAAAAATTACTCAGAAGAAATAGTGCTATCTCATCACAATCATGATCTTTGTGCCCAGCTGATATAGATGTATATGCAAACACACATATGTATACATACCTTATACCTTTGCTCCAACTAATTTAAAATTAATAGAAAAATAAATTTCACATACTTTATATGATAAATCCCAAATGCTGAAAATGCCTCAAGAAATATTGCGATTTATTCAAAGAAAGAGCTAAATAAAAACTACATAATTTCTCATAAATCTTAAAATTGATTTAAGGACCAGTAACATATTTCAAAAACTTAAAAAGCTATAATATATATATATGCACACACAGATATATACATATTTATGAGAAAGCTCCTCTGCACTAGCATAAGACATACCTTCTAGTCAAAACTTACACATTAAAATCCATGCTACCTAAAAGTTAGCTGTGCTTATTTTGTGCTAGGCACACACACACACACACACACACACACACACCCCTTCTCCATTCCCCACTACCATCATACACATGGCCAAAGCTTCTTCCCACCCACCCCCTTCTTGACAGTTCCACACAAGCAATGGTGTTGGGCTAGAGGTTCTTAGGTTATAGGAAGGTTTAAAAGGAGCCTCCCTTGGCGGACTGTCAAGTAGCTCCACCTGAGTTGCTGCCCTGTAGGGAATATTTTCCTAATATGAGTTAACAGTCTGCTATGCTCATTCTAGAAGCAGAGGGGAATAGTGATTTATTTTTATTGTGTTTTCTTTTTAAATTATTTCTTTTAATCTACTATTAGTAAAGGTGATTTTTACTGTGTTTGTGATCCTTGAATTCCCTTTGTTGCATTTTGTCCTCAAGCCTGGATTGGCCTAGTTTAGATCTGGCCAAGAAAGCTGGACCACCAGGTCAAACATCATCATGATGTCATCATTGGGAGTTATTTTGGAATGTAAGGAGAGGGTTCTCCAGACATTGTACTGCTGAAAAACATAGCACCATGTTTCAATACTTGCCCCCCAGGGAAGAGAGGCTGAAATATATAAAGTGTGGCATTCTTACATAAAAAGCCAAATAAAACTGGGGTAAAATTTATATGAAGATCTAATGATTTACAAAATAAAATATGAAAAATAAAAGTTTTAATTGAAAATAAATATGCTTTGGCTTGGAAAATAGTTCTAAAGATTAGCCAAGAAACAGTGATAATTATATGTATGAGCATTGGCTCTGTCTAGAAAAAGGTATTAATATACTCTAGCCTTACTACTACACTGTCTGCCAAAAAAATAAACCATTAGACATTATGTTCCACAGGGTCAAGAAGAGTCAGACATGACTAACTGAACAACAAGTCTTACTATAAACATATCACTATATCAAAGACCTTTATCACACATGCATTACCTTCATATATAAAGATTAAATTTACTTCTCTTGGGAAAATATTGAAAAAGAGGCACCTACAAACAGATATTCTATGAAAAAGAGACACCTCCCTTTTCTTTTATAAAGCAGAAAATAATCTTCATAAAATAATTTTTAAAATGTGCCCTAAAAAATACTATTAGAAAAAAGTTATTCATTATTGAATGTTCAAAGTGCATTTTTTCCTCATTTTGACAGAAAGATAAGGAAGACCAGTGGCTTGAGAAAAAAGTTCAGGGAAATAAAGATCACATAGTTTTGGAACATTTACAGTGGACCATGGGTTATGAAGTACAAATTACAGCTGCGAATAGACTTGGATACTCTGAACCAACAGTATATGAGTTCAGCATGCCACCAAAACCCAATATAATTAAAGGTAAGCATATCTATCTTTCAATTATTAAAGCTAGAAACATAGATGATATATTGGGGTCACATGCCTTTTGATTGCATTTAGTTGATTCTTAATTATAAAAATATTTAATTGTATGTTTTCTATCAATCATTCTATGATATATTCTTCTCATTATCTCTAAAGTGGTCTTTTTTTTAAGCAATCAGGGTTAAGTAACTTGCTCAAGGTTACACGGCCAGGTGTTTCTGGGTGGGTGCTAAGTGTCTGAGCCCGGATTTGATCCCCAGGTCATCCCAACACTGGAGCCGGTGCTCTTACTTGCTGTGCTACCTGGCCGCCCTGTAAAGTGGTGTTTTCTAACTTCTTCCATTGCACTAGGACAGCAACAAAGTTTATTATATAGCATGTATGAAATTAAAGGAGAGCTTAGTCAAATCACTTAAATGACTTCTGTCTTAAAGTTGTGCTTATGTGCTGAAATTATAACTTATTTGTTTTTCTTGGGGAATACAATTATGTTTTTAATATGCAGTCATATCCCTCAGTACACATCATGAAATACAATTTCATGACCTACCAGTGCTATTGGCCTTAAAACTCAGTTGGGTGGAAATTGCTAAACCTAAATTGCATCTTCAGTTTGTATTAACTCTTTAAGTAAACACTGATATTTTACAATTCCTAATAAAGACTCTCTTGTTGGAAAAGAAAAGGGAAGAGTAATATGTTTGGGACAATCTTCTAAATCTGAAAATATGAATTTTGCAATTAGCCCTGTTTTCTACTATCCATTCTATGTCCTGGATATTAATTTCAAGATGGCCCTAACTTGGATGCCCTTTGTTAATAATCTTTCAAAGAAAACGCATAATAAAAACTCTAACTAGGGGCGGCTAGGTGACTGATGCAGTGAATAGAGCACTGGCACTGGAGTCCTAGGAGGACCTGAGTCCAAATCTGGCCTCAGAAACTTAATACTTACTAGCCATGTGACCTTGGGCAAGTCACTTAACTCCAACTGCCCTGCCTTCCCCCTTCCAAAAAGCAAAAAAAACCACCATAACTATAACTCATAATAGACATAATAGACACTGACTTTTGCCTGACAATTTTGTGTTACTTAAATACCAAGTAAAATTTAAACAAGGGATACAAAGATGGCTCAACATTAGGAAAACAATCAACATAGTCATATTAAAAACTGAAACATCCAAAACCACATGATTAAACCAATTGTTACAGAAAAAAAGCTTTTGACAAAGTACAGTACTCTTTTATGTTACAAAGTAGAGGTACAAAAGGACCTTTTAAAAAAATATATCAAAGCAAGCATCTATCTAAAACCAAAAGCAAACATCATATGCAATGAGAATGCACCAGAACCTTTTACAGTAAATTCAGAAGTGAAGCAAGGATGCTCACAATCCCCACTATTATTTGATAAAGTTCTAGGAATGCTTAGAAACAGCAATAAGACAAGAAAAAGAAATTAAAGGCATAGAGATAAGTAAAGAGGAGACAAAACTATCCCTGTTTGTTAATGATATGATGTTATACTTGGAAAATCCTAGGGAATCATTAAAAATACTAATTGAGATAGTCAATAGCTTCAGCATAGTTGAAGGCTACAAAATCAACAGCATTTTATATGATAATAACAAAATCCAAGAAGCCTAGCAGAAATGAAAATCTCATTCCAAATAACTACAAAATGTATAAAATATCTTGGCAGAGACCTACCAAAATATACAAAAGACTTGTATAGATTCAATAACAAATGATCCTTAAAGATATCAAAAACAATTTAAATAGTAGGAGTAATAATCAATGTTCTTGTTGAGGCTGTGCCAAAATGATAAAAATGAAAATGCTTCCAAAATTAATTTATACTTTTAATGATACACCAATTGACATACCAAGGGAATACTTATTAGAACTTGATAAAAAAAAATATAACAAAATTCATTTGGACAAACAGAAGATCTAGACTATCAAGGGAAATGAAGAAAAGAAATGAAGATAAGGGGGGAATAGCACTCTAGACATCAAACTATATTAAAAAGCAGCAGTCATCAAAACTATATGGCATTGGTTTTAAAATAGAAAGATATATCACTGAAACAGATTAGACAAGGGAGAATCATAAATAATGGAATTCAATAACCCAGAGTTTGATAAAGTAGAAAACATAAATTACTTACAAAATAAATTCTTTTTTTAGTAGATACTGCTGGGAAAATTGTTGAGCAGTGTGGCAGAAATTAGGCTTGGATCATCACCTTGCACTATATCTTACTACATATTCTAAATGGATATGTGATCTCAATATTAAAAAATCATCTTTAAATTCAGAAGAGAATCAGATCATATACCTTTCCCTGCTATAGGTAAAACATATTCCTAGCCAAACAAGAGAAAGATGCAACTTCAAAAGATAAAATAGTTAACACTGATTACATGAAACTGAAAGGCTTCTGCATAGACAAAATTAATATACCTAGGATAAGAAGGAAAATGGTTAAATGGGAAAAAATCTTTGTTCCAAATTTCTCTGGTTAGGGTTTGGTATATACAATATATAAACAACTTAAATATATATATATATATATATATATATAAAGAAGTGATCAATATGTCCATACATTTTGAACCAGACTCCAGACCTGGCTTTTTGTCCAAACTATCAATCAAAAGAAAATACTCATATATTTATAGCAATACTTCTATGTGGTAGCAAAAAATTGGAAACAAAGTAGATTCTCTTCTAATGTGGAATGGCTAAATTTATTAATTTACATTAATTTAAATATTACTATCTATAAAAAATTATGTATGTACAGAGAAACATGGAAAGATCTACATGAAACTGATACAGAAAGAAGACAGGAGAGGCTAGAAAATAATATACACAGTGATCATAGCAATATAAAGGAAAAAAACACAAATTAAATTATAAGTGAATGTAACAAAAGATAAAGTTTGATCATGATTTGAATGGATATGAGAAAACAAGAAGGGGTGGAGGGATAGTGCTACAGTATAGTGATTATGCTCATGTAAAAAAAACCCTCTCATTTAATTGATATATGTGGGTATATGTGTCTCTTTATGTGTATAATTTAAAACATCTGTCTAAAATTGAAAGCTAACATTATATGCAATGGAAAAACACTTGAATCTAAGGATTCCCCCTTATCCCTACTGCTATCTGGCATAATTCTAAAAATGCTAGCAATAGTCATAAGATAATAGCCAAAAAATGAAAGGTGTTAAGAAAGACCAGGAGAAGATAATACTGTCCCTCTTAGTTTATAAGATAGTTTTACTTTTAAAATCCTAGAGGATCAGCAAAGAAACAAATTGCTTCAGTCAGTTTTCAGGCTACAGAAAATCAACAGCCTTTCTATATACATTGGCAGTTGACCTAGGGAAATGAAGGGTGTTGTGAAAGGACAGGTGGTTATGTGTTGGTGATCTTCCATCTTACCGAAAGGAGTGTAGTTTATGACTCCCTGACCTTGGCCAGATGAATCTAGAGTAAGCTAGTTTTTAGCTATGTCTTTACAATCTTTAGCTATGTCTCTGTAAATGAATGATTGACTTCATGTTATATAAACGTGCTTTATTGTTCTCTTATTGTTTTAAATTGTAATTTAATTTAATTTTGTAATTTTTAAGAATGAATAAGGGAAACAAGCAAGGCTCTTAAAAAACATAACTCAATGACTTAAAAATATTGTAGCAGATACAGGTGTGGGAGAGTCGAGTGATTTAAGCATCATTCAAGCCCACAAGGAAACAGTATCAGTTGCATCAAAGCACAAATTTAAGTGTGGTCCAAAACTAAAAGCAACAGTTGGAAAAAAATTTGCTAACCCTTGCTTTGAAGGAAAACTGTTTGTTGTGATTTAAGACAATATAAAGACTAAAGTAATGAAAAATGGCAAAAAGTTATTTTTATTAATGAAACTGGCTTTTTCACTCATAGCTTTACTGAAATCATTGTTAGGGAAAATCAAGGTGAGCCTAGAAGATCTAAAAATCTTTTTAAGATTGTAAAAAAAAAAATAAAATACTTGGGATATTTTTGCTTCCAGGGGGCCTGGAAAGCTTACCCCCTTTTAAGGGAATGATGAATGGTGAGAAATATCTTGAAAAGCAGAATTATTCCAGAATTACACAGAGAAATCCAAAATGGAAATGAAATACTGAAGTACAACTTGTCATTTGTCAGGAAATTTAATAATTTATTAGATATTAGATATTAGAGAGATAAGAATTAATATGCTTCAATAGACTGGGAAGTCACCTGACTTAAATCCACTGAAAACCACTGGGATCAAGGTCAGAGTTGGGAAAATCGATTGTTAGTCAAAGATACATGAGAGCTAGCATGATTAAAGTGTTATTTTTCAGATGGTATAATATCCAAGCTTGGTAAAACGGAAAAGAGACTTTGAAGTCAAGACCTGTATTCAAATCCCATTTCGATTGCCTACAGTTTGACTTGTTCAACCTCCTTGTGTTTAAGTTTTTCATTTGGTAAAAAAAAAATAGAGCTTAAACTAGATGACTTCTGAGGTCCCTTATAACTTTAGATCTATGATCCTGTGATTAAACAGTATATCAGAAACTTGTGAAAATGACTAATATGGAAATATTTTACATAATTATAAATTATGTGTATATATATATATAATATATATACATGTATAACTTATATCTGATTTTTTACCATCTCAGGGAGGAAGCAGGGGAGGAAGAAAGGGAGTGATAGAATTTGGAACTCAAAACTTTAAATAAAAATGTTTATAAAAAATGAAATGAATGAGTAAAATAAAGAAGAAAAATATTTTTAAAAATCTTGTGAGCTCAATGCCAAATCATGTAAAAAGAGGTGATTATAGCAAAAATAGGATATTAAATACGACATTAAATATTTTTAGAGAGATAGAAGTTATTAAGTTTCTAGTATGTTTATAAATTTGTTTTCCTTTGTCACAGTTAATTTACATACCATGCTGTTTTTTAAATTTGGTTTTCCATATGTGCTGTTTCCTCTTAGTGGAATATGAGTTTCCTAGAGGCAGATACCTTTTTATTTATTGTCTGTGTATACCTGACCCCTCCCCCTATTTTGGAGCATAGTATATAGCATACCAAGGGTCCTTAATAAATGTTGAATAAATAAATGAATGAGTTAATTTATTGATGAATAGTGGAGTGACCTACTGGTGTTTACTCTGGAAAAGAGAAGAATTAGCTAGAACTCTAATAGAAGAGTTGTCTTCAGATATTTGGAACAATGTCACATAAACAATCTATATAGTTCCAAGCACTGGATCTATAAATGAGGTGAAGGGGGGGGAAATGCGTAGAAGTTAGAGAAAAACAAATTTCAGATTGATTTGAAGAAAAAAAATCCGACAAACTGAGCTGTCAAAAAAATGGAGATTCTACCTTGCAAAATGATGCTCCCTATCATGACACGGTCAAGAAAAAGCTGGATGATCACTTAATAAAATTATAGAAAGGATTCCTGAAGTAGGAAGGCAGTTGAATTAGAAGACCTTTAAGACCCTTCCAACATAATGATTCCATCTTGATTCTCCTTATGTCATGTCTCTCCTCAACGAACTATTCAAAGTCCATAGTGGAGCTGAACTCATAGTACTTCTTAATTTGATAATTAATCCTGTATTACCCTAGGCCGCATCTTGCATTTCTGCTTTTCATAAAACAATTATGTTGTTACTAACTTTGGTTATGCCTTGTCTCCTCAACTAGACTGTGGATAGTTCCTTAAGGACAAGGATTCTGTATGCCCAGGCCAGGAGTAGAGAACCTGCAGTCTCAAGGCCACACGGCCTAGGAGAAGGATTGTAGGCTTTAATTTTATACACACACACACACACACATACACACAAGCATGCTAGCACATTACTTATGTGTGTTTGTGTGGTCTGTGTGTGGTCTGTATATACTGACTAGAGAAGCAAATGGCAAACCACTCTAGTATCTTTGCCAAGAAAACCCCATAGACAGCATTACATTAGCCTGCTATGGTTCCTGGGGTCACAAAGAGTCAGATGTGACTGACTGAACGACAACAACAAATGTATATGTTGATGTGAATTTGATTCTTTTTTCCTTTGTCTCAATGCGAAACCTTAGCAATTCCGCCCATAATTGACCCTTGAATGACTATTAACATAGCCATGCTAACCTCAAAAGCTAGATTTTTAGACCAGGTTACTGTTCTTTCCAGTTTGGTCTCCAAAGACATATTTGCTTCCTGTTTTTTTCAATAGGCTGCCAGACATCTTCCTAAAACTCACTTTTTAAGTATGACTTCTCATTCAAGATGCTACAAAGAAACTTGCTGTGTTGTCTACTACATCAAGTTTAAATTCCTTTACTAAGCTTTTATAACTTGATCCTACCCTCTATCAAACCTAATTTCCCTCTACTCTTTTGTGCTTCCTTTAGATCAGTCTTCTTACTGTCGATCATCATAGCATACAAAACCAATCCCCATCTTCATGCTCTCTGCTCTTCTCTTTGCCAATTTCTCTTACCCAACTTCTAAAATTAAATTCAGATTTCACTTTCTTCATAAAATTCTGCACTTTGTTCAAGTGAAAAGTTAAAAATCACAGAATCTTAAAGTTCTCTGCATCCAATTGCAATTGCCAAGTCTTGGTGACTTTATTTCTATAATTGTTCTTAAATCTATTATTTCCTCTCCTTTGCTAAGCTGGAGAATTTCCAGAGGATTGTGTAATGCCAAGCAAAGGTAACTTCCCAACGTTCAAAATACCAGCATAGCTGCTCTCCATTTTATTCAGTGAAAAATTAAGAACAGAGAAAATCAAAATAACATAATTCAAAATACAGCATTCACCAAGTATAATTCAATAATCTCCAAGTACTACTCCACCCCTGGACATTATAATTCATTTAGTCAATCACAAAGCTCCTCTTCTCAAATGGAGATTAGTTTCCAATCATAAGTAAAGTACTTTCATTTGTTCAATCACAGAGCACAAAAAAGTCAAAAGTTCCCCACCCTTGGATCACAATTGAATCTATCCCAGATTTACAATAAGGTTAAGGACAGCATTTAATACCCAAAGAGAGGTCTTTTCTTCATCTTGACCCGAGGCAAGTTCTCAGCAATCTTTGTTCCTGGGGAGACAAAGCTTAGCAAGGCCACAAGATACATTGCCAGTGTCTTCATTAATTCATTCTCTGTCTGCAGAACAGTCCTACAACCCCTGAAGACATTAGCAAAACCCTCTTCCAGGATTTCTGTAAACATACAACAAGAAAATCTTTCTTCAGGGCTTCTGAACCAACAAGTTCCAGGACCTCTGCAACAATAGCACTGGCCTTCACCAGTGGACAGAATTCACTCTCTGTCTGCAGAACAGTCTCAGGAGCTCTGAACCAACAGGCAGGTTCCAGAATCTCTGCAACAACCGAACTGTCTTTCATCAGTGAACAAATCTGGCAAATCAACATCAAAACAGACAGACAAAGTACCAGCATAACAGCCATGTCTCCTCAGTCCTTGGTAGCTCTGGATGGCAGCTCTCAAAAGTCCTGGGCAATTCAAACTGGCCCTCAGCAATCCTCTCCACCTCTCTCTGCCTCCAAGAATCTGCTTCCAAAAAGTTCTTCCGCCTCTCTCTGCTTGTGTCTCTCTAAATTTACATCACCAGCTTCTCCCAGTTCAGCACTCTCTTTTCACATCAACAAGTCCATCCCACAAGTGGGATTCACAAACTCTGAGTTTTAACACAATCAGTCCAAAAACCAAGCCAATACAGGGGGGATCTTTAAATTCCATTACTATTACAGATGGCAACTAAAATATTGAAGGGTCTGGATTCAATAAGATATAATACATTAAAGGAAATATTCATATTTAATCTAGAGAAGAAAAAAGTCAGAGGAACATTATGACTGTCTTGAAATACTTGAAAAACTGTCATGCAGAAGCTGATTTGTTCTGCCTTAGTTCCACAGAGAAGAATGAAGAAAAATGCAAAGAAATTGTGAAAGGAAAAAATCAAGATGGAAGACAGGAAAAATTTCCTAACAATTAGAGTTATCCAAAAATGGAATGAGATGCCTTGGGAAGAAGCAAGTTCCCCCTCTATGGTGGGCTTCAAGCAAACTCAGTTTGAGTGTATTGTAACAGATTCTTTTGGGGGTGTAGTTAGAGTTAGTTAGAACTGCAAAGGTTCCTTCCAACTCTGCAGTTTTGTCTGTGATTCTGAGCGAGAGGAAGAGCAATAAAATGAACCATGATAAAGAAGATAGACTTTGACTTTTGCTATACCTGAGACCTAATTTGATGGTGATGGTCAAATGGTGGCCTTCTCTAGTGCAGATTGGGGAGGGAGAGAGGGAAACAAGAACTTAAAATGTAAAAAAATAAATTCATTTTTTAAAAAAGAATGCTGCACTAGGAGTTCTCCATTCCCCAAAGTCAGGAAACGGGAACGTGGGCAGTTTGAGGTCTTCCTGCCCCTCAACTCCTTCCCTTTCCCTCCCATCCTTCTCTCACACCTGACCCCTCCTCTCCTTTACTCCACTTCCCTCACTTATCTGATCTTGAGAATCCTGCATGTGCATGCATGGGGAAGGAGTTGTGCTGGAGGGGAAAAATATCAGCATAACTATTTAACACACAGAGGACAAGATATTTGTGTTTGTATACACATGTTCTGAAAACATTCCTGTTATTGTAGCTCACTTTTGGTGGGAAAATAGTCCCAGAACACTGAGAAAATGAGATGCTTACTAGAATAAGCCACAATATTTGATAACATTTCTGTTGCCTCATGCATTGTCTCTGTAAAAACTAATATTTTTTTGAGAAAATTCAGACCTCTAATCATGGTCATGTTACAAAGAAAGAAAGGTAAACTGAGGCACCAAACAAGAATGATACATTATTTCCCTGCTGAGTATTCCTACCACAAAAATGGTTTTCATACCCCAAAGGTGCCATGGTTATCCGTGTGGCACTAAAGGGATTGATATACACTGTTTCCTCTGTCACTTGATGAATGCCCCCTTTCCTATCCCTGGTGCCATTCTTCTCTGTGGAACTAAGTCAGAACAAATCAGCTTCTGCACGACAGTTTTTCAAGTATTTCAAAACAGTCATAATGTTCCTCTGACCTTTTTCTTCTCTAGGTTAACTATGAATATTTCCTTTAATGTATTATATCTTATTGAATCCAGAAATCACAACCAGTGGTCAATTGTCTTTATCAGACAATTTCCAAATTGTCTGTGGGCTGAGCTTTGTTATATATAAAAAGTTTATATATAAACTTGTTGTTATATATAAAAAGTTTAAAGGGATATGTGGACAAAAATTTACTCTAAAAATATGGCAAAAAGGGAGCTTAGCTTTAAAACATGCAGAGACATTCCTTTTAAAATATTTTTTCTTGAACTAGAGTCTGAATGCAGATCAAAGCAAACTGCTTGCTCTCTCTCTTTTGTGTCTTATTTTGTTTTGTCCCTTCTTTCTCATTGTTCATTCCATTGGTTATAATTCTTCTTTACAACTTGACTAATGTTAAATGTGAAGGTATTTGTAGAACCTATATTTGATTGCATGCTGCCATGGCCGGGGGGAGAGGGAAGGAAAAGAAGGGGGAGAAAATTTGGAACATAAGGGATTGTGGAACTGAATGTTGCAAACTAAAAGTAAATAAATAAATAAAATTTTTTTTTCTTAAAACAGAGTTTTCAAACAGATATTGACAAATTTAAGGAATAAAAGTTAAATCATTCTGTATAAAACTTTAATTCAAATTTTTGATTGACTTGATATTCTTAACAGTATCTGACATTGTAATGATCAAAACAAATATTTAAGATAAAAATAATTAATGACATACCAGATTTAGAAAGGCATTATCCACACCAAGGAGAATGATGTATTTTTAGAAAAATAAATTAGTATTTTCCAACAGAAATTTTACAAAGAATTTTCCACGGCCTTGCTAATGAGTTGACTTAAAATGTTCATTGAAATTTAATGTTTATTCTCCAATAATCATGAAATTGAAATCTCAAAGTAATTTTTTTCCTGAATTTTTGTCTAATTTTCATTGAAACATATTCTCCTTTTTTCCTAATTAAAATTTCTAAAATGTCATACTTTGTTTATTTTTAAGACACGCTTTTTAATGGCTTTGGACTTGGTGCAGTCATTGGCATAGGAGTTGCTGCACTTCTACTAATTTTTGTGGTAACTGATGTTAGCTGCTTCTTTATTCGACAATGTGGATTGCTAATGTGCATTACTAGAAGAATATGTGGAAAGAAAAGTGGTGCCAGCAGCAAAAGTAAAGATTTAGAAGATGGAAAAGCTGCATATTTGTGAGTACCATATATTCATTTTTAAAACATCTTAATCTCTGTTATTTATTTCAAGCAATACCTGAGCACATAAAAGCAAAAATAATCTTGTATAAACTGAGTTGTAAAATTTTCTAGTAAGACTGTTACATCTTATGCTACCTTCTTCCCTGTTATAATTATATGTCCATAAATTAATGGCATTTTCACAGAGTCAAAGACTTATATAATCACAAAATTTAAGAACCAACCTCAATCACTATCTAGTCCAGCCTGTACCTTACACTGTGTTATATTCAACAAGTTATACCCAGATGGTACTTGAAGATTTCCAAAGAGGGCAAATCCATTACCTCTTGAGTGCAGCCCATTCAACTTTTGAGTGGCTCTAAATGTTAGGAAGTTCTTCCTAACATCAGGAAACCTCTTTATACAGGTTCTTCTTTCTGGGGCTGCACAGAACAAATCTGTTCCCTTCTCTACGTGGCAGGCTTTCGAATATTTAAGATAACCATAATGTATCCCCTAATTCTTCTCTTCTTCAAATGAATATCTCCAGTTGCTTCAGATAATTCTTATATGACAGAAACTCAAGGACTGACTTCCTGATGTCCATCCTCTGGACACTGTTCAGATTATCAGTTACTGAACAGCAGTCAATCCTTCTTAAACTGTAGCACCCAGAACTGAACACAGTACTCTAGATGAAGTCTGACAAGGTCAAACTACAAAGGGACTATAATCTCCTTAATCTTAGGAGCAATACATCTCAGCAAAGCCCAAGCTCATTTTAGCTTCTTTGACTGATACATGACACTGCTGATTCATATTAAGCTAATATTCTACTCAAACTTTTTCAGAGAAACTGCTAGCTAGCCATACATACCTCCTTCATCTTGTACTTGTAAAGTTGATTTTCTTTGTGCCCAACTATAAGAATTTATATGTCTCTATTGAATTTCATTTTATTAGATTCATTTCAATGCTTTCAGCATCTTTTATATGTTTATTCTCTCATGCAGTATATTATCATGCATTATTCTCTCATCAGTACATTATCATTGTCATTCTTTGAGGTTAGAATGGTTAATCTGCAAATTTTATGACCATGCTATCTACACCTTTATTCAAATCTGTGATCAAAATGTTAACCAGTATCCCTGTTATGTTGACATTGAATCATTAATAAAATTAATATGAAATACTTTGTGAAAAGTTTTCCTATAGATAGGTAGACTATAGAATTTCTTTCATCTACAACATTTATAACTCTGCCCCGAAAAAGGAAATAGTTACTCTGTAATGTCCTATTCTTGATGAAGCCATATTGACTCTTTATATCACTGCTTCCCTTTCTAGATGTTTCTGTTGTTGTGTTGTTTCAGTCCTATCTGACTCTTTATATCCCTATTTGAGATTTTTTTGCATATCAGAACTTAACTTTAAATGAAAAAAGAATTACATTAAACAATAAAGAGATATTTGAAACATTCTCAGAAAGAAAACCAGATCTGAAGACGTTACTTGCTTTTCAAAAACCCCAGATAAAAGAAATTCAGGAAGGGTGAATTAATATGCCAGCCAAGGACAACAACAGCAACAGAGTGACAGTAGAGACTGCTTTCCAAATGTACACAAGGAGACAGTGGTGAAGGCAGAAGTCAAGTGAAGGTGTCAGTGAAGAGGAGGATAGGGGTCACTATGAACAGAACCTGGCAACAGCCTCCCTATGGACAAATCAGTGTTAGGGTGTCCTGTAGCACTACTTACAGAATGGAAGGGTGCGTGAAATGGGGGAAGGAAGCAGAGGAATAGATGGCAATGTATTATATGCCCATGTCATTATGTCTATAATTATAAATTATATACATATATATATAAAATTATAAAGTTCATGAGCCAGAGAATGAGTATTTAGATAAAAAGGGAGGGTAGATAATGAAAGAGTAAGAGAAAGCTTCTTTGGAAATGGGCACCAAAAAAATGAAATATAAAAAGTAATGAATAAGATTAGTTGAGGGGAGCAAATAAAGCAGAAATCTATTTAACTGAGAGGGGGAAAAAGAAAGCAAGAATTAAATAAACATAAAACCAGAAAGAAAAATGAATAAATAAGTAAAATTCCAAAAGCAAAGACATAACAAATGAGAGGGGCTATTGGTGGTGAGAAGAAAACTATTGGTAATTGGGCTACCTTTAAAAAGATCAAGTTGCAATAGCTCAAGGAAAATAGTACTATGTATAGAGCAAAAGAAGAAAAGGCATAACTTGAAAAAACATTATAGACAGTTGGAGGAAAATATGAGCATAACTCTCATCACTTTAAATGTAAATTGAAAAGCGAAGAATTGGATAACAAAATTCCACAATTTGTACACAAATTAAAAGTGAAGGAATAGAAAAAAAATTTATTATACATCAAGTGAATTCAAAAAAAGCAGGAGCTTTTGACAAAAAGCTTTCTGGCAAAGAAAACTAACATTCAAAAAGTAAAAAGGGATAAACAAGGAAATTACATTATACTGAAAGGAACCATAGACATCAAATTGGTGATAAATTATGTGTTCTAAACATCTTCACATCCAAATGCATAAAAGAAATATTAACTGAGTTAAAGGAAAACATAAACAGTAACATAACAGTGATGGGAGACTTCTATATCCCTCCCTCCATTTTAAATAAATCTAACAAAAAACTAAACGAAAAGGATTATATAAAACTGAACAAATTTCTGAAAGAAACTAGAGCTAAAAGATTTGTGGCATCTTCATAGTGAGATTACAAAAAGAATAAAAATATATATTTACATATATATGTATCTTAGTGCATCATGAAAGTTTTACAAAAACTGAACATATATTAAGACACTGAGATATTACGAACAAATGTAAAAAGGCAAAAATAATAAATATATTCTTTATAGACCGTAACATAGTAAAAATAATCATTGGTTCAGGGACCACAAATAAAAGACATGGACCCAAATAGAAACTTAACAACAAAATCATAACTAATGAGTGGGTTAAAGAATAAATCATAGCAACAATTGATAATTATATTAAAGAAAATGAAAATGATGAGATAATGTGCCAAAATTTCTGGGATGCAGCTAAAGAATTCCTCAGGGGAAAAATCATGTCTCTACAAACATATTAAGAAAATTTTAAAAGATTAGCATACAGAATAATGATTTTTTCAAAAATTAGACCAACAAATAAACAAACTTAAAATAAGCATAAACGAGGTTTTAACAAATAGAGAGGAAATAGATATATTAGAAACCAAAAATCCTCAGAGAAAATAAAATTAAAACTAAAACCTAGTTCTTTGAGAAGACTAATAAAATATATAAAAGTTTAGCTAATTTGATTAAAGATAGCAGAAAATCAAATCAATTAAATAGCAAATGAGCAAGGGAAATCACAACAAAACCAGAAGAAATAAAAAGAGTAATCAGAACATATTATGCTAATACAATGGAAAACACAAAAGAATTTAAAATCTTCAAAAATATAACTATTCAAACATCACAAGTCCAGATAAAAATTTTAAATAACCCAATCTAAGAAAAGAAAATAGATATGGCTGTAAAGGAATTACCAAAGCACAAGGAAAGAGGGGAGACCCTGGATCTTGATTCACAGGAGAATTCTATCAAATTTTTAAAAGAACAATTAGTACCAATACTTTACAAATTATTCTCACAAACAGAAAAATAGTCCCCTACTAGTATCATTTTGTGAGACAAATATTGCCCTAATGCCTAAAACAGGGTAGTATAAAACACAGAACAGCTGTAGGCCAATGTAATTAATGAATATACACTCAATTATTTTAAACAAAATCCTAATAAACACACTACAATGATTTATACAAGAAATATTCATTATGAATAAGTGGGATTTGTACCAAGTATGCAAAAGTGGTTCAGCATCAGGAAAATAATTCATGTAATCAATCATATTAAAAACTAAAACATCCAAAAGCATGTGGTCATCTCAACAAATTCACAAAAGCCTTTTTCAAAATACAGTACTCTTTTTTGCTTATTAAAAAAAACTCTGCAAGGTAGAGGCATAGAAGGACCTTTAAAAAAATATATAACAAGCATCTATCTAAAACCAAAAGCAAGTATCATATTTAATGGGGATGCACTAGAACCTTCCACAGTAAATTCAGGAGTGAAGCAAAGATGCTCACTCGACCCCCTCTTATTTAATATAGTTCTAGAAATGCTAGCAACAGCAATAATAAAAGAGAAGGAAATTAAAGGGATAGAGATAGCTAAAGAGGAAATAAAATTGTCCCTATTTGCTGATGATATGATGGTATACATAGAATATCCTAGAGAGTCAGCAAAGATACTAATTGATGCAATTAATAGCTTTCAGCACAATTGTAGGCTCAAAAGCCAACAGCATTTATGTATAATAACAAAATCCAAGAAGCCATAATAGAACAGGAAATTTCTTTCCAAATAACTAAAAAATGCATAAAATATCTTGAGAAGGACACACCAAAGCACATAAAAGATCTGTATAGATTAAATGACGAAGTACTCCTTAAAGAAAGCAAGAATAATTTAAATAACTGGAGGAATATTCAGTGCTTATGTCTCTAGGCCATGCCAATATGATAAAAATTATAAGGCTTCCAAATCACTTTTCAATATTATAACTTATAATGATATAGCAATCAAATTACTGAAAAGATGCTTAATTGAACTTGATAAAAATAATAAAATTCATTGGATGAACAAAAGATCTAGACTATCAAGAGAAATGATGAAAAGAAATAGGGATGAAGAGGGATTAGTACTTCCAGACATCTAATTATACCATAAAGCAGTAGTCGTTAAAACTATATGGTATTAGTAAAAAAACAGCAACAACAAAAAAACTATGTGGTATTAGTCTAAAAATAACTCAATGATTAACACCCGCACAAAATAACTGGCCATGTAACTTTGAGCAAGTTACTTAACCCCAATTCCTTAGGGGCAGCCAGGTGGTGCAGTGAGTAAGAGTCTCGCCCCTGGCGTCGGGAGACCTGGGATCGGTTCCAGCCTCAGATACTCAGCACGTTACTTAACCCCAATTGCTTTAAAAAAAAAATGGAACTCAATAATCCAGTGTTTAATAAAGTAGAAAATATAGATTACCTAGGGGAAAAAAACTCCTTATTTGATTTTTTTAAACTGTTGGATAACTGCAAAGCAGTCTAGAAGAAATTAGGTTTGGATCAATTTCTTACATTAAATTCCACAGTACATTCTAAATGGATATGTGATCTTAATAGAAAATTATTTCATTTAAAAAATCAGGGGAGAAGATCATGTATATCTATCTCCCTTCTGTGGGTAGGATATGTATTCTTAACCAAAAAAAAAAACCTACAAAAGCTAAAATAGATAACTTTGATTAACTGAAACTGAAAAGCTTCTGTATTGACGAAATTAACGAACCTAGGATGAGAAGGGAAGTGATTAAATGGGGAAAAAATCTTTGTACCGAAGTTTGGTATCCATTATATACATATATAATTTTTATTTTGTATTATATATAATTCATATATAGAGATTTATATATTTGTATGTAACTAATAGCCATTCCCCAGTAGATAGGAGCAGTCAGTTTTCAAAAGAAAAATTGCACACTATTTACAACCACATGGAAGAATGCTCCCAATCACTAGTAATCAAAGAAATACAAATCAAAACAACCCTGAGGTTCCATCTCATAGTCTGTAAATTGGCAAAGATGACAAAAATAGCAATAGTCAATGTTGGAGGTGTTATGGAATTATAGGCACAGTAAAATAGTGTTAGTGGATCTGTGGAATGGTACAACCATTTTGGAAAGCAATTTGAAATTATGCAAAGTGACTAAAATATCTCTATCTTTTGAACCAAAGGTTCTGTTCCTGGGCTTATTTCCTAAGGAAATTATCAATAAGAAAAAACTCTCTATATGCACCAAAATACTTATAAAAGGACTTTATGTGATAACAAAGAATTAAAAACAAAATTTATGCTAATGATTGTGGAATGACTAGAGAAAAATTGTGTTGAATGTAATGGAATCTTAACTGTGGTATAAGAATTGAGGTGTAGGATAAATGCAGAGAAACACATAAAGATCTACATCATGCAGAGTGAAGTTAGCAGAATACCCTAATTATGATGTAAATGAAAAATCCATGCACCAAAGCAAAAGCAAATTTTGATCAAGCAGGACTTAAAAATGAAAAGATATGAGAAGACACCCCAAGCCCACCCTTGTGAAGATAGTTTTCAGACTTTTTCCAATGTATATCAGTCATTTGTCCTGATTTTTTTTCTTTAAAAATATTGTTTGTTAGAAGGACTAACTTTCTGGAAGAAGCCATAGGAATACTGGGGACGCCTATGATGATGTAAAAAAAGAGAATATATCAATAAAAACTTGTTTATAAAAGAAAATTTTTGAAAAAGAAATGAGTTCCTTGAAAGAAGGGACTGTCTTATTTTTCTGTTTGTTTCCCAGCAGTTCACTATGCAATACTTTGCACACTTAATATTTTTTTTATTTATCCTTATGTTACCTGTAGAACTTTCCTACCTCCTCACCTTCTGAAGCAGAGGCTGGTGCTTAAACTACTTTCAACTATAAAGTTGTAGTCTTTTTTTTTTTTTTACAAATGCAGTAAATGATGCAATGAGGTGATCAAGTATTTCATAAAATGATGTTTCTTTTTACTTTTGGATGCATAATAAAACCAATTTCATAACTCCTTTATTTGCCTCACCAAAGAGGACCTATGAACCATCCTTCCATGTACATGCAACTTATTTTTGTCTACTGGTTTCATTAAAAGTAAGAATCTTGGGGCGGCTACTTGGTGCAGTGAACAGAGTACCGGCCCTGGAGTCAGGAGGACCTGAGTTCAAATCTGGCCTCAGACACTTAACACAAAAAACTAGCCGTGTGACCTTGGGCATATCACTTAATCCCAACTGCCCTACCTCCAAAAATAAAAGTAAGAATCTTAATTTTAATATGATTCAGTTCCTTTAGGGGTGTGGCTTTTTGTTGGTCACTGGACAAGAATCTCATAATTAGAATCCCAAGTGGTTAATATTTATAGACAGTCTAAAGCCTGTCTTATTCTTTGCATCTTCTAGCCTTTTTTTATTACCCTGCCATCACCACTGCAGAAGTAAAAGGGACCTTCAGAGGACTGATGGCTATTTTGCATATTTCTTTGTTTAATATGTCACCATGGCCAAATAATTCACCTAATGGCAAGTATAGTAATGAGTCTCTTCATGCTTTTAGCTAGGCTGATGCTCAGAAAATTGTTAGTCTTTTTCCAAGATCATATTAAAAGCTTCTTATTTTGCTCTACTAGCATGGCTTTTGAGAACCCAGAATCTTCATTACACTATGGTATCACTTTGTAGAGAGACATGCATAGAATATGATTTAATATTAAGGATGATGATTTTTTTTCCCATGAAGAATGAAAAGTGGCTACTATTTCCCTTTATTGGTTTAACCTGAATCTATTAATGCCACCTAAGATTGCATTAGCCATTTTAGCAACTATGGCACATAGAACATGGAAGTGCTTTAACCTTCCTTACTATTAGAAAACAGCATAATCTATTGGAAAGAAGAGTGGTCTAGAAGTTAGGGAGTCTGGGCTCTAATTCCCACATTGCCATTGATTTCCTGAGC
The DNA here is from genome assembly GCF_028583685.1 of Petaurus breviceps papuanus. Classification (NCBI taxonomy): domain Eukaryota; kingdom Metazoa; phylum Chordata; class Mammalia; order Diprotodontia; family Petauridae; genus Petaurus; species Petaurus breviceps. Next base: position 14,455,575 of record NW_027187374.1, read on the forward strand.
AGGTCACCTCACTTCCCTGACCTTTAATTTCCTCATCAGTAAATCAAAGGATTGAGCTAGAAGATCCCTTTTTCAGCCTTCAAATTCTATAATCTGTTTCTTCTTTATAAGATGTATGCCTACAATATCCAGAAAGCTGCAGCAGAAAAAAAAAGTGCTATTCAAAACTTTTGAATGTTTTGCTTGTTGAAACTAGTTTTCTAATAAGTTATATATTTCTAGTAACTTTATTTCTCTCTCCTCTTTGTACTGAGCCAAAATCTTTTGGGAACTTAAGGGACAAATTCTTGAAGCTTCTTCAAATCTGGAAATATTATTCTTTGGGAGATTGTGTCACACACTGGATGATATTTTTATTACATTAAGCATGTTAAAAAAAATTTTTCAATTCTTTTTAGGAAAGATGGATCAAAAGAACCAATAGTGGAAATGAGAACAGAGGATGAAAGAATTACCAGTCACGAAGATGGAAGCCCAATAAATGAACCAAATGAAACCACTCCACTCACAGAACCTGAGTATGTAGCCTTGAATTTTAAATTTTCTTTGAATAAGCATTAGTGAGATCCCTACACTTAACCCCAATTGCCCTCCAAAAAGCAAAAAAAAAAAAAAAGTATACCTATGAACTTCACGGGCCCATTGTCCTTTGAGACATCTAAGAATTTACTTCAGAACAATGCCCAGAGAGAAATCAGTTATCAATATATTGCTAAATTCTAATTCAGATTTTTTAAGTTTACAAGTAGGAACAGAGTTTTGTTCATAGGTACTAATTTTGTATCATAAAAAATAAACATTTGAAAAATATAGTTGGCCTTCTCAAATGTGCAGTGTTTGACAAAACATTTGGGTGTTCTGTATCTTGAAACTGACATGACAGCATTCTGAATTCAGAATCACATATTTAGGTATTCAAGAGAACTAAAGATTTGTAAAGAAGAATTAGAAATAATCTTAGTGTATCATATCTACATTAATGACAATTGTGTCGATATTTGGTAAGTTAAGTAATAAGTTAGTGACTTGCAAGGAAAATAGCATTCATATTTATGAACTATTAGATCTGTTCCAGGTGCAGAAATGGTCCAATGAGTGTGTTAATGCCCTAACATATTTTAAAATTTTTTAAGATAAAACTAGAACTATAATTTTACTTACAATTGTATTAGATTAAATTAATTATTTCCCTTATCATTTTTCTTTCATTCCCATATACATATTTAAAAGAAAAAAACACACACACTGAGGCAGCTAGGTGATGCAGTGAATAGAGCACCAGCCTTGGAGTCAGGAGTTCAAACCTGTATCCGAAATAAGCCAACTACTAGCAATCAATTCACTATATGTATAAGGTAAAAAGCTCTGACTGAAAATTGTCTTTTGAAAAGAAAACTACATGGAACTTGAGTTCTGAAAAGATTAGGATTTCAGAAAGGGAGAGAACAAGAAAAGTTTGAGTAACTGGGAATACTAGTTGGATGTATAAGTTAATACTAAGAATTATAGAATCATTCAGGGCTGTTAGGTCTATTTGGACAACACTGTCATAAGAATGAAATCAATGGGGGCGGCTAGGTGGCTCAGTGAGTAAGAGCACCAGCCCTGGAGTCGGGAGGACCCAGGATCAGTTCTGGCCTCAGATATTTAACACCTACACACACACACACAAAAAAAACTGACTGTGTAACCTTGAGGAAGTTAATTAACCCCAATTGCTTTAAAAAAAAAAAAAGAATGAAATCAATGGACAAAGATAAAAATTAATGCAAATAGAAAAGAAACCTATTTAGCCTTTATATTTCTGTACAGATCTATTTCAGTAAACATCCAAAATAAAAAACAGATTTGTTTTTATTTTTAAAATATTTATATGTATATGTACATACATATACTTTTATCTATATATGGACAGTAATATATAGATATACACATATATCTTAATTTATATAGAGATGTACTTCCCAAACTGTGACTTCATCAGGCTAGGAGTCTATGTACTACTCTTCAGTTTATAGCCATAGGAAGCAGCCTATAACAACAAGAGGTTAACTGACTTGCCAAAGGTTAGACAGCTAGCAAATTTCAAAAGTAGAATTTAAACCCACATCTCTCTGACTCCAAGGCTGACTGTTTTATTCACTTGACATTGTATTATACACCTACATGTAACAGTAGACATCCCATGGATTGTGCATAGGGAGAAACCAAGAAGCAGACCCATCTCAAAAAGTGCTCCATGGGATGGCCACCGTTTTGTATATAAATATGTAGCATCAGGGCAACTAGGTGGCACAGTGGATAGAGCACCAGCCCTGAATTCAGGAGGACCTGAGTTCAAATCCAGCCTCAGACACTTAACACTTACTAGCCGTGTGACCTTGGACAAGTCACTTAACCTAAATTGCCCTGCCCTCCCCCCTCCAAAAAAAAAAGCCAAAAATTTTTCCAAAAAATAAATACATAGCATCAGGTGTCTCTGTGGAGTGCAAAGGATCTGTGATTTCTTTGATTTATTCCCAACACTCCAACCAGAGTGGTGTTGAAATGCTTATAGGCCATACCTACTAGGTCAGCTCATCAGAAACATTTTCTCCACTAGTTACACTTTAACACCACCCCTGTACAGATAAAAGGGATACAGTGTTGCCTCTGAGACCAGCACTCACCTTCTCAGGGACAACAGTGTTCTAATTGGCTTATTTTGCTAAGAGAAATCTAAGTGAGATCCAAAATTGAGTATTAAGGTTCTCCTGGGAGAGTTATAATATTGTTCACAAAATAAAATTGTGACTTGATAGTCCCCAAGAAGGTCTTTTATCATCTCAAATGAGAACTGCAGGGTCTTACCACAGATAATTTGAGAAATAGAAAACTCAGAACTATGACCCCCATATACCCTGAGCTCAAGTAACAACATGCCTGTTGACAGTGGGAACAGATGCATTCTAATTTTTTTCATTCAATTTTATTTTATTTTCAGTTCCAGATTCTTTCCTTTCTCTCACTCACTCCACCACTAATTGAGAAGGCAAGAAACACAAAGCACACTACAAATGTGAAATCAAGCAAAACAAATTTCCACATTAGCTATGTTTTGGGGTGGAAGAGAGAGAAAGAAAGAGAAAAAATATGCTTCATTCTGCACTCAAGTTCATCAGTTCTCTATTGGGAGGAGAATAGCATTGTCATCATGAATCTTTTGGAGCTGTAGTGGGTCATTGTGTTGATCACAGTTACACAGTTGCTTATCTTTACAATAGTGCTGTTACTATGTAAATTGTTCTCCTCACTTCACATTGCATAACTTCATATAAGTCTTCCAGGTCTTTCTGAAACTACTTCATTTCTTATAGCACATACTGTTTTATCACATTCACATATACTATAATTTGTTTAGCCATTCCTCAGTTTATGGGCATCCTCTCAATTTCCAGTTGTTGGCCATGACAAAAAGAACTGCTATAAATATTTTTAACATGTGGGTCTTAGGGGCAGAGTCAAGATGGCAGAGTAGAAACAGGACCTCTGCAAAGGGGACTCTGAACAAATTTTGGAGCTACAAAACCCACAAAAAGACACAGTAGAGCTAACTTCCTCCTGAGGACAGCCCGGCAGGATGACAGGAATTGGCCAGCACAGTGATTTGGGTGCCAACACCAGCCCCACTCTGAGGTTTTAGGCCTAGGTCAGGCCTGACCAGCCGCCGGCTGGAGGGACTTCAGATCACCAGAAGCTTTGGCCATTTCCAGAATTATCAACACATAGATGCTAAGGAAAAGTGAGAGATCAGTGCAGTGTGGACTTTGGGATCCGGTAGTTGGGAGTGCATTGGCTCTTGCCCCTGGGGCGAGAAGCTGCTGCGCCATTTGTCAGCTTTAGCTCCTGGCCTGCAGAGTGTAGGGTGACCAAGCAACAAGTCTGAGGGGTAATAACTCTTGCTTTAACCTGCTTGGATCGGGATTGCGGTCTAGGGTGGAGGTCCTGGGATGTGTGACCAACTTGCCAGAGTGTGTGGAGGCTTCAGAGAGGGCACCCAACTAATACCTCTGGCAGCTGAGGAAACCCCAGCAATTTGGGACAAAGCTCCCCATCTGGTAGCAGAGTGCTACTGTGGCAAAAAGCCCAAAAGTCCAGTAATTGAGTAGCAATATTACCAGTCAAAGGAAGCAGAGCAAAGAGAAGAATCCAACATTAGACTCCTATTTTGGGGACAAAAGGGATCAAAGTATGGAACAGGAGGAAGACAATGAAGTCAGAGCTCCTGCACCAAAAGCTTCAAAGGAAAATATGAACTGGTTACAGGCCATAGAGGACCTTAAGAAGCAGATAAGAGAAGTGGAGGAAAAAATGGGAAGAGAAATGAGAACGATGCAAGAAAATTACGAAAGGAGAGTCAACAACCTGACTGAAGAAAATAACACCTTAAAAAATAAACTAACTCAAATGGCAAAACAGGCTCAAAAGGCAATGAGAAGTAGAAAGTCTTAAAAAGTCAAATTTGCCAGATGGAAAAAGAATCTCAAAAGCTCACTGAGGAGAATCATTGCTTCAGAATTAGATTGGAGCAAATGGAAGCTAATGACTTTATGATAAATCAAGATGCTGTTAAACAGATCCAAACAAATGAAAGAATAGAAAGCAATGTGAAATATCTCATGGGAAAAACCATTGACCTGGAAAATAGATCCAGGAGAGATAATTTAATAATTATTGGACTACCTGAAAGCAACAATGAAAGAAAGAACCTAGAAATCATCCTCCAAGAAATTCTCAAGGAAAACTGCCCTGATGTTTTAGAACCAGAGGGCAAAATAGAGATTGAAAGAATCCACTGATCACCTCCTGAAAAAGATCCCAAAAAAGAAAACTCCTAAGAATATTATAGCCAGTTTCTGGAATTCCCAGATCAAGGAGAGAATATTACAAGCAGCCAGGAAGAAACAATTTGAATATTGTGGAAACACAATCAGGATAACTCAGGATCTGGCAGCTTCTACACAGAGGGATCGAAGGGCTTGGAATATGATATTCTAGAGGGCAAAGGAGCTGGGATTAAAATCAAGAATCACCTACCCAGCAAAACTGAGTATCATGTTTCAGGGGGAAATATGGTCATTCAGTGGAATAGAGGACTTTCAAACATTCTTGATGAAAAAAACAGAGTTGAATAGACAATTTGACATTCAAATACAAGAAGCAAGAGAAGCATGAGAAGGTAAACAGGGAAGAGAAATCATAAGGAATTTATCAAAGTTGAACTATATGAGACTAATTGAAGGAAATAAGAATGTGTGTATATATATATATATATATATATATATATATACATATATACACAAACATACATATATATGTCTACATAGGAGGGTATATGGGGGTATGGATACATATATGAATGTGTGTACATATGTGTACAAGTATACATAGATAGAGGACACAGGACCAATTTAATAGGAAGGGATGATATTTAAAAGGTGAAATTAAGAGGTAAGAGAGAAATATAATGAGAGGAGATGGGGAGAGACAGAATGGGGTAAACTATCTCATATAGAAGAGGCAAGGGAAAATGGTTACAATGGAGGGGAAGAATAGGAAGGCAAAAGGGAATGGGTCAACCTTATTCTCATTGAATTTGGCTTGGGGAGGGAATGAAATACACACTAAATAGGGTATCTCACCCTACAGGGGAGTAGGGGGGAAGGGGATGAGAGGAGGGATGATGGAAGGGATGGCAGGCTGGGGGGGAGGGAAGTTGGAAGCACCCACTTTTGAAAAGGGATGGGATCAAAGTAGAGAATGGAGGCCGGTAGGAGGGATTCCAGTTCAGCAGCAGCTGTGTCTATTTCCAGACTTATCAACACACAGATGCGAAGGACAAAGTGAGAGGTCAGTGCAGTCTGGACTTTGGGACCCAGTAAGAGGGAGTACATCGGCTTTTGCCCCCTAGGCCAGAAGCCTCTGAGATGTCAGCACAGCCAGCCAGCGCCACAGTGGCAGCTTCAGCTCCTGGCCTGCAGAGTGTAGAGAGACCAAGCAACAATTCTGAGGGGTAATTGCTCTTGTTTTAACCTGTTTGGGTCTGGATTGCAGTCTAGGGTGGAGGTCCTGGGATGTGTTTCCAGGTTGCCAAAGGGTGTGGAGGCCTCAGAGAGGGCACCCATCTAATACCTTCAGTAGCTGAGAAAACCCCAGCATTTGGGACAAAAGCTCCTCTGTCTGGCGGCAGAGTCCTACTGTAGCAAAAAGCCCAGGGGTCAAGTGACTGAGGGGCGACATGACCAGGCAAAGGAAACAAAGCAGAAAGAAGATTCCAACATTAGACTCTTCTTTTGGGGACAAAAAAGGAGCAAAGCATGGAACAGGAGGAAGACAGTGAAGTCAGAACGCCTCCACCAAAAGCCTCAAAGGAAAATACAAGCTGGTTACAGGCCATAAGAAGCAGATAAGAGAAGTGGAGGAAAAATTGGGAAGAGAAATGACAATGATGCAAGAAAATTATGAAATGAGAGTCAACAGCCTGACTGAGGAAAATAACACCTTAAAAAACAGACTAACTGAAATGGCAAAAGAGGCTCAAAAAGGCAATGAGGAGAAGAATGCCTTAAAAAGCCGAATTTGCCAGATGGAAAAAGAATCTCAAAAGCTCACTGAGGAGAATCATTGCTTCAGAATTAGATTGGAGCAAATGGAAGCTAATGACTTTATGAGAAATCAAGATGCTGTTAAACAGATCCAAACAAATGAAAGAATAGAAGGCAATGTGAAATATCTCATGGGAAAAACCACTGACCTGGAAAACAGATCCAAGAGAGATAATTTAAAAATTATTGGACTACCTGAAAGCCATGATCAAAGAAAGAACCTAGAAATCATCCTCCAGGAATTTCTCAAAGAAACTGCCCTGATGTTTTAGAACCAGAAGACAAAATAGAGGTTGAAAGAATCCACCGATCACCTCCTGAAAAAGATCCTAAAAAGAAAACTCCTAGGAATATTATAGCCAGGTTCCAGAATTCCTAGATTAAGGTGAGAATATTATAAGCAGCCAGGAAGAAGCAATTTGAACATTTTGGAAGTACAATCAGGATAACCCAGGATCTGGCAGCTTCTACACTTAGGGATCGAAGGGCTTGGAATATGATATTCTGGAGGTCAAAAGAGCTGGGATTAAAACCAAGAATCACCTACCCAGCAAAACTGAGTATCATGTTTCAGGGGAAAATATGGTTATTCAGTGGAATAGAGGACTTTCAAGCATTCTTGCTGAAAAAAACAGAGTTGAATAGAAAATTTGACATTCAAATACCAGGAGCAAGAGAAGCACGAGAAGGTAAACAGGAAAAGAAATCATAAGAAACTTATCAAAGTTGATCTATTAACATTCCTACATGGAAAAACAATAATTGTAGCTGATGAAACTTCTCAGTATGAAAATAGTTGAAGGGATTAGAAATATATATATATGTCTATATATGAGGGTATATGGGCATATGAATATATGTGAATATGTGTATATATGTTTACAGGTATACAAGATAGAGGGCACAGGACCAATTTAACAGAAAGGGATGATACTTAAGAGGTGAAATTAAGATGTGAGAGAGGAATATAATGAGAGGAGATGGGGAGAGACAGAATGGGGTAAACTATCTCATATAGAAGGGAAAATGGTTACAATGGAGGGGGAAAATAGGAAGGCAAAAGGGAATGGGTCAACCTTATTCCCATTAAATTTGGCTGGGGGAGGGAATTAAATACACACTAAATAAGGTATCTCACCCTACAGGAGAGTAGGGGTGAAGGGGATGACAGGGAAGGCAGGCTGGAAGCACCCACTTTTGAAAAGGGACAGGATCAAAGTAGAGAATATGACAAGTTGGGAGGTGGGATAGAAGGGAGGGTAATATAGTCAGTCTTCTACAATATATCTATTCTGTTAATGTTTTGCATTAGCTGCACATGTACAACCTATACTGAACTGCTTATCTTCCCAGTGAGTGTGGGTGACAAGGGAGGAAGGGAATGAATCTGGAATTCAATGTTTTAAAATCAAGTGATATATATATATATATACATATATATACATATATATGTATATATACTATTATTAATACTATTTTACATGTAATTGGGAGATAAGATATACAGGCACTGGGGCATAGAGATCCACCCTGCCCTACTGAAAAAGTCGAAAGGGGTATGGGAGAAGATGGGAGAGAGCAGATGGGAGGAAGGGATATCCTGTGGGACTGCTATTTTGGGGCGGTAGGTAGGGGAAAAACGGGGAGAAAATTTGTAACAAAATCTGGCAGAAATGAATGCTGTCAATCAGAAGTTAATAAAGCATTTGAAAAATGAAAAAAAAAACATTTGGGTCTTATTCCTTTTTCTTTTATCCCTTTGGAGGTATAGACCTAGTAGTGACATTGCTAGGTTAGAGGTTATGCCCAGTTTAATAGATTATTGACCATAGTTCTAAATTGCTTTCCAGAATGGTTGGACTAGTTCACATTGAGTGCATTTAGTGTACATACTTTCCCACATTTGTCCATACATTTCCCAGCATTTGTCATTTCTTTTCCATCTTAGCCAATATGATGGGTGTGAAGTGGTACAGAGTTGTTTTAATTTGTTTTAATTTGCATTTTTCTTTTAGTGATTTAGAGCATATTTTCATGTGACTGTTGATAGCTTTAATTTCTTCCTCTGAAAAGTGCCTGTTCCTTTCCTTTGACCATTTATCAATTGGGACATGGCTCTTCTAATTAGATGTGGCTCGGTTTCTTATATATTTGAGATCATCAAAAAAATTTGCTGCAAAGATTTCCCCCCAAAAAATTTTTCTGCTTTTCTCCTAATTTAACATTATTATTTGTGCAATTTTTAAATTTTACATAATCAAAATTATAGTTTTTTCCTTCAACAAACCTCTTTTTCTCTTGTTTGGTCATGAACTCTTCCCTTATCCATAGATTTGACAGATAATTTATTTCACATTCCACTAATTTACTTATATATCACTCTTTATGTTTAGATCATGTACCCATTTGGAGTGTATATGTATATGTATGTGTATGTGTATATGTATATATACAATGTGAGATGTTTGGTCTCTGCTTAGTTTTTGCAGACTTCTTTCCAGTTTTCCCAGCAGGTTTTTGTTTTTCAAATAGTGAGTTCTTGCAACAATAGTGTAGATCTTCAGGTGTATTAAACACTAGGTTACGATGCTCATTTTTTTCTGTACATTGTATACCTAGTCTATTCCATTGATCACCCACTTTATTTCTTATCTAATACTAAATTTTTTCCATTATGACATCTTAGTAGTATAATTTGTTATCTGGTACGTCTAGGTCCCCTTCCCATTTTTTTCATTGATTCCCTTGATATTTTGACTTTTTGTTCCTCCAGATGAATTTTATTATTTTTTCTAACTTTATAAAATAATCCTTTGATAGTCTGATTGGTATAACACTAAGTAAATTAATTTCAGTTGTATTGTCATATTTTGTTATATTGGCTCTGCCTACCCATGAGCAATTATTTAGATCTATATTTGTTTGAAGAACAAATTCATTTGTAAAAAGAGAATCAAGCTACCATCTGGAATGGGAGATATCAAAATAGAACACATAATATATGCAAAGTGCTCTGCAAAATTTAAAGTGCTGCATAAATGTTAATTATTTTTATAATCATTGTTATTAATATAACAAACTTCTACTAGGTTCAGAGGACAGTGACACTGAACCCTCTCTCTCTCTCTCTCTCTCTCTCTCTCTCTCTCTCTCTCTCTCTCCCTCTCCCACACACTAAGGGGTCCCCTCTTAGCTCTGGAGCTAAATATTTTGTGACCAGGTCAAGTCTTGGGGGAACCTGGCCTTGTTTCTCACACCCTTTGGCTTAGTACACCCCAAACACCTGGGGGAAATTACTGAGAGCTTAGAATTTAGAGTCTAGTTTGAGAATAGTAATGTACTCAATGTATCAGTTATTAATATCTATTTATATCTTATCAGGTATTGATATCTATTGGTATCTTATACACAAAAAAAAAATGTGTAACAGAACCCATATTGACAGAAAGACAGAACAGGATATAAAAATTGTTGTATACCTGTTGTATAACCTGCTGTTATACCTATCTGGAAATTGACACATGAAAACATCAAAACACAAAGCCTGTTTCAGGACTGCCGAGATTTTACCTCACCTCTGCAATGTCCAGTTTCATCCAGGTCCATGTCTTCTGGCAAGCCCAACGAGGAGTGGATCTCCTTCTCTGTTGGTGGCATTTAAGGTTGAAGTATTTGTCTCAGGCTCACTGCTCTGTGTCACCTAAACAAAACAAGAGCACACACATGCACACACATCAGAGGAGACAGGATTTATATGTATATATACACACATGTTTATATGCATATTTACACATATATACACTACACACATCATTCATATGTGTATATTTAGTACCTAGTACTTAGTGTTTATAGTTCCTATATATATGTACATACCCACACAATTGATGGGGATAGTTATTATAAAAAGGAACCCTAGATACTCTGTCTTTGGTTCACAACTTCATGGAAACAGAACCCCCTCTTTCCCAGCTCTTTCCATCAAAATATTACTATCCCCTTTTATCTAGGGGATCTCAGATGGTCCATATTCATTTAATCTTTCTTTGCTTTTGGGGAGCTGTAACAATGCATGTTAGTAAAAATTTCTTGCATTTGTCTCAAGTACTAAACCAGTCATCCCAGCAAATAATTTTCTTCTCTTTTTTTCTAAGGACTTTTTCCCCCTCAAAGCTCTTAGCCATCTATCACTCACTTTTCTGTTGTATTTGATCCACTTCCATCTATATACACACAAACCCATACCAAAAAAGGTAACCAAGGAGTCTTAGAGAAGTTGGTTTCTCTTGAAAACAGAAAGCAAACATCTTAGAAAAACAAATATCTGTGAGGCGGTTAGGTAGAAGAATTAGTAGTCAAGAAGACTGAAATGATTTTTTTTCTTTTTTTTTTTAGAGGGGGAAAAGTAGGGCAATTGGGGTTAAGTGACTTTCCCAAAATCACATAGCTAGTAAGTGTTAAGTATCCAAGTCCGGATTTGAACTCAGGTCCTCCTGACTCCAGGGTTGGTGCTCTATTCACTGCGTCACCTAGCCACCCCAAAGAAGACCAAAATGAATGGCTGTATGACCCTGAACATTTAAGCTCTCAGTCTCAGTTTTTGTGAGGAGATTGCTAGTGAAGTACTGAGAAGAAATTCAAGCACTTTACTTTCTAACATAAAAGCATACAGCTCCCTAGTCCCTGAGTCCCCCCAGAAAACAAAGGTGACATAGGTCTAGCATGGAATGCCACTCAGTTGAGAGCCCAAAACTCAGGGGTCTCTTTTTTTTCTCTGATTGCTGTTTCACAAAAGATTCATGAGATCCAAGTGGGAGGGGGACCTACTGGGCAGTCATTTATACAGAAACTAGAGACACCCAACACCTTTATCAATCACACAGACATTATTATTAGGAAGGTTTGCCAAAGTGATTATTCTTAGGGGAATCTTGCAGGTCTTACCTAAAGAAACTGGCTTAAACCAGCTACTAGATACAGAAGACCTTCCTGTTGTGTAGGCAGGTGCAGGCCAGTTAGTAATCAGACATGGAATCATTACTTCTTTTTCTCTTTTAAACTAATTGGATTGTCTTCTCCCATGAGTTTCCATACAAGTCAGACCACATCCTTCGAGGTAATTTTTACTTGTTTGAATGCTTCAGTATTGATAATTGTTGTATCCCTACTTTCATTTGTTAAAAATCACCCAACTATTTAATCACTCATAGCTCAGTAAATGGCCTTTTTTTCTTTTCTTGCTTTTAAGCACACCTAAACTGCTTGCCTTTATTATACAAAGTTCATACAGTAGCTTTGTCCTTAATAGTTACTATTATGACCAATAAAATAACATCTAACTGGTACTGAGCTTTCTTTTTAGTATTAGTGATACTAACTCACCCAATCTCATTAATCAATGATTAACAAACTCCTAACAGATTATACTGTCTCCATCCTAGTGAATCTGAAACCCTGACTGTCATTTTTCTAACTGCAGGCCCTACAGGGTTCCATCCTAGACCCTAGTCCCTTCTCCCTCATGATGATTTCATCAACTCCCAAAGATTCAGTTATCATCACTATGTTTATGATTCTCATAACTGCTTATCCAGCTCAAACCTCTCTGCTGACCTCTAAACTCACATCTCCAACTGCTTCCTGGTCACTCAATTTAGATTAGTTGTATACACCTTAAGCTCATGTCCAAAACTGAACTCATCATCTCTCCTCCTAAACTCTGCCTCTCTCCTAAATTCTCTATTACTGTCAAGGGTACCACCTAGTCCCCAAGCTGGACCCCTAGGTGTTATCCTCTGCCCCTCTCTATCTCTTACCCCCCCCCCCTTCGCAATTCTGGGCTAGGGTCTAGCAATTTTCCTTTGGCAACAGACTCCATATGGCCCCCCCCCCCCTTCTCTCCTCTAATACTGCCACTATCCTGGTGCAGACCCTGGTGCAGCATATTCAATGAGAATAAGATTGACTCATTCCCTTTTGCCTTCCTGCTCTTCCCCTCCATTGTAACAGTTTTTCCCTTGCCTCTTCTATATGAGATAATTTACCCCATTCTGTCTCTCCCCATCTCCTCTCATTATATTTCTCTCTCACCTCTTAATTTTACCTTTTAAGTATCATCCCTTCTTATTCAATTGGTTCTGTGCCCTCTGTCTATGGATACCTGTACACATATATACACACACTCATATATATATATATATATATATTCATACACTCATATACCCTTCTATATAGACATATATATGTATGTATACATATGTATATATATACATTTCTATTCCCTTCAACTATTCGCATACTGAGAAAAGTTTCATAAGTTACAATTATCGTTTTTCCATGTAGGAATACAAATAGTTCAACTTTGATAAGTTCCTTATGATTTCTTTTCCCTGTTTACCTTCTTATGCTTCTCTTGCTTCTTGTATCTGAATGTCAAATTTTCTATTCAACTCTGGTTTTTTCATCAAGAATTCCTGAAGTCCTCCGTTCCATTGAATGACCATATTTTCCCCAGAAACTTGATACTCAGTTTTGCTGCATAGGTGATTCTTGGTTTTTTTTTTAATTTTTTTGCTTTTGGGGGGGCAATTGGGGTTAAGTGACTTGCCCAAGGTCACACAGCTAGTTTTTGTGTTAAGTGTCTGAGGCCAGATTTGAACTCAGGTCTTCCTGACTCCAGGGCCCATGCTCTATTCACTTTGCCACCTAGCTGCCCCGGATTCTTGGTTTTAATCCCAGCTCCTTTGCCCAACAGAATATCATATTCCAAGCCCTTTGATCCCTCAGTATAGAAACTGCCAGATCCTGTGTTATCCTGATTGCGTTTCCACAATATTCAAATTGTTTTTTCCTGGCTGCTTGTAATATTTTCTCCTTGATCTGGGAATTCCATAACCTGGCTATAATATTCCTAGGAGTTTTCTTTTTGGGATCTTTTCAGAAGGTGATCAGTGGATTCTTTCAACCTCTATTTTGCCCTCTGGTTCTAAAACATCACAACAATTTTCCTTGAGAATTTCTTGGGGTGGCTAGGTGGCACAGTGAATAGAGCACCGGCCCTGGAGTCAGGAGGACCTGAATTCAAATCTGGCCTCAGACACTTAACACACAAACTAGCCATGTGACCTTGGGCAAGTCACTTAATCCCAATTGCCCTCCAAAAAAAAAAAAAGAATTTCTTGAAGGATGATTTCTAGGTTCTTTTTTTGATCATGGCTTTCAGGTAGTCCAATAATTTTTAAATTATCTCTCCTGGATCTATTTTCCACGTCAGTGGTTTTTCCAATGAGATATTTCACATTGTCTTCTATTTTTCATTTGTTTAGATCTGTCTAATAGTACCTTGATTTCTCATAAAGTCACTAGGTTCCATTTGCTCCAATCTAATTCTGAAGGAATGATTCTCCTCAGTGAGCTTTTGAGATTCTTTTTCCATCGGGCAAATTCAGCTTTTTAAGGCATTCTTCTCCTCATTGCCTTTTTGAGCCTCTTTTGCCATTTGAGTTAGTCTATTTTTAAGGTGTTATTTTCTTCAGTCAGGCTGTTGACTCTCATTTCATAGTTTTGTTGCATCATTCTCATTTTGCTTCCCAATTTTTCCTCCACTTCTCTTATTTGGTTTTCAAAATCCTTTTTAAGCTCCTCTATGGCCTGTAACCAGCTTATATTTTCCTTTGAAGCTTTTGGTGCAGGAGTTCTGACTTCACTGTCTTCCTCCTGTTCCATTCTTTGATTCTTTTTGTCCCCAAGATAGGTGTGTAAACTCGGATTCCTGTGCTTGGTTTGCTTCCTTTGCTTGCTCATGTTGCCACTCAATTACTTGACTTTTGGGCTTTTGCCACAGTAGGACTCTGCTACCAGATGGGGAGCTTTGTCCCAAATTGCTGGGGTTCTCTCAGCTGCTGAAGCTATTAGTTGGGTGCCTCTCTGAATCCTCCACACACTGACAAACTGGTCACAAATCCCAGGATTTACACCCTCAACAGCAATCCAGATCCAAGCAGGTTAAAGCAAGAGCACTTACCCCTCAGACTGGTCATTTGGTCCCCCTGCAGGCCAGGAGCTGAAGCTGCCACGTGGTGGCGGCTACACTGGCTGCTGCACCTCAGCCATTTCTCCCTCTAGGGGGCAAAGATCGGACTGAACTCCCAGATCCCAAAGTCCACACTGCACTGATCTCTCACTTTGTCCTTAGCATCTGTGGGTTGATAATTCTGGAAACCGCCACAGCTCTGGTGATCTGAAGTCCCTCCAGCCAGTGGCTGGTTTTGGCCACCCTGAGGCTGAAACCTCTGGCCCACTGGGGCTCGGCTCCCAGAGTGCTATGCTGGTCTGCCCTGCCGGACTGTCTTCAGAGGGAGGTTAGCTTCTCTCTGTCATTTTGTAGGTTCTGTAACTCCAAAGTTTGTTTAGAGTCATTTTTTACATGAATTGGAGGAGGTGGAAGCCGGAGCCTTTGAGGAGATCCCGTTTCTACTCTGTCATCTTGACTCTGCCCCTCATGCTTATAGTATTGCAATATCCTGCTCATTAGTCTGCCTGCTCCTGATCTCTTTCCACTCCAGTACATCTTCCATTTAATCACCAAAGTGATTTTTCTGAAGTACAGGTCCAATATGCCACTCCCCTCTTCAATAAATTTCAGTGACTCCTTATCTCTTCCAGGATCAAATACAAATCCTTTGTTTGGCATTCAACGCACTTCACAGCCTTCTCTTACCACCACCCACCCCCAACTTTCGGTCTTCTTAAACTTTTGCACTTCTTGCACTATGTACTTTTCAGTCTAGTGATAGTGGTTTCCTTGTTCCACAGCTAAGACATGCCATCTCTCAACTCTGGTCATTTTCTCTGACTGTTCCAACGTGCCTGGAATGCTCTCCCTCCTCATCTCTGCCTCCTGGCTTCCCCAGCTCCCTTCAAATCCAATCTAAAATCCGCTTTCTACAGGAAGCCCTTCCCAACCTCTCAATTCTACTGCTTTTTCTCTGTTAACCATTTCCTATTTATCCTATATGTAACTTGTTTGTCTGCTTGCTGTCTCCCCTGTTAGACTGTGAGCTCCTTTAGGGCAGGGACTGTCTTTTGCCTCTTTTTGTATCTCCAATGCTTAGCACAGTGCCTAGAACACAGTAGGCACTTAATAAATGCTTACTAAGTTGAAAAGGGAGAGCATTCCAGGCACAGGGGACAGCCAGTGAAATGACTACAGAGTATTTGGAGGTAAGACAGTGTACAAGTTTACTACTGACATCCAATTCAAGGTATCAGAAAAACAGTTGGAGATGCAAAAATGGAGATCAGCAAAGAGATTGGCATAGGATAATTAGATTTAAAAATCATCAGCAGAGAAATGATAATTCAATCCATAAGAACTGATGAAATAGTAAAGAGAGAAAAGAAGGGGGCCCAAGATAGAGTCATATGTGACACCAGTGGTTATTGGGGTGTGATCTAGATGAGGATCCAACAAAGGAGACTGAAAAGGAGCAGCCCTTGGGGCAGCTAGGTGGTGCAGTGAGTAAAGCGCTGGCCCCGGAGTCAGGAGGACCTGAGTTCGGTTCCAGTCTTAGGCACTTAACACCCACACAAAAAAACTAGCCATGTAACCTTGGTCAAGTTACTTAACCCCAATTGCCCTCCAAAAGGCAAAAAAAAAAAAAAAAGAAAAGAAAAGGAGCAGCCCAATACATGAGAAAACCAGGAGTGGTGTTCAAAAAACCTAGAGAGGAGGAGATAGTGATCAATAGTATCAAAGGCTGCAGAGAAGTCAAGAAAATGAGGATTGAGAAGAGACCATTGGATTTGGCAATTAAGATATCATTGGCAACTTTGGAGAGGGCAGTTTTGGCAGAATGATGAAGTCAGAAGTCAGATTATAATGGATTAAGAAGAGAGTTAGAGCAGAGGTCATGGATACTTCTATCATAGATGACCTGCAGGAGTTTAACCTCAAAAAGCAAAAGAGATATTGGATAATAGTTAGCCAGGATCTCTACCTTCTGGCTTCCTTAGCTTCCTTCAAGTTCCAATCAAAATCTAATCTTTTACAAGAAGCCTTTCCCAGTTCTCCTTATTGTTAAGTGCCTTCTGTTTGTTGATTATCTTCAATATATCTTGTACATATTTTGTTTGTACTTAATTATTTACATGTTGTCTCCTCCATTAGACTGTGAGTTTCTCAAGAAAAGAGATTGTATTTTGATATTTCCAGAACTTAGCACAGAACCTGGAACCTTTACATAATAGATTCTTAATAAATATTTATTGACTGACTGATGTAGTAGACACAATAAGTGCTTATAGATGATCAATGTTTAATGTCAGTTTACAATTGTTTTGTCAGATTTGATGCTATTTCTTACTAAAATGTAATGCTACAGACAGATGAAGATAGTTTGAACTATTCTAATCTACATTTATGTAAAATATCCTTGTGTTTTTCATAGAGTCAGTGGCCATCAATCATCATCATGATGTGCCGTCCTAAAGAATTGTAGCATTCCTTTGGCAGATCCAAGCAATTTATGAAATGAGGACATACTGATTCAATTACTTTTTAAAGAACTGTTTCTTTTCTTATTCCTATCCAGAAAACTGCCATTAAAAGAAGAAAATGAAAAAGATGTTTTAAACCCAGAAATTATAGAAGCAAAAATTTCCATTGATATAACTCAGTCAAAAGAAGATAGCAAAGCCTAACAGGAAAGACTACCACAGCAAAAATAACAACAACAACATCAACAACAACAAATTCAAACTGAAGTGACCCTGTAACCAAAACTATACAGCTTACCTTAATTTCTTGGGCAACTTTTTCTATCAATATCCTATAGGGATGATCAAACTACTCTGGTCCACAGTACCTTTATATTTTTGTTTATTTTGCCTCCACTCGTATTCCTGGCTGACAACAATTCTAAGATACCATTTTGATCAATCTGATGAAGTAGTGCAATTTATTACAAAGTTGAAATTTATAAGGAAATACATCATTAAAATACAATTCTAGGCAGAGTCTATCTTCTAAATAGGAGAAAATCATAACTTCAAGTTAAACTAGTAAGAAAAAAAACATTGTGTTTTCTTGAATCTTATCTTTTAAATAAATATATATATATAGTCACCTTTAAAGGAAAAATTAAGAGTCTTACTAAATATCAATTGATTATAATGAGAAATTCAACATACCTGTGGCCTAGAGAGACACTCTAATTATTGATAGTAATAACTGACAAGACTGAGATTTCTATGTAACTACAGTGCAGATCCATGATTGATCTCTAACACAGCGAAAAACTAATCAGCATGGGATACAAATCAAAATGATTATATTTTGATGAAAGATATTGTTACCATATTCAAAAGTGTGACTTAGAAATTCCCTCATGTTTTCTGCTATTTAAAGATAGTTGTTTCCATTATGAAGAGATAATGTTTAAACTGAAACCCTAGGAACCAAAATGAAAACAGATATATGGTTTGGGCTTCAAATAAGCTTAAGTGGAAACATTCAATTTGTTACCTTACCTTAACACATATATATATATATATTTAGGTTATTTTCATTTTATTTTCTTTTTAGTGTTTTTATCAGATCAAGGAGCCATGTTTTTCAAATATGTCAAATGACACTGCTGGTATTTTTTACAGATGTATTCTTAATCTTTGTCATGCATATTTTAAGACTGTATTTTACCAACTTTAAAAGTCTGTTAATGAATGATTTGAAGTAAAAAGAAATACAATTTGACTAAAATCAAAAAAAATCTTTAATGAGTAGATATTTTATTTTATGTTTCATTCTTCATATTTGTATCTTCATTAACACAGTGCCAACACAGAGTAGACACTTAGCAAATGCCTGTTGATTGGTTGATTAATATGTAGTATAAGTTGAAATATCTTTCTGGTAAGCATATTTTTACTATGAATATTAATTTTATTCATTCTAAATATAGTATCTTAGAGATATAATCTCCTGATCAGCTATTTTTTTCTCTTGAAAGTCCTTATATATTCAATATAGATATGCTAATGTCACTTGTTTGAAATAGTATTATTTTAGACCCTAGTCCAGAATAAATTACAAACTATGCAAAGCTCCCTAAGGATAAAAAAGTCTGATTATTAAATTTTGCCTTTATACAAGGCAAATTAACTATGTATAGCTCTAAATAGAAATACACCCATAAAAAGATACATGTATATATATGCTATATATGTGTTTGTGTTTATACACATACACACATGACTACATGTATATGTATATAACTATATCCATTGGGAGCAAGTTTTAAAATATTCCTACTCCCAAAGTATCAAAATTCTCTTCAGCATTTCAAGTGATGTTTTGTAACTCTAATTTTGAAGTGGTAGAAGACATCTTCCTCATCTTTGACTGCTTAGAGAAATGATCTGGAAAGAGCACTGGGTGAATTTTAACACCTGTCAAAAATGACTGCTATGGAACTTTGTTCTCTTAAATTAATGTATAAATAAAAGTATTATGCCACCTAGAAGCTCCAGTTTCCGTTTCAAATTAATTGCCTAAAATATCAAATCAAGCAAAAACCACTATTTTTCTTTAACCATTCCACTGCCATTTTGGATATTGGTAAGTCAGAACTCAATTTTTAAGGCAAGAAGATGCTGATTAACCATAGCTCCAAACTGGAAATTGGAGCGATAGAAAATCACTCCATATTTACTATGAAATTTTCTCAAGGAAGAATGTTGTAATTACCATAAAACTGCTATAGATTATATCTATATCACAAATCAGTTAAACCATCCTTACAGACTTGACTGTGTAACCAGTTGACTAACAACTTTCTCAATTAATTTATTATAATGACAGTCAAAGTAATTGAGATAGTTTGTATTTTTGGAGATTAACTTTTCCTGGATTAGGCTCTAAATTGGCAAATTAATGACAGTGAAGGAATTAGAAAAGCTGAAATGTCTAGATAGCATACTTATCATTGTAACACCTGTGAGTTTATGTGAGCTGGAGAGAGTTGGGTGGCTGGTGCTCAAGCCTTTTTGCCCCCTTTCTCTTCTGAAAAGGGGCAAAGCTGAATCCTTCCTAAACCTTGTCTGTCTTCCCTCTAAGGGATAGTGGTGGGAGGGAGGTAGTTTATGGTGTCATCATTTTTTCAGTTCTCTCTCTCCTGGTCCTTTCTTCTCTGGAGATTTAATCAGTCATACTCTATTATAATAATTAGCTTGTTTTTAGCTAAGAGTAAATATAATTGCATTCAAGTCCAGGTGGTCCCTTTCTATGCTATTTTATGGAGTTGATATCAAATGAAAATGTATTAATGCAATCTTAATAGCCCAGAGCCTATTAGAGTTAGTCAAATTTAGATAGAGGTTTGGCTGTCTGCCATAATTTTTTTTTTTTTGTATTTTCAGTAATCCCTAGCTACCTCCATTCTTTTCTCAACATGGACTAAGTATACAGTACAGATTTTCATGACCAAACCCAGGTTTCTTTATTTATGAAGCAAAATCAAGATACAGGAAACACTTAAAAGAAAAAAGGAGAATATAAAACAATATCTGGTATTGAACAGGCACGGGAAGGGGAAGATAGGAGAAAAGTAGACCTTTTGGAACTTCACACAACCTTTGAAGAATCAATTACAATTTACTGCAAAATGCCTGAAGGAGCCCTGAAGGAGGGAAGCTTCTTCCCACCTCAGTTTATTAAGTATTTTGTGGAGCTGAGAATGCCATCTTGGCCCTCTAAATGCTGCTCAGCTCATGGAGTACTTCCTCTCAGGCTGTCTGTCTTTTTCAAAATTGCCAAATGTAATTCAAAGTAGACCTTCCAGCTCTAAAATTGTTATAATCAAAATGACTCCCAGGGCTGAGAGGAAATGTTTGTCCTTCTGAAACACAACTCCCAGAATGCTAGTCAGTTCTCTAACCCATTTTTATACTATACTTATGCTGTACTCTGAGAAACAGAGACAGAGAGAGATTTGTATATTGTATTAATGAGAATGATGTTTTTCTCATTTCCTTGGGCTATACATGAAAGATCAGTCAATGGAATTTTTTTCTTCTTTATCCATAGTTCAGCTTCTTGCCACTATAAGAGATGACAATCTGAGATGAATAGTATCTGGGGCTAAACACAGGCATTTCTGGGTATAATCTGTTTTTTTCCTAAGTGGCTCATACCTCTTGTCCTTAGAATCAGTGCCATTTAAGATCAAAACAAAACCCTGATTGATTTTTTACACTACCATAGAAAAGTTTCCTAATAAAAGATGGCTTAGTAATTTGTAAGATAAACATAGTCTTTTCGTATTTTAGACAAGTTACACAGATAGCTGTATAAATATCACTTTTACTGTCTGAGAATAATGTTTTGTTAGTGTAAATTTTCAGAAGAGTTGACTGAATATAACTGACAGAACTGATAAATAATCTGAATTATATAATTTTTTAAACCAGAATCTCATTTCAAATATTGGCAGTTCTTGGTAATTTAGATGAAAATGGGCAATGACAATCACATTCAATAAGAGATTAAAGGAAAGAGTAAGTTATAGAATGACAAGGTCTTGGAAGGGTACTTAGAAGCCATCAAGTCTAACCCCTTCATTTTACAGTTGAAGAAACTGAGGCACAGAGAGTTTAAGTGATGTGCCCAGAGCCATACAGCTAGTAAATGGGGCAGAATTTGAACCCAGTTCTCTTTTACTCCAAATCTAGCACTCCACTATTCCATGTTGCCTCTCTCAATTTTCCTTTACACTAGCATGAATAAATTTATCATATTATTAAAGTTATTTGCAAAGGAATTTTATGGATCCTATGATACAAACACATATATTTGATATATATCATGAAACAGATCAGAAACATTACTATTCTGTTGCTCCTAATGCTTACTGTTGATAAGTTAATCCTTTTAGTCTTTAGTAACTTTAGTCTTGTAACTTTAATACAAAGTAAGAAGCTACATTAAAAATTTATATAGCAAATTCTGCTTTATATTTATTTTCTGAATTGAATATTATCTTTAATTCAACAATCATTAACAAATACCTGTAATGACTTTAAGGCATTGTGGTAGGTTCTGGGGCCAAAAAGGGGGAAAAATGAAATAGTGTCAGCCCTCAAGAAACTTAGTTGAAAAAAATTAATTAAAAAAACTCATTTTGCAAGTGTCTTTTATTCATAAATAAATGAATTATTTAAGTGCTATACACTGAATTTTAAAACTTATGTCTTGCCTGTGTTTTCTGTTCTTCTAAAAGAACTAATATGTATTTGTGCTTTGATATGAAATTCTTTTATTAAAGAAAAACACTTTCAATTTTCCCACAAATCTTGTTTAAAATATTTTCAACTTTTACTGATAGATTTTTGCCCAAAGATATGACACTTTGATGAGATGCATGAATTTATTTTCACTGGAAATTTAATTTTTAGTCTTCAATGTACATAAACTTTCATTAATATGAAATATAAAACAACATTTGAAATATACAGGATGATTATAAAGTCCTAGTACAACTTTAAACTTTAGTAACTGATATAAATGATAGAAGCACATTATAAATGTTACATAAAAGCTGACATATTGCTGTTTAAAGGAATACAATCTGATTTTTTACCTTCACCATTTCTGCCATCATTTGTGACACGTTTCAAAACAATTTTAAGTTGCTGCACAGTAATTTCATGAATTGAATTTATGAAAAGAAACAGAAATTAACAATAATAATATATAAAAATATAAGAATTTGTCTTTTGTGTCATTTACAGTATACTTTTATCATGTATATGTCTAAAGTGTTTAAAGCTGTACAAAGATTTTATAACCACCCTTTTTGAACTTTTCACTGAGAAATTAATCTTTTTTGTTGTTTTTTTAAAGTGTATTCATGTACCAATTTCCTTCAGATTCTGTTGAAACTAAATTTTACCAGTTGTGAGGAATAACCTCAACATTGTGACTAAAAATTGTTCTTTAAAATTTTTAAGTTGGTAAAAGTATGTTATAATCTAATTTAGTCCTTTCTTTCCTGTTTCAATTTAAAATATAATTTGAGACCATAAACTTTCTCTTGGTATTATTGATGGGGATAGGAGTGAGGGAGATTGGATTGGAAACTAATCCAATTGGAGAATGCATAAGAATGGACCTGCAGGGTCTACCCCAGGGAGCTTGAATAAAGCTGTGGCAGTATACTTCCCCATCCTAACTCCTAAATTAAAAAGTCATACATCTTGTATAATTAATAGATTTGATCTTTTCATTTCAAATAATTGGAGTCTTTATCATTAACTTTACAGACTAAAATAATGGTAAATCTTACACCATTAGCTTTTTGTAAAATGCATTTTGCTTTTTAACTTGGAAATATTAAAGTGTTCATTTCAAAATCTTCTTACAGACTGTTCTACACATTAAACTGGCCTCTTAAATACAATAAAAACAAAATATTGGGTGAGGTAATGATATTTTTCAACAGAAATATCCTAACATTAACTTTACCTTTAAAATGAAAGGTTTTATATATATATATATATTGAAGTGTTTTTTAAAAATTCCTGCCTAAGCTAGTTTCCTTCATTGAAAATTATATTTGGGGAAACTTTGTGAGCATATACCATCAATTTAAAATTTAATATTTGGTAAGGTTAAAATAGTGGCAGGAACAGTTTCAATTCTAACAGTTTAATGTAATGGAAATATTTCAAGCCAAACTAAGATATCTGGGTCATTGCAGTATTCCCAGGTCAAATTAGATCATGTAATAATATGATATTTACTAGTGCATATTCCATATTATTAAAAACCAATATCAGAAACATTAATGTAGTAAGTTATTTTCCCCTGAAAATAAAAGTTCATGACTTCATATAAAGTGAAAAAAAATTTAATGTTTGGTTTTTATTTTATATAAATATTGGTGCATCTTATAGTATTCAATTTTTTAAAAAATTATCTTAAGATAATCCATTGTTTAATATATCATTTGGCCAACAAGTTGAATAAAATATTTAGAAACTTCTGTTTTGAAAATGTTTGGAGAAATTGCAATATTCCTGCTATATAATGTACATTTAAAAAATTTTAAACATGGTCATTTAAGGAATGATCAATGTTTATATTTTTAAAAATCTTTCAAACTCTGATACAAGTTCATAATTAAGAATTAAATATATGCAAACAGATTTGAACTGATGTGTATGTGAACATCATTTTCAAAGAAAAATAAAAAGGAAGAAATGCTGAACTAAATCCAGGGAAGAAAAAAGCTTAGATTTTGAGCCCAGACTGAAGAACAGGAGAGTTAACAATATAAGACGGAACCAGTGATTCTATTTTGTGTAACCTTGAGGTTCAAGCTTGCTGCATAAGACTCTTCTCCTTCATGGATAGAATAATTATTATTCAATGCTGTGAGCCTGCATGAAGGGCAAAAATTGGCTCAAAAGCTTAGGAGAAGAAAATTTCTCCTTGGTCTTTAAGCAGGCAAGCTTGAAATCAAAAACATTGGAATCAGGAACATGTTTGGAAGAAAATGGATACCTTCCAAATATGTCTACCTTCTAAAATCTGGGGGTTTTCCCCCTAAAATATGGAATCATAAGTATCCTCTCTTGAAGCAGGATACAAAAAGAAAATCTCCCAAATTTTTGAACCAACTCTATCCCCTCATTACTCAACACAGTGTTGAGTAATAGTTCACTCTACCAATCAGAACAGTCTTGTGCAAATGCACCAGGATTGAATTCCAGGTTATAATCATAGATAAGTTAATGTAGGGAGTATCACATAACATAAAAGACGCTGTGTTTAAAACATCATAAATCTTTGGTTCCTGACCCTTGAATTTTGTTGTTCATGGTGGAGAGTTTGCCTTTAGACCTTGCTATGAACATGTAAACTATTAGAAATAAAGACATTTGAAACACTTGGTATGTGTTTTCCATTGTGTGTACAGTACATGTTAAATACATGTCATCTTTCAATAGAATTTACTTAACATGTATACTTGGAGTGTATACTACTCAAATACTGTGTTGAGAAGTAAGATATCACAGTTAGTTTTTTGTTTTAAAATACTATGTCCCTCTGAAATGCTGTAAATGTATATTTAAACTAAACTGTAAAAAATTATACTGAGAATGTTGAGGTTTTGTATTTATGAAAAACATTGAAAGTATGGCTTACAGTATATCAAAATTATTTGTCATTCTTCACCATTTGTAAATTAATAGTAAAGTTTCTCTTACTTTAATAAAGTGTTGCATTTATATTAATTTTGGAAAATATCTCTGTAATGACTAGATTTATGACTTTGTAGCTTTATTTCAATTATTTGGAAAAATCCCAAATGCCTTTCATTATATCAATAATCATAGAATTTTAAAGTTGGAAATGACCCAAACATCTATCATCTACTATATCTGAAAGCCAAAACATTAATCTTTTCTAAGGCATGTTTTGAAAAATAATTTCCTCTGACATTTTGTGAATCAGTGTAAGTATCAATGTCAGATTCTCAAGAGTAATGTAGGTTATATGTAGAAGAAAATGAGGAGAAAGTGCAGAATAACTTCAGTAAGAAACCAAAAATATCTGCTAAACACATACTTGAGTTTATCTCCTCAGTGACTATATATGTCATATTATTAAGGAGTTTTGTGGGCTTACATAACAAAAACAATTGTTTCTTCAGAACATACTTACCTGGGTTTATCCCATATAAAATGTGACTTTAAAAAAAAAATATATATATATATATATACATATATAAACTCCTCTCTCTTCAAAGGAACAATTTTCTTTTTTATTATTATTAATTTGTTTGTTTACTTTTAGTTTACAAGATTCAATTCCATAATTCCTTGAGTTTCACATTCTGTCCCCCTTCCTCCCCTCCCCCCCATGGCGGCATACAATCAAGGACAGGATCTATAAATACTTTCACATTAGACATTAGTCAGGTTATAAAGATGGATTGTATCAGATAGAATGAAAAATGGTAAAGAGGAAATAAAACCAAACAAGAAAAGGAAAAAGATCAAGTAGTTTGCTTCAATCTGGATACAAACTCAGTTCTATCTAGTTCTTTCTTTGGATGTAGACATCTCTCTCCATCATGAGTCCTTTTGGATTGACTTTATCACTGCATTGCTGAGAAAAGTCCAGTCTATCAAAGTTGGTCGTCACACATACGTTGCGTTTGTAATTGTGTACAGATTTCTCCTAGTTCTACTCTTCTCACTCAGCATCAGTTCATATAAGCTTCTCCAGGTAAATATGAAGTCCATCTTCTCATTTCTTATACCACAATAGTATTCCATAATATGCATATACCACAACTTGTTCAGCCATTTTCCAATTGATGGGCACCCCTTAATTTCCAATTCTTTGCTAACACAAAAAGAGCTACTATAAATATTTTTGTACATATGGGTATATCTCCCACTTCTATGATCTCTTTGGGATATAACCCTAGAAATGGTATTGCTGGGTCAAAGGCTATGAAATTATTTATAGCCATTTGGGCATAATTCCAGATTGCTCTCCAGAAAGGTTGAATAAGTTCACAACTCCACCAGCAATGCATTAGTGTTCCAATTTACCCACATCCTCTCCAGCATTTGTCATTTTCCTGTCTTGTCATCTTAGCCAATCTGACTGGTGAGATGTGGTACCTCAGAGTTGTTTTGATTTGTATGTCTCTAATCAATAGTGATTTAGAGTATTTCTTCATGTGCTTAGAGATATTTTTAATTTCTTTCTCTGAAAACTGCCTGTTCATATCCTTTGACCATTTATCAATTGGTGAATGACTTGTATTCTTATAGATTTGACTCAATTCTCTGTATATTTTAGAAATGAGTCCTTTATCAGAGACATAGGTTGTAAAAATTCTTTCTCAATTTCTCACCTCCCTCTTAATCTTGGTTACATTGGCTTTATTTGTACAGAAGCTTTTCAATTTAATGTAATGAAAATTATCCATTTTGCATTTTATAATGCTCTCTAATTCTTATTTAGTCATAAAGTCTTTCACTCTCAACAAATCTGACAGGTAACCTATTCCTTGTTTTCTGCCATTACTTACAGTATCAACCTTTATACCTAGATCATGCACCCATTTAGACTTGATTTTGGTATATGGTGTTAGATAATGGTCTATGCCCAGTTTCTGGCATACTATATTCCAGTCTTTGCAGCAGTTTTTGTCAAATAGTGAGTTCTTATCCCCAAAACTGGTGTCTTTGGGTTTACCAAACAATAGATTACTATAGTCATTGACTGCTGAATCTCATGTGCCTAATCTATTCCACTGATTCCTAAGACAGTACCAAGTACTTTTGATGACTGCTGCTTTATAATACAGATTGAAATCTGGTATAGCTAGTCCACCTTCCCTCACATTTCTTTTCATTAATTCCCTTGATACTCTGAACCGTTTATTCTTCCAAATGAATTTTGTTACTATTTTTTCTAGCTCTATAAAGTAGTTTTTGGTAAATTAATTGGTATGGCACTAAATATATAAATTAATTTAGGTAAAATTGTCATTTTTATTATATTAGCTCGACCCAGCCACTAGCAATTGATATTTTTCCAATTAGTTAGATCTGACTTTATTTGTGTTGAAAAGTGTTTTGTAGCTGTGATCATATAGGTCCTGGGTTTCTTTTGGCAAGTAGATTCCCAAATATTTTATAATGTCTATAGTAACTTTAAATGGGATTTCTCTTTCTATCTCTTGGTGTTGAATTTCATTGGAAATATATAGGAATGCCAAGGATTTATGTGGGTTTATTTTATATCCTGCAACTTTGCCAAATTTATTTATTGTCTCAAGTAGTTTTTTACTTGATTCTCTAGGATCTAAGTATATCATCATATCATCTGCAAAGAGTGATAGCTTGGTCTCTTCTTTGCCTAATTTGATTCCTTTGATTTCTTTTTCTTCTCTAATTGCTATTGCTAACATTTCTAGTACTAGATTGAATAAGAGGGGTGATAGTGGACACCCTTGTTTCACCCCCGATCTTATGGGAAATGCTTCTAGATTATCCCCATTATATATAATATTTGCTGATGGTTTTAAATAGATGCACCTATTATTTAAGGAAGGCTCCATTTATTCCTATGCTTTCTAGTGTTTTTAATAGGAATGGATGTTGTATTTTGTCAAAAGCCTTTTCTGCATCTATTGAGATAATCATGTGGTTTCTGCTAGTTTTATTGTTGATATCATCAATTATACTGATGGTTTTCCTAATATTAAACCATCCTTGCATTCCTGGAATAAATCCTACCTGATCAAAGTGCATTATTCTTGAGATAAGTTGCTGTAGTCTTTTTGCTAATATTTTATTTAAAAATTTTGCATCTATATTCATGAGGGAGATTGGTCTATAATATTCTTTCTCTGTTTTATCTCTTCCTGATTTAGGTATCAGTACCATATTTGTGTCATAAAAAGAATTTGGTAGAACTCCTTCTTCACTAATTTTCCCAAATAGTTTGTAGAGTATTGGAATCAATTGTTCTTTAAATATTTGATAGAATTCACTAGTAAATCCATCTGGCCCTGGAGATTTTTTCCTAGGGAGCTGATTGATGGCTTGTTCAATTTCTTTTTCTGAGATGGGGTTATTTAAGTAATTTAATTTCTCTTCAGTTAATCTGGGCAACTTGTATTTTTGTAAATATTCGTCCATTTCCCTAAGATTGTCAAATTTATGTGCATACAATTAGGAAAAATATTCTCTAATTATTGTTTTGATTTCTTCTTCATTGGAGGTAGATTTACCCTTTTCATTTTTGATACTCATGATTTGGTTTTCTTCTTTCTTTTTTTTATCATATTGACTAAGGGTCTATCAATTTTATTGATTTTTTCATAAAACCAGCTCTTAGTTTTATTTGTTAATTCAATAGTTTTCTTAATTTCAATCTTATTAATCTCTTGTTTGGTTTTCAATATTTCTAATTTAGTATTTAATTGGGGATTTTGAATTTGTTCTTTTTCTAGGTTTTTCAATGCATGCCCAATTCATTGACCTCCCTTTTCTCTAATTTAATCACATATGCACTCAGGGATATAAAACTTCCCCTAAGAACTGTCTTTAATGCATCCCACAAATTTTGGTATGTTGTCTCATTATTATCATTCTCTTGAATGAAATTGCTGATTGTTTCTATAATTTCTTGTTTGACACACTCATTCTTTAGGATTAAATTGTTTAATTTCCAATTGATTTTTAGTCTGTCTTTCCATGGCCCTTTATTGCATATAATTTATTGCATCATGATCCGAGAAGGATGCATTTCATATTTCTGCCTTACTGCACAGAATTGTGCAGATTTTTATACCCTAGAACGTGGTCGATTTTTGAGTATGTGCCATGAACCGCTGAGAAGAAAGTATATTCCTTTTTATCCCCATTCAGTTTTCTCCAGCGATCTATCATACCTATCATCTCTAAAATTCTGTTCACTTCCTTAACTTCTTTCTTGTTTATTTTGAGGTTGGATTTATCAAGTTCAGAGAGGAGGAGATTAAGGTCTCTCACTAGTATAGTTTTGCTCTCTATTTCTTCCTCTACTTCCTTTACCTTCTCCTCTAGGAATTTGGATGCTATACCACTTGGTCCATATATGTTAAGTAATGATATTGCTTCATTCTCGATGGTGCCTTTTAGCAGGATATAGTTTCCTTCCTTATCTCTTTTAATTAGATCAATTTTTGCTTTTGCTTTATCTGAGATAAGGATTGCTACCGCTGCTTTTTTTACTTTAGCTGAGGCATGATATATTTTACTCCAGCCTTTTACCTTTACCCTGTGTGTAACCCTCCATTTCAAATGTGTTTCTTGTAAACAGCATATTGTAAGATTATGATTTTTAATCCATTCTGCTGTCTACCTCCGTTTTATGGAAGAGTTCATTTCATTCACATTTACAGGTATGATTATTATCTGTTTCTTTCCCTCCATCCTATTCCTGCCCCTGTTAATGTTCATATTTCCCCCCCCATTAATAGTTTTCCTTTTGACCACTGCCTCCCTCAGTATTCTTCCCCTTCCCCCTTACTTCTTCCCTCCCTACTAACCCCTCCCCACCACTTTCGTAGCCCTTTCACCCTCCTACTGCTTGTAGGATATTTTTATACTTAATGAAGTATGTTATTTCTTCTTCACACCAAGAGTGACAGGAACAAATCTCATGCAAAGCTCCTCTCCCTCCCCTCTTTCCCTATAATATACTTTTTGCATCTCTTCTCCATAGAGTCCTATGCTTAACTGGTTGTTATTCCCTCCTTGCACCAGAACCAGTGAGGGAAAGCTCATATAATATTCATCTCCCTCCCTTCTTTTCCTCTGCTATATTGTTTTTATGCCTCTTTGTGTGGCATAACTTACCCATTTCCACTTCATTCATTCCTCTTTTTCCATTGCAGTCCCTTTGTAGCCCTTAATAAGATTTTTTTAATCATCATTTTGTGTATTTTATACTCATACCCTCTACTTGTCTATAAACAGTTTGCTCTTATTAAATAACAGGGTGTGTGTGTGTGTGTGTGTGTGTGTGTGTGTGTGTGTGTGTTTTCCTTGTTTACCTTTCTATGTCTCTCTTGCATCTCATAATTGGAGGATGAATTTTCCATTGAGCTCTGGCTTTTTCATCAGAAGGGTCTGGAAATCTGTTATATCATTGAATGACCATCTCTTTGCCTGAATAATATGCTCAGTATCACTGGGTAGGTGATCCTTGGTTGTAACCCAAGCTCTTTTGCCTTCTAGAAAATTGTATTCCAATGCCTCTGATCTTTCAGTGTAGAGGCTGCCAAATCCTGTGCGATCCTCACTGTGGTTCCTTGATATTTGAATTGTTTCTTTCTGGCCACTTGAAGTATTTTTTTTTCTTTTACCTGGTAGTTCTTGAGTCTGGCCACAACATTTCAAGGACTTTTCAGTTTGAGATCTCTTTCAGGAGGTGTCCAGTGGATTCTCTCAATTTCTATTTTACCCTCAGGTTCTAGTATCTGAGGGCAGTTTTCCTTAATGAGCTCTTGGAGTATGTTGTCCAGGCTCATTTTTTCATCATGATTTTCTGGTAGGCCTATGATTCTCAGATTATCTCTCCTGGATCTGTTTTCCAGGTCAGTTATTTTTCCATTGAGATATTTTACCTCTTTTTCTAATTTTTCATTCTTGTTTTGTTTGACTAATTCTTGGTTCCTCATAGAGTTATTGTTTCAATTTGGTTGATTCTAGTTTTTAGCAAATCATTTTCCTTGGTTAGTTTTTGGAGCTCCTTTTCCATATCATATACTTTTCTTTTTAAGGAGCTGTTTTCTTCATCATACTGTTTTTTTAATTCTGTGATTTTGATTTTAAAAGAATTATTTATTTTGTCTTCTATCTCTCTCTTTGGTTTTCAAAGTTCCTTTTGAGTTCATCTAAGAGAGCTTTATGTGCTTGGGACCCGTTCCCTGTTGATGTTTCAGCTGTGGGTGTGGAGCCCACATTGTCTCCCCCTGAGTTTGGTTCCTCCCTCTGAGGATAGTAGGACTCCAGAGTCTTTGTAGTCTGCTTTCTACCCATTTTGAGGCAGGGCCCTAGCCATGCCTTTCCTCTAGTTTTCCCAAGCCTTTACTGTTGAGGGATTTCCCTGGGGCAATAGTTACTATGTTTTCGGGGGGGGGGGGGGGGGGTA
>NW_027187374.1:14487045-14489624 GCF_028583685.1 Petaurus breviceps papuanus
GGGGGGGGGGGGGGGGGGGGGGGGTTGGAGCAGGCCGGGTTCACTCTGCCATCCTAGTCCTTGGAGGTACTGATAGGGGCTTTTTTTTATTATTTCTAGGCTATGGAGTGGTAGTCCTAGGAGTATTTGCTGTCCCGGACAGTGGCCCTGCATTTGGTTCTTACCTTGCTCTTTCCAGTTCCAGCCCTTTGCTGATAGGCCTGGTAGTGGCCCTTGTGGTTGGTGGGACAACTCACCCCCCAAGTTGATCAGGCCTCCTCCTGGCCTGCCTCTGCGCACCACACCTTCCCAGCCTGCCTCAAAAGGAACAATTTTCTAAGATTCTTTGAGAAGTCATAAAGTATCTCCATGTAAAATAAATATTTAATGGGCTACTTCCCTAATTCCTGCCCAAGCTGGTAGGCTGGGTACCTAGAGGGCAGCTGACTACTTTTACCCTCAGGGTGGTATGGTTAGGTCTCATCTCATATGAAGATCTGTTTAAGCAAGTAGGATTGGATTTGTATATTGTATAGTTGCGAGCCTGGAACAAATACAGTGGAAGGAGGTGCCATATGTAAGTGTAAAGTCACACACAAGCAGCTTTCCAGAGGACTGCTGCTGTGAACAGCTTTCAAGGTTCTGATTATAAAGTACAGTGAACTCTCTATTTATTCAATAACAAATCAGAGCAAAACTTTCACAGAAAATCAAAATACAGCATTCACAATGTTACAAACTTATCACAGAAAATCAAAATACAGCATTCACCATGTCATAACTCAACAACTTATCACTAAAATGGCCACATAGTTTTCACCAAAGTGATCACATAGTTTTAAACAAAATAAATTCATTTAGTCACTCACAAAATCCTTAATTCGATCACAAAGTACAAAAATCACAGTTCTCCACCCCTAGATCACAGTAAATCATAATCTTCTCAGTCAGTACACAGTATCCAAGTAAAGTCTTCTTTCAGCTTGATGTGAGGTTGGCTCTCAGCTTCCATGGTTCCTCTTCCATGGTCTCAGCTCCAACTGTCACCTGGGTTCAGAGGCAGGCAGCTCCCAGCTCCTCGTCCAGCTACTTGTCCAATTTTTCATCCAGTTCTTGTTCCATATTGAAGTTCACAGTGTCCAGTCCACTTCAAGTCCTTCACAGTTCCTGTTTCTGGGAAGACAAAGCTTGACAGAGCCACAATAATATTCATGCACATTGCTGGCACCATCATCAATTCACTATCTGCTTATGAAATCAACTCAGACCCACCAACAAGGTCTGAGGACTCAACACAAATCATCAACATAGAAATCAACACAGACCTACAAACAAGGTCCAAGACGTCAGAATAAATCATCAGTAAAGTCCCAGGACCTCCTCCAGGACTTCAGTAAACATACAACCAGAAAATCCTCTTTCAGGGCTTCCAGTAAGTTTCCAGGGCTTCTGTACAAAGTATCACAAACAAACATCAGCACAGACAGAGCACACAGAGTGCCGGGATACCACAAGTTTTCTCCTTCTTGACTCTGCCGCCACAAGAGTCCTCTTCTCAGTTCTGCTATCTCATGCCTGGAAATTCTCCTTATACATGGTCATTAGTTCCTGCCCTTCCTGTTGCAGGATTTCATGAGTTCACAAGTTGTGGGGTTCACATGTTCTGTTTCTTAACAGACTTGATACAAGGCTCAAAAGAAACTTGAACTGAAACAAGGTGTTGACTCAATAGCCGAAACAAGTTTTGAACTACTTCTGTGCTTGACATTACATATGGTTACATGACACAGTATTGTGTCTTTAAAATTTTAATGCAGGAAAACCCCCCACAAATTTACAATAAATCATTAAATTTAAGATTTTTTAATCATTTTAAAAAATATATTTTATATTTTTTAAATGACACAAAGCCATTTCAGGGTTAAAGAGAGTAGATTTCCAAGGGTGCTCTGAGTAATTTTTTTTTAAACAGGCAGGCCAAATAAGTTTTGGAACCTCTGCACTAGAGTATATTGAATAGAGTTGGGGAGGAGGAGCAATATACTCAGAACTATGATTTAAGAATATCAATTTGACAACTGAGTAGAGGATGAATTGAAGAGGGGAAGAGATGTGAGGTGAGAAGGCCAACCAGTTAACTGTTGCCATAATCCAGGTATGAAGTAATGAGGGCCTGTACCAGGGTGGTGGCAGTGTCAGAGTTGAGAAAGGGGGCATATGAGAGAGATGTTACAAGGACAGACTGAACATGACTTCACAGCTGATTGATATAGGAGGTGAAAGAAGGTGAGGAGTTGAGAGTGACATCTAGGTTGCAAACCTGAATGACTGGGAGGATGATGGTACCCTCAACAGTAATAAAGAAATTAGGAAAAAGGGAGGGTTTGGCAGAGAAGATATTGACCCCAGTTATAAACATATTTAGTTTATGATATCTACAGGAAGTCCAGTTCCAGATGTGTAATACACAGCTGGAGATATGTGATTGGAGGTCATAGGAAGGAAGGAAGGAAGGAAGAAAGAAAGGAAGGAAGGAAGGAAGGAAGGAAGGAGGGAAGGAAGGAAGGAAGGAAGGAAGGAAGGAAGGAAGGAAGGAAGGA
>NW_027187374.1:14489634-14514399 GCF_028583685.1 Petaurus breviceps papuanus
GAAGGAAGGAAGGAAGGAAGGAAGGAAGGAAGGAAGGAAGGAAGGAAAGGTAAGTGTGGTGTTGTGTGGAAGCTATTTTGTTTTACTCATGTAGGTTATGTATGGCCACGTGTCTGTCTAAAGGTGGCTTAAAGGGAGGCAAGAAAAAACAACCCTAGTATCTGCCCTCCCCTACTTTTCCCCAAGAAAGACTTTGATTCCTGCCAGGAAAGGAAAAAAGATATTGGGGCCCAAGTTTGGCCCTCTCCTCTTTTCAGAGAGAGGAAGCAATTGACTAGAATTATAATTATCTGTTCCCTTAAATATTATCAGTCTAAGGGGCCTAATTTTTAGGTTCAAACTAAACTCCTGATGGCTATTTTTGAATGAGAAAGGATGGCCCCAAGCTCTGTATCCAAGATTTGACTGCCTTTCCACCAAATGCCAGATCTACAATGAACACACATAGCAAATAGCAAATAAATTCATTTTTCTAAGTCAATAGCAAAACAAATCAGAGAAAGTATACATAGGAGAATATATGCTAGACAGTACATCATGAAAGAGCTCTCTCATTGGAAACAAGATAATTCATCCTAACCAAAAGAAAAAAAATCTCAGATCTAACTCTAGGGGAATTTGCCCAAAGTCTCTAATGCCACAAGCTGGTAGTAAGGGCATGATAGAGACTGCCAGCTCCTCTCATGTTAGTTTCTTCCCAGTCTTTTTCTCCTTTTAGTGACAGAAAAGAGATTAGAATCACACCTCTTCTCTCTCAAAACTAGAAGTTAAAAGGTCTCAGATCTCTCTTCCTTTCCGTTCTCACCAACTCCCCCCACTCTTCCAGGCATGGGACATTGAGTAATCAATCTCCACCAAGGAGGAAAGAGTCTGTGCCCATTGAGCCAAGGGTTAGGAAGGAAGGAAG
Organism: Petaurus breviceps papuanus; assembly: GCF_028583685.1. Classification (NCBI taxonomy): domain Eukaryota; kingdom Metazoa; phylum Chordata; class Mammalia; order Diprotodontia; family Petauridae; genus Petaurus; species Petaurus breviceps. Next base: position 14,490,542 of record NW_027187374.1, read on the forward strand.
AGAGAGTGGGAGAGAGAAATGGAAGAAAAAAGGAAGAAGAAACATTAAGCACCTACTATGCGCCAGGAACTGTGCTAAGTCTTGGGGATATAAATGCAAGCAAAAAAAAAAAGTTCATATCTTCAAGGAGCTTACATTCTAATGGGAGAAAACAACACACAAAAGGAAGCTGAAAACAAGGGGATAGAAGGGGGAATAAAATTGCTGAGGTTAAGTGCCAAGATAAGCCAGAAATTGAGGGACACAGTTTTGAAGTCCTAAGCAATTCAGGAGCAAGGTTAGAAAGGGAATGGAGGCAGGCTGGCCTGAGCCCTTCTACAAAATGGAGGCTCCAGAAAGAACTCACCAATGGGAGAAGGGGGGGACAGGACTTGTGGAGTATTATCCATGGAGAGTTGTCAAGAGGGTTGTTCCAGAACAAGGAGGCCCCAAGTATTGGGGAAAGTTCCAGGATGAGACCTCAATAGAAGGGGAATAGTTTTGAAATCTAGAGAAAGTTAGGAACAGGGATGGGAGGGAAAGGTTAGCAGCTGAATAAATAGATTTTAGAATCATCAGTATTACAAATAATAATCAAGTCCATGAGAGCTGATGAGATCACCAAGTGAAATAATATAGATGACAAGGTCCCAAAAAAGAGTCCTGTAGGATACCCACTTTTTGTCAGCATGACCTGGATCTTCATCCAGCAAAAGACACTAAGCAGGAAAGACCCAACTGGTAGAAGCAGAACCTAGAGAGAATCGTCATGAAAACCCAGAGAGAATGAAAATATACAGCAATGAGGAACAATCAAAAAGAGAAGAAAAAAAGCAATAGTATTAAAAGAAAGCATGATGTCCATTCAAGCAAATTGTGCTGATCTTGAAGACAAAATGCAGGGAGACAATTTAGAGATAAAAGGTTTCTCAGAAGAATGTGACAAGTCAAAAAAACCTGAATTCCATATTGGAAGAAATAATACAAGAAAATGTCCAGGAACTTCTGAACACAGAAAAACAAACAAACTTATGCTGTATACTCTAAGAAACATAATGATTAAGTTTAATAATTTCCAATGAAAAACAAGAAATTCTTCAAGCAACCAGGAAAAAAATATTCTAATACAAAGGAAAAGAAATTAAAATAAAATGAGACTATTTTGTACCCACCAGAAACTGAATGAGGAAATGGAACAATATGCTAATAAATACCAAACACATTCAAAATGCACCCCAAAATGACAGACTCTGCAAATCTAAACCTTATCATTCTTGAAAAAATAGATGGAGGGGACGGAGTAGAAGCAGGACTTCCCCAATCCATGTAAAAAGGGGACTCTAAACAAACTTTGGAGCTTCAGAACCCACAAAATGACACAGAGAAGCTAACCTCCCACTAAGGACAGCCCGGCAGGCCGGCAGGAATCAGCCACTACAGTGCTCTGGGAGCTCAGCCCAACCCCATGTGGTGGCTTTAGCCCCAGGGCGGGCCTGACCAGCCGCCTGCCAAAGGGACTACAGATCAGCAGCAGCTGTGGCCATTTCCAGATTTATCAACACATAGATGCAAAGGACAAAGTGAGAGGTCAGTGCAGTCTGGACTTTGGGACCCAATAAGTGGGAGTGCATGGCTTCGGGGCGAGAAGCCGCTGAGATGCCTGCACAGCCAGCCAGCGCCATGTGGCAGCTTCAGCTCCTGGCTTGCAGAGTGTAGGGGGACCAAGCACCAGTCTGAGGGGTAATTTCTCTTGCTTTAACCTGTTTGGGTCTGGATTGCAGTCTACGGTGGAGGTCCTGGGTTGTGTGTCCAACTTGCCAGAGCGTGTGGAGACCTCAGAGAGGGCACCCATCTAATACCTCCAGCAGCTGAGAAAACCCCAGCGTTTGGGACAAAAGCTCCCATCTGGTGGCAGAGTCCTACTGTGGCAAAAAGCCCAGGGGTCAAGTGACTTAGGGGTGACATGACCAGGCAAAGGAAACAAAGCAGACAGAAGATTCCAACATTACACTCCTATTTTGGGAACAAAAAGGAGCAAAGCATGGAGGAAGACATTGAAGTCAGAACTCCTGCACCAAAAGCTTCAAAGGAAAATACAAGCTGGTCACAGGCCATAGAGGACCTTAAGAAGCAGATAAGAGAAGTAGAGGAAAAATTGGGAAGAGAAATGAGAACAATGCAAGAAAATTATGTAATGAGAGTCAACAGCCTGACTAAGGAAAATAACACCTTAAAAAATAGACTAACTGAAATGGCAAAAGAGGCTCAAAAAGGCAATAAGGAGAAGAATGCCTTAAAAAGCCGAATTTGCCAGATGGAAAAAGAATCTCAAAATCTCACTGAGGAGAATCATTGCTTCAGAATTAGATTGGAGCAAATGGAAGCTAATGACTTTATAAGAAATCAAGATGCTGTTAAACAGATCCAAACAAATGAAAGAATAGAAGGCAATGTGAAATATCTCATGGGAAAAACCACTGACCTGGAAAATAGATACAGGGGAGATAAGTTAAAAATTATTGGACTACCTGAAAGCCATGATCAAAGAAAGAACCTAGAAATCATTCTCCAGGAAGTTCTCAAAGAAAACTGCCCTGATGTTTTAGAACCAGAGGGCAAAATAGAGGTTGAAAGAATCCACTGATCATCTCCTGAAAAAGATCCCAAAAACAAAACTCCTAGGAATATTATAGCCAGGTTCTGGAATTCCCAGATCAAGGAGAGAATATCACAAGCAGCCAGGAAGAAACAATTTGAATATTGTGGAAACACAATCAGGATAACCCAGGATCTGGCAGCTTCTACACTGAGGGATCAAAGGGCTTGGAATATATTCTGGAGGTCAAAGGAGCTGGGATTAAAACCAAGAGTCACCTACCCAGCAAAACTGAGTATCATGTTTCAGGGGAAAATATGGTCATTCAGTGGAATAGAGGACTTTCAAGCATTCTTGCTGAAAAAAACAGAGTTGAATAGAAAATTTGACATTCAAATACAAGAAGCAAGAGAAGCATGAGAAGGTAAACAGGGAAAAGAAATCATAAGGAACTTATCAAAGTTGAACTATTAACATTCCTACATGGAAAAACAATAATTGTAACTTATGAAACTTTTCTCAGTAGTTGAAGGGAATAGAAATATTTATATATATATATATATATATATATATATATATATATATATATGTATGTATGTATGTATGTATATACATGTCTATATATGAGGGTATATGGGCATATGAATACATATGTGAATGTGTACAGGTATACATAGAGGACACAGGACCAATTTAACAGGAATGGATGATACTTAAAAGGTGAAATTAAGAGGTGAGAGAGTAATATAATGAGAGGAGATGGGGAGAGACAGAATGGGGTAAACTATCTCATATAGAAGAGGCAAGGGGAAATGCTTACAATGGAAGGGAAGAATAGGAAGGCAAAAGGGAATTGGCCAATCTTATTCCCATTGAATTTGGCTTGAAGAGGGAATGAAATACACACCAAATAGGGTATCTCACCCTCCAGAAGAGTAGGGGGTATGGGATAAGAGGGGGGGATGATGGAAGGGAGGGCAGGCTGGGGGGGAGGGATGTTGGAAGTACCCACTTTCGAAAAGGGACGGTATCAAAGTAGGGAATAGAACAAGTAGGAGGTGGGATAGGAAGGAGGGAAACATAGTCAGTCTTTTACAATATATCTACTATGTTATTGTTTTGCATTAACCTCACATGTACAACCTATACTGAACTGCTTATCTTTCCAAAGGGTGGGTGTCAAGGGAGGAAGGGAATGAATCTGGAATTCAAATTTTTAAAATCAAATACTCAAATATATATATATAGATATATATATACTATTATTAATACTATTGTACATGTAATTGGGAAATAAGATATACAGGCACTTGGGCATAGAGATCCACTGGAAAAGTCAAAAGAGGTATGGGAGAAAATATGGGAGAGAGCAGATTGGAGGAGGGGATATCCTGTGGGACTGCTCTTTTGGGGTGGGGGGTAGGGGAAAAATGGGGAGAAAATTTGTAACTCAACATCTGGCAGAAATGAATGATGTAAATCAGAAGTTAATAAAGCATTTGAAAAATAAAGAAAATGGAAATGGAACTGAAGAAAGCAAAGATGGAAAAAATTGATGTATTAGATCAAGTAGATAAAGAACAAATTTCATCTAGAGGTGGTATAATTTTGAAGCCACTGATGGGTTGATGTTCAAGGAAACAGAAAGAGAGGAATATGTCAAATGTACATAAAAAATCCACATTATTTATTTAAAAACAAACTGAAAAAATACTAATAAGCACCAGTTGATATAGTTATTTTCCCATCTACATAAAATATATTATGATCTACATGGTGGGGCACACTCCATAGAACCTATGTGGAATTGAACTGGGTCCCTGTAGTTGCACGTGTTTTATGCTGAAGGACTTTGAGATAACACAAAGGAATGTGTATATGGTGTGGACTATCCTTTCAAAGAATAAGGCTAAGAATATCAGTCCAATCAGTAAACCTTAAAAGAAATGACTTAACCCTTTGGTTCTCTCTCTCTCTCTCTCTCTCTCTCTCTCTCTCTCTCTCTCTCTTTTTTCTCTGTCACTGTTTCTCTCTCTTTTTCTCTGTTTCTCTCTCCCTGTCTCTCTTTCTCTCCATCCCCTCCTGTCTCTCCTAGTCCACTATTTTGGACTCCCATGATTTTCTCTCTTGGACTTTCCATGAAGTGGAAATATGATGACTTCTCACATAGGGCATTAAGGATGAACTGATCCTGGAATTCAAGGTCCTAATGTTTTCTTTCATTTCATATTTCTTTTCCAGAACACAGAGCTAAACTAAAGAGCAATCATGAGAAAAGTATTGTTTGGGGAGTGACTACCTTGGGAGTTTGGAAGTTCTTAGTTTCCTCAGAGTTTTCTGCAATTGTTAAAGAGGTGATTCTTTTCAAAGAAGTGCTACTTTTTAAAGAAGAGAATAAAAATAGGAGGAACAAGCCAAGCCAGGCCTTGGCTTACCAGGAGATATGAACTTCAAGGAACTTGTTTACACATTGAAGAGCTAGGACAAAGGAAAAATTGCTATTTAGTAGTACTGCAAAAAAGTTTATTTTATGTACTAACATCCAGGAAAGTATAAAAGAAGTTATTTCATTTTTTTTAATGTAAGCTTACAAATATTTTAAGTTTTAAGCATTTGTGAGAAGGAAATAAATATCTGTCCTATATTTGATCTATACTAAAAAAAAATAGAAAAAAAGAAAAGAAAAAAAGATGGACATTCAATAAAAAGAAGATGTTCACAGCATTTCTAAAAAGAAAATCAGACCTGAATAAATCATTTGCTTCTCATCACCCCCAGACAACAGAAATGAAAGAAAGGACAAGAACAAAATAACAACAGAAAGTATTAAGAGATTTCTTTTTTTTTTAAAGCAATTGGGGTTAAGTAACTTGCTTAAGGTTACACGGCCAGTTATTTCTGGGTGTGGTGCTAATAGGTATCTGAACCCGGATTTGATCCCAGGTCTCCTGACTCTGGGGCCGGCACTCTTACTCACTGCACCACCTGGCCACACCAAGAGATTTCTTTCTGAAAGTACACAAGGAGACAAAGATAAAAGTAGGAGGTAAATAGAAGTGATAGTGGAGAAACAGGCCTTTTTTGGTCTTCTCATGGACTAAATCTCACAGCATCCAACTATAAATGAATCAGTGCTTTTCTGGGACCAAATTATGGAATGGCAGGACACAAAATGGAGAGGAAAGGAAGAAGACAGAGGGGAATATGTAATATACTCTAATCAAGTCAAAGGTAAAGAAGAAATAATTTACATAGCAATGGAAAAGATAGAACCTACAGGGAAGCAGTTGAGGAGGTGAAGAGGAATTGAAATGGGGGAAAGAAAGGAGAGGGGAACCCCAAATTGTAAAAACAACAACAAACAAAACAACAACATTAGAACAAATGGAAGAAAAGAGAAGCCTAACTCTCAACTTAAATGTGAATGGATTAACCAATCCAGTAAAACTAAAAAAGTAACAAATGGGATTAAAAAACCCCATAATCAGAGGGTTACAAGAAACACGTCTATAAAATAAATATATGCACAAAATATTTAATAAAGTTCTAGAAACACTAGGAATAGTAATTGAGGGAAATATAAGATGTAAAGATAAGAAAAGAAGAGATAAAACTATACCTGTTTCCTGATAATATGATGATTTACTTAGAAAATCCTGGGGAATCCTCAATGATACTAAATGAGATAATTAGTAACTTTGTCTATTTCAGTATACAAATATAAGCCCTAAAAAATCAATAACATTTCTATATAATATATAAGAATGTCTTTTATATATTATATATGTAATGTATAAAAATCCAAGAGGTACTAATAGCAATTGAAACCATTACAAATAATAACAAAATGCATAAAATATCTGGGGATCAATTTACCAAAACATATAAAATATTTGTATACATTAAATTACAAATAGACCCTTACAGAAATAAAGAATGACTTAAATGGCTTCATTGATCATGGCTGGACTGTGCCAATGCAATATGAATGACAATGCTACCAAAATTGATTTACAATTTTTATGCAATACAAATTACATTATCAAAGAGATAGTTTACAGAACTCAATAAAATAATTTAAAATTTTTTTTGAAAAATATAAGGTCTTGGGGCGGCTAGGTGGCACAGTGAGTAAGAGTGCCAGCCCCTGAGTCGGGAGGACCCAGGATCAGTTCCAGCCTCACATACTTAATACCCACACACACAAAAAAAAAACTGGCTGTGTAACCTTGGACAAGTTACTTAACCCCAATTGCTTTAGGGAAAAAAAAAAAAAATATATATATATATATATATATATATATATATATAGTCTAGAGGTGGCTAGGTGGCACAGTGAATAGAGCACCAGCCCTGGAGTCAGGAGGACCTGAGTTCAAATCCGGCCTCACTTAACACAAAAACTAGCCGTGTGACCTTGGGCAAGTCACTTAACCCCAAATTACCCTCCAAAAAGAAAAAAGGAAAAAAAAAGAAAAATATAACAGATACGTATTATATATAATAGAATAGAATATTAAGGAAAATAACAAAAAGAGGTAGAAATGAAAGGGGGATAGCATTACTAGATCTTATCCTATATTATAAAGCAGCAATCATCAATGCAATTTGGTATTAGATAAAAAATAGAGAAGCAGATTATTGGAACAGACTAGACAAGGAAGAATCAGAAGCAGTGGGACTCAACCCAGGATTTGATAAAGTAGAAAACATAAATTACTTAGGAAGAAACTTATGTGATAAAACAAAACCAAAAAAACTACTTGGATAACTGTAAAGCAGCCTGACAGAAATTAGGCTTAGACCAACACCTTAGATCATATACCATAATATATTCTTAATGTATATGTGACTTTAATATTAAAGATTATACTATAAAAAAAATAGAGAATAAACAGATTACCTTTTTTTCATGGCTATGTATAGAAGTACTCAACCAACAAACAGATAGGAGCTATTACCAAATAAAATAGATAACTGATTACATGAAACTGATGACACAAACAAAATAAATGCACTTAAGAAGGGAAGCAGTCAAATGGGGGCATATCTTTGTATCACATTTCTCTGATAAGGGTTTCATGTCCAAGAAAGAATACATCACCTACCCGTGTCTATGAGAGGTTTGTGATGTGTTTGTCTTCTAAATTTTTTATAGTTTGGTTTGTTTAGTATTAAGATCATATTTCCACGTAGAATGTATAGTGGAATATGATTTAAGTTGTTGATCTAAGCCAACACCTTATATATCATATTTTATTCTGACATACTAGTTGTATCCTGAAAGACTACTTTCCAGTTTTCTCAGTAGTTTTTATCAAATAAGGAGTTTTTCCTAGATAATTTATGTTTGTCACTTAATCAACATAGGTTTATTTTTTCTGATTCACCCTTGTCTAGTCTGTTCCATTGATCTATTTTTTTTTTTTACCAACAACAGATGGTTTTAATGACTGCTGCTTTATAATATAGTTTGTTATCATACAGTCTGGAAGGGCTATTCCCACTTCAACCCTACTTCTTTTCATAATTTCCCTTGATATTCCAGATTTTTGTTTTGAATTTTGTTATTATTTCATCAAGTTCTATGAAGTATCCTATGGGGATCACTATTGGGGAAAAGCCATAAAATACAGTAAGAAGTAAAAGCTATAAATTAAACTTTGTGAAAGGTGGAAACTCAGACATGGTGACCTCTTACAATCATAATTCAGACATTGACTCATAACTCAGATAATGTGACCAGGCAATAGCCATAATACAGACACAGTGACCAGTACGCAATCTTGTGTTTGGGTATTTTTACTCATTAACATTGGCATAACAACCAACCTCGGAAATGAGCTCATTGCTAAGCAGAAATGCAAAATATCCACCAATAAGTAGCCATTTGCTCTATCACTTCTCCTCCCTTGGTTTGATTTCTATAATTACCACAGGGTTTTTTGGGGGTCTTTGTGGGGATCCAACCTATAGTCTGGCTGCTACCCCAGACCGATGACTTATTATACTCTTGGCAGGAATCCATCATTCTGCCCCAATGTAAGTAACCCAATTGATTAAACTGTCTATAATTAATACGGGTCCCCTGACTTCTTCCTTCAGTACTGAATTTGTCCCAGTTTGTGTGTGAATATCCCTGTGTGGGGGAGTTCTGGACCCTACATATCAAAATCTGCTAATATTGTTAATTTTATTATGTTGGTATAGCATAGCAATAATATTCACTGAATATTTCTCCAGGTATTAAAGTTGTTATTGATTTCTTTAGGGAGTGCTGGATTTGAAATCAGGAAGACTTAGCAGGAAGATGAGTCTCCTAGGATTAAGGGTAGGAGTTGGAGAGGAGGGAAAGGGGAGGGGGGCAATCACGAAAAAGGGGGATTTAATGACATGGAGGGATACTACAGCCATCAAATTTTTTATTTAGTAGGAATTTTTAATTGTGCAGATTTCAAAAGAAGAAAAAATTCTGAATGAAGAAGGCAAAATGGAGAATTTGGAAATAACAATGGAGAGCAAGGTGTATTCTGATTCCTCCTTTAGGATCAGTGGGGGAAGGGAGATGGTAAGGGAAGGAACAACTAATGCTGGGGAGGATAGCTCAGGATTCCGTATCATTAGTCAGTTGGCAGGCCATAGTGAGGGCTAATAAAAGGAAAATTTATGAGGGAAAGACATCCAGGATGAAAGGAAGTTTGTGAGTTATGGCACAGAAATCCCACAGGGCAGAGTGGAAGATGTGGGCAGGTTGGATTGGGATATAGTTGGAGTGGAGTTAAGAGAGATGGAGAAAAGAGTACTAAATGGCCAATCATTAAATATTACAAGCATAGGAAGAGAAATGAGCTATATAAGTGAGGGGTTAGCAGATAGGAGCTCACAGTCCCAAAAGTGTGTTGAAGATAGAGCTGAACTGGGTCTAGGTCTGTTCCTTCTCCTGGCAGGCTAGGGGGAGGGTAGTCTCCCCATGACCCCTTACCCAATCCATGTCTCAAACAACTGCCAAAATATTCTTCCTAATGTATATGTCTGACTATCATATTCCTTTGCTTAAGACTCTTCAACACCTTCGGATACCTTATCAGGATAAATAAATAAATGAATGAATGAATAAAGTTCAGGTTCCTTAACCTGTCATTCAAGAGCTCCACAATCAGGACATACTATATTTTTCAATCTTATTTTACATAGCACCCATGTCCTGTCCCCAAACTCAACCCTTTTAAATTCAATCAATTACTTAATCTGTTACCTTTTATTAAGGACCTACTATGTGCTAATCATTGTGCAAAAATGCTGGGAATACAAAGACAAAAATGAAATAATCACTGCCCTCAGTTTACTTGTCTCGACCTCTATAACAGCTCTCACATCCAGCCCCTTTACCACTTCTCTCTCTGTTCACTGCATCTTGACTAGACTGTTATAACAGACTCCTAATTAGTTACTGTGTCCTACTTCAGTCCAGCATACAAACTGCTGCCAAAGTAATTTTCCTTAACTATAAATCAGGTCACATGATTCCCATGCTCAACAAACTCTAAGGAATATTCCCTCTCCGGAAATAAAATTATGTGAGTTTGAGAGATGCATAAGGGCCATAAGAGGTCTGTCCCACTGGCAACCAGGGGTTGGTAGTAGTGTCCCTTGAAGCAGGTGGTGGCTGTCCCATGTGAAGACCACCCCTCTCTTTTTGCTCCTCTCTTTTTACTGTTAGGAGGCACCTTGTTTTCCAGAGTTAAGACCCAGAAAGTAAGTTGTGCCCTGAGCTTGGCATAACAACAATTCTTTGTGTTCAGGATGAATTAGGCCACAGCAAAATCCCAGAATTGTTTCACACCAGCAACAGGCCGTCTCTGAGCTTAGTTTCTACCTGTGTTCTGGTCATGATGTCCTGCTATGAATCAAAGTTGTCTCAATGTTGCTGTTACCCCTCCATCATCAGGGTTACAGATCACTTAGAAGCCATTGGTAAAAGTATTGAGATTTGTCCACACTACAGGGGGTCTCCCACTGAAGTGGGGGGGAGGAGGGTAGAACATATGTGTCTAGTTTCCCTCCTCCAACAGAATAAAGAAAGCTTTTTGTTTATAACCACTGCTCACTCTGGTTTTATTTTGTTTTATTTTCTAGAGTTAACTGTGATTTTGACAACCAGTGTAAACTCTCTGATTTTTTTGTTTGTTTTAGAGTTAACAGCAGGAGCAGAGCTGCTGTGGCTCTTTGGTCATTTGCTCAGGGTTGATATGACTGATGACAGAGTCTGCTTTGGGAACTGAGAGAGACACCAAGGAAAAATCAGACTTGTTAATGTAAAGTTTCTTAACCTAGGATCTGCGAACTTTTTCTTTTATATTTTGATAATTATATATCCATATAATTGGCTTCCTTCATAACCCTGTGTATTTCATTTTATTTTGTGCATTTAAATACATTATTCTGAGACTTCACCAGACTACAAAAAGGGGTCCATGACACAAAATGATAAGAATACCTGCTCAAAGGAAAAACAGCTTCAAAACTTTTCAAGGGCAACAACCCTTGTATCCTAGCAGAATGAAAACTCCATGAAGGAAGAAAAGAATTTCCAGTAACCAGGAACTATGACTTTATTCTTTGATCACATGTGCTCTCTTAGGTTGAGCCCATTCTCCCTAGGGATGTTGTTTGTTGTGCAAAGGGAGAATACTCACCAATTCAAGGAGATTTTTCCATAGCTGTCCTCAAAATACTAGTTTAGCAAATACCCTAAAAAAAACCCTGGTTGATACTCACCAGGGAGCACACAGGTTAGGAGATAGTACTAGCAGCTTAAATACTTAGCATCTTTAAAGTTATTCCTAGAACTCTTAGGAGAAGTGGTCAGGAATCCTCTGGGGACTTGGCTAACCAACAGAGCTGGGAAAAGTAGCCCTTGAGGAGGTGCTATTTATACTTAATACTTATATAAGTATTTATTTTATCCTATTAGATGGTAAGCTCCTTGTAGAGTTTATTATTTGTATCCCTGTTCTGTTGCATGTCTTGATAAACACTTGATAAACGTTTGCCTGATTGACTCATTAATTGAAAAAATTCACAATCTAACTAAAGACAATGTACATATACGTATATGCAAAATAGATACAAGGTAATTTAGCAGGCCTCATGTAGAAAGTGGCATTTGAGAAACCTAGGGATTATAAAAAAGATGGAGGGTAAGGGAGGCCATGGTTTAGGGGAAAACTAGCATAGTTATCAGCCAGTGCAATGGAGGACCGTCCTGTATGAGGACCATCATAAAGGTCAATTTGGCTGAAACACAGCCTATGTGAAGAAAAGTAATGAAACTGGAAAAGTGGATCAGAGACAGGATTTTAAATGCTAGGTGACAGAATGCCAGCCTTGAAGTTAGAAAGATCAGAGTTCAAATTCTGCCTCAGTCACTTACTTAGCTGTGTGACACCCTCGACACTTAACTTCTTTCAGGCAAAGTTTCCTCATCTGTAAAATAGGGATAAAAACCATACCTATCTTACAGGATTGTTGTAACATACCTAAAACACTTAGGAAACCTTAAACATTATATAAATGCTAGCTATTATTATGCCAAACACAAAATTTACATTTGATCTCCTGGAGTTTACTGAGAAGGGCAGTGTCAAGGTTAGATCTGCACTTAAGGAGAAAAAAAACCCAAACACTTTGGCAGTTTATATCATATTGCTGGGAAGCTGAAAGAGCCGAGTCAGGGAGATGAAACAGCCGCAGGGCAGTGGCAGGTCCGGCCCAGGGGTCACGGGAGACTCCCCTGGGGCGGCGAGTGGCTACCTGCAGTGAGACAAGGGACGTACGGGACCAGGGTAGGAGGTGGATGTGCCGGTGCAGTGAGGTTTCATCCAGCCTGGGCTGTTTGAGAGGCGCCCTTTGGCATGGGTGCGAGCTTCGGAGGCCCAGGGGCCGGAGGGTGGGGACGGCCATTAAGTCAGGGGGCTGATGACGTCACCGACAATGCGGCAAAAGAGAGGAATCCTAGGACAAAGCTTTGGGGTACACAGCCCACTGCTGGGGCTTGTGACTCTCCGTCCCCAGACCCCAAGCTGGTAGAGGGTACGGAGGAAAAGTGCGCTCGGGGGCCTTAGGCAGGCGCCGCGTCCCCTGCCCCAAGACCGGAGCTCCTTTCTCCCGCGGAGGCCCCGCAGACCACGCCCAGAACCCGAGCATGATAAAGTAGGGTTCCGGCCGGAACAAAGGAGGGAGGGCTCCTGAGAAGGGACAGGAAATGAGAGGCGTTGGAGGGAAGGGGCGTGGCGTGTTGAGCGCGCAGCCTTCCCAGCGGGCAGTGCGTGCTTTTTATCCCGTGTGATCGGTGTCTTGCTCGTTGTGATCCATAGTTACCATCTAGCTATGGCGCTCCACGTTCCCAAGGCTCCGGGCTTCGCCCAAATGCTGAAAGAAGGAGCTAAAGTGAGTGAATGAGAGGGGATTGGCTGAGGGAGAAGTTGGTTTGGTGCGGACTGCTGTGGCGAGAGGGTAAAAAAGAAGGCGAACTGATGTGGGTGGGCGCCTCTACAGGCTGGGCCGCCGGGAAGGAGAAGGTTCCAGAAGTGGGGGAGGGGGGGTGCAGTGCGCCCCACGCGCGGCGCTCTGGGGCCGGGGCGCGCCTCCCGAATGGTGCCGCCGGTAAGGGAGCCGCTGCGCTGGGCGGAGGGTCACGTGCTTCGGGGGCGCCTCCCTGGGACACGCGCTCGCGCTCCGCTCTCTTCTCTCCGAAAAAGCTCCCCCTGACCTGGACGAGTTCATTTGCCAGCTGAACCTGTTTAGTAGTGAGATGGAAAAGCTTTTGGAGGATGTGGATAGAGGGATGATATCATGAGGAAAAGAAATAGCATTTATTTAACACATACTGTACTAATAGGAACAGTTGTAGATTTTTTAAAAAGATAAGAACAGGTCCTTGTCAAGGTGCTTAAAGTCTTAAAAGGCTGTATTAATGCCAACAAGTGCATAAGGGAGAAACAGTTAATTGCGAGGTTCATGCGGGCAGGCTGCCTTCCCTTCAAGTGTTGTGCTAAATGGAGGTGTCATGGGATGCGTGGAACAGTGGACAGAGCACCGTTTTTTACGGAGTCAGGCCCAGGATATAAAATCCCCCTTCTGATGTTTACTATCTGTGAGCTTGACCTTGACTTAGTGATTTGTAAAATGAGGTGTTGGACTAGGTGGTCTCTGATGTCACTTCCAGCTCTAGACCCTGAACAGCTCTCTGACTTTGATAGCATCCATGTTTGCCAGCATATCTCATTTGATCCTCATAACATTTCTGTGAAGTAGGTACTACAGGTATTGTTATCCCCATTTTACCTATAAGAAGAGTGAGGCTCAGATTAATTGACTTTTTCCATGTTCTCACCTAGTAAATGTATTAGGCAAGCCTAATTAGTTCAGAAATTGAATCCATGATATTTACTTCCCTTTTTCGGAGAAGATTAGAATTAGCTTTACTACTCTTACCTTGCCAGACTGTGGTCATGATCCCAAGGTCTGGTCTTTCGTGTAATTTTAGAGATATAGGTAAGAAGTTCTTTTATTAAAACATTGTGATGTCTTTTCTTATATTTTTACCACTTTAACTGACTAAATTTGGCCATGCTGAATTACTTATCTGGATATATATATATAATTCCTCCCACTGAGTGAAAGAATATTTTTAAAGAATTGAGGTGGATGGAATATGAAGTAACAGCTAAATGGTTTGAAGAGTCTGGGGTCTTGCAAGCTTAGCATGGAGATGCATAATTCATCCCAGGTGCTTGTTTGAAAACTTTGTTCCTAATAGAAACTTAAGAAATTTGTCTCTAAATTATGTAGTCATCTAGAAAATAAGTTTGAAGAACACAGCCATGTTTATGATAAAGTAACTTACTATATTCCATCTAATTCAATATTTATTAAGTACCTATTATGAGTGGCAATGTATGCAAAGTATTGTAGTGAATAGAGAGCAGTGATTGCCCTCAAAATCAAGAACACTTGAGTTTAAGGCCATGACATATTCTGGCTTTGGCACCTGCCTTTAGAGAATTGCCTGTAATGCTAAGAGGTTAAGTGACTTGCTCAGGGTCACAATCAGGATTAGTAGGAGTTCCTCAGATCTTGAGTTCAAATCCTGCCTTACATACTAAGTAGACAGATGATAATGAAGAAAGGCACATAAATTATTTGAACCTCAGCTACCCCTTATCTGTAATACCAAAATAATCTGTGACATGGTTACTTTTAGTATCTGTCACATAGGGTTGTTGTCAAAATAAAGTAAGATAATGATGTTTTTCATGTTGTGAGGCTATTAATATATACATGGTACTGTGCTAGATTTTAGTGTTACAAAAATTTAAAAAAAAAGAATAGTCCCTGCCCCAAAGAACTTTTTAGAAGTCCAGTAGTTTTGAGCAGCAGTATTTATGTGTTAATGGCAAAGTTGGCATTCAGTATCACTCAGAAATAGTACCTATATTCTGAATAAAAATCTGAAGTTCCTCTAAATCTTGGGAGAAGATTTGATAATTATAATAAAGGGAAAGTTTTGGATCTGATGGTGCCTTTGGAATTGAAATAATATAACTTAAATTAACAAATAATCAGTATCCCGCCTCTTTTCACTGCCTTTTGAGAAAGAGAAACAGCATGTTTTGATGTCTGAACTAACTTATAATTAATTGTAAAAAATCATCGTCCTTTATGTTCAAGATGCTCATAGAGCATTTGTTATATGTAAGATGTTTAGCAGAGGTTATACAAAAGTGCATTTTTTTCTACTTCACAAGTACCTGTCTTATTGATTAAATTTATCAGCTGCATAATTTTGTTTTTCTTTTAAAGCATTATTCAGGATTGGAGGAAGCTGTATATAGGAATATACAAGCATGTAAGGAGCTTGCCCAGACTACCCGTACAGCATATGGACCAAATGGTAATTCTAAATATATCATATGAATCACTAATAGTTACTGCCTATTGCTTTAAGATTCGTTTTATGGTTATTTAAAATTAGACATTTCTTACAAATCTGTAGCTATGGAAAATTTAATTTTAAAATGTTGAGACAATGTGTAAGAGATTTGTTGTATGGACCCAAAATTGAAATAGCAGAGGTCAATATCACTAATTTTCTTATTAAGAACATTTTTAGTAACTCTTGACCTTATTTTTGTTGTGCAAGTTATGTCTAAGAAGAACTACTTCCTGCAGTACTGGTAGAAAGAAGATAAAAAAGTAAATGAAACAGAAACTTTGCCCTCAAAAATTCCATTCCACAATTTTTTGTAATGGAGAGATCAGTGAATTTAAGAGACATGATTTCTGGTGTTATCTCCCACCCCATAACTGTGAGACCTGGGGCACATCATTTTATCTCTAGATCACAGTTTCCTTATCTCTAAAATGAAAGGGAGGGGCAGCTAGGTGGCGCAGTGAGTCAGAGTGCAGGCCCTGGAGTCTGGAGGATCAGTTCCAGCCTCAGATACTTAGCACCCACACAAAAAAACTGGCCGTGTAACCTTGGGCAAGTTATTTAACCCCAATTGCTTTTAAAAATAAATGAAAGGGATAGATTTGATGATCTTGGAGGTATTTTGCAGACAAATGCCACTAGGGATTCAGGGGTGGGAGGTGTCACTTTTATCCATGGTAGACTGGGGAGGTTTTATAGAAGAGGCATGGAGTGAGCTATCCTTCAAAGATATTAGGGTCATGTGAAGCTGTATAAAGAGTAAGCAGTTGGAAATTTATGCTTTATGGGTGTCTGAGGAAGATGATATTTTGTAGATTATAAACCTTAAAGGGATATAGAAATATGAATTTCTTTGTTATTTTTAGGAATGAACAAAATGGTTATCAATCATCTGGAGAAGCTCTTTGTGACAAATGATGCAGCTACAATTTTAAGAGAGCTAGAAGTAAGTAATTAAGCATTCTTTAGTAGCATGAATAATAAAAATTTGTCTTATTCAAGAAATACCTTTTCCTTCAGATTAGTATTATGGAGGATTTTCAGTGAACATAGAAAGGTATCTTTCAGGAAGAAAGATTTTAGGAATACTATTTATTTTAAGCATTTTCTTGGAAATCTTTTCAAAATTAAATGCTTTCCTGACTTGTGTTCATAACTGAACTTTTTCTTCATGTCTTAGGGTTGTCATTGAACATTAATTATTATGCCTGTTGTATAAAATAGTGACATGCTTGGATTTAAGGATATCACTTGTGTGAGACTTTTCCCCCCTCATGTGATATGCTTTTTTTATTGTAAAAATCCTCTAATTTTTTTTGTCTTGTCTCGTCACTTACTGTTTTTGTGAGAGTATCTCTTAAACAACTTTGCTTAGTTCTGCAGTTTCTAGTAGTAATGATGGGTGGGTGATGTTATTCTTACAATACTTTATTGTATTAGGAGTAAAGTATAAAACTATAGAAAAAGAGTGGTGGTGTTAACTGTCCAACAGGAAGATCGAACATTCAGCCTTTGCCTTATTAATGTAATAACTTCGATGAAATGAAAGGAAAAAAATACATATACTTAAGACATATTGGAAGTTTTACTAAAATTTAGGCAGTGTTTCAAGGAAAAATGTTTTAACTTTTCAATTAAAATTCATATCTACTAATAGGTACAGCATCCTGCTGCGAAAATGATTGTAATGGCTTCTCACATGCAAGAGCAAGAGGTTGGGGATGGCACAAATTTTGTCCTTGTATTTGCTGGAGCCCTCCTAGAGTTAGCTGAAGAGCTCTTGAGAATCGGCCTGTCTGTTTCAGAGGCAAGTATTTCATTTTGTAATTTGATTTCAATTAAAATATAATTTTAAAACAAGATCAGTAAGCATTTGTCTATCCATTTAAATAATTTCCTCTTTCATTTTCATGAGGACTTAAAAATTTTATTTATTATTTGTTACTAGTTTTTAATGCAGTATGGACCATACATGTATTGTGTAGGATCTCTGATTTTCTGTACATGTTGGCATTTTTGTTTTTAGTTTTTTTTTTTTTAATTAGAAACTTAGTCAACAACAAAAAATGTTTGTTTCCATATATAAAGATCAGAAAGAGGTTTACCTGTGAGACTAAATCTACAGCATATTTAAAGTGTACATTAACTTTGACATGCTAGCATTAGTTATTGTCCTGAATGTCTGCTTCTCAACTGCCTTTTGCTCTTTTCTGTATATGTGTGTTTTTTATTGATGCTGTTTGCCCTTTTTTTTTTGTATCACTATCACTACTCCCCACAATATTCTCTTGTAACAAATATGTCAAGCAAAACAAATTTGTGTTGTATTGGTCAGACCTGAAAATATGTCTCATTCTGCACCCACTCTTCAAGGTGGTGGGAAGTATGCTTAGTCATCAGTTTTTTGGAGTCGTGAGTGTTCATTACGTTGAGCAGAGTTCTTAAGTCTTTCAGAATTATCCTTTACAATGTTGTACTTATTGTAAAAATTATTCTTCTGGTCCTGCTTACTTCACTTAAGCAGTTCCTGCAGTTCTAGTTCTTTCGGGTTTCTCTGAATCCATCCCTTTCATCAGTTCTTATGGTGTGATAATGCTCTATTATTTTTCATATGCTATAATTATTCAAGCATTGCCCAACTGATGGGCACCCACTATTTTTCTAGTTCTTTTATATCTGTGAGTCTTTTATCTCTGGAGTCTAAACCTTAGTGGCGGTATTGCCATTGTCAGAGAGCAGGTACAGTTTTTAGTGACTTCGGGGTATAATTACAAATTGCTTTCCAGAATGTTTGTACCAACTGACAGGATCAGTAATGTTAAATATGTCAACATGTCTGTCTTCCCATAGACCTCTGACAGTTGCCATTTTCATTTTTTTCATCATTGCTGATCTGATAGGTATGTGATAGAAATGTAAGGTTTTTTTTCTTAATGTAATTTACTCTTATTGTTAATGATTTGAAGCATTTTTTCTTTCAAGAACTGCTTGTTAATTTTCTTTGCCCATTTATCTATTGGGGAATGATCTTTGTCCTTAACATTTGTATCAATTCACCCATTGTACCTCTATCAGAATTAGAAGGGGAAAGTGCTTTCATTGATCTTGTTTGTGCAAAAAAGTCTTTCATATTTATGTAATCAAAGTTGTACAGTTTATCCTCTCATGATCTCTTATGTCTTATTTGATCAAGAACTCTTCCCCTATCTATGGTTGGGAAAGGTATCTCCTTCCCTGTGCTTGTAATGTGTTCATGATGTAGTCTTTTACATCTGGTTTGTGTATCCATCTGGAGAATATTGTAGTGTATGTGAGATGTTGTCTAAGCCTAATTTCTCCCAAACTGCTTTCCACTTTGCCAGTTTTTGTTGAGTAATGTGTCTTTACCCTGGTTAATATCATTGAAGTTATTGAACATTATGCTATAATCCAACCTCAACTGGGCCATCAGTCTTTATATTTCCCTCTAGAAGATTCCCTGTTTCATACCCCATAGCAGCTATTCCAAACCTTTTCTTCCTTCCATAAGATCCTCCACACTATTCAACTCACCCTCAGTTAAATTCCTTACCTCTGACTTGGGAGGAAAAAAGAAATTATTCAGTATGATCTACTCCCTCCTCACTCATTCTGTTTATCTCAAAACCCCTTAACAACATCATCTTCTCTTTTCCTCAGTATCCAAAAAATTCATAGTCCTCTCCAAGCTCCATCTTCTGCATGAAGTCTTTGCTTATCTCCTCTCCCCAAATTACTAGTGTCCTCCTCTTATAAGTACTTCTAGTCTCTAGCAGAGGAGGCACTTAATAAATACTCGATGGAATAAAAAAAAATTGGGTATATAATTAACTCCAGTTTTTATAAACTCTTTTCAAGAATAAACAAAGATAGTATTCTACAAAAATTTTATAATACAGATGTGGTGTAATGATAATTCCATCATTTAGATGGGAGAAAAATCAAATGATTAAAGAAAATTCTTTTTGGGGGCGGTTAGGTGGTGCAGTGAATAAGCATTGGCTTATTCAATTCAAAGCACTTGAAGCCAGTGCTTTGAGCACTGGCCCTTGAATCAGGAAGATCCGAGTTCAAATCTGGCCTCAGACACTTGAGACTTAACTAGCTGTATGACCTTGGGCAAGTTATTTAACCTCAGTTGCCTTGCCTTCCCCCCTCTAAAAAAAATAAAATAAAACCAACAACCAGAATTATCTACAATGGGAAAACATTAGGGGTTTCTCCTATAATATCTTTTCTCCTTTTTCTTCTCTCTTTTAATCAAACATTTCTCTTTCCTCATTTCCTTTTTAAAATTTTTGAACTTAAAACCGGTATTTCCACATACACTGTAAAATAGAAAAAAAGGATAATAAATGAAACTGTGTCTCTATTTTAATAATCTCTAGTTTATTTTTCCTTTATAGATAAAAATCTGTCCTGCTTGAGATTCTTTTTGGCCTTCTCTTCCTCCAAAGAGAAAAAACTAAACCCTTTGTAATCAGACTGCATGGTCAAGCAATATAAATTCCTACATTGGCCATATCCATAAACATGTCTCATTCTGCACAAGAATGTTAATTGCCAACACAATAGATACTGTTTTAGAAATGATAACTATAGCAGTAAGGCAAAAGAAATAAAGGAACAGTAATAGAAAACTCAATTATTGCTTTTCTCAGATGATGACAGTTTGAAAAACCCTACCTAAAGTCAGCTAAAAAGTTATCTTTTTAGTAAAGAAGGATATTAGAATCAGCCAGATTACCAAAAGTAATGCTGTACACAGTTTTTAAAATAATAATAATGAAATAATTATAAAATAAAATAATAGAATTCATCTAGAGAAACAAATGGTCAAGAATATCAGGGGAAACAATGAATACACATGAAAAAGATAAGAAATTTGTAATACCAGAACTGTATTTCCAAGTGGAAAAAGTTGGTCAATGAAAGAGATAAACTACACAAAATAAAGAAGCATTTGAACATTTAGCATAATGATCAATAAATCCAATGATATCAACCCAGGGGTAGAGATTTATTATTCAACAAAAGCTGATTGGAAAACAATTTGGCAGAAATTAGGTTTAGACTACATCTCATGGTTGTAACACCAATGCAATATTCACAGTGCCCACAGTCACTATAAATAAACCTGCATGGTGCTCAATCAAAATATAACAGACTCTCCATATATAAGACAGAAGCAAAACATTTATTCAGGCACCAGAAAACCAAATCCCAAAACCAGTAAGCCAATTCCATCATAGTAGGAAAGAAATTAATAAGCTGTAATAGCACAGAGTGCCACAGCATCCTTTAGCCATCCCTCAAACCTAGTTGTCACAGCAGGTGGCAAACACCAACTTTTACTCACAAGCCTGTCTGTCTCTCTCTGAAGCCTGCTCTCCTCTCTCCTCCCAACAGTCTAGATGGCTCTAACTCCTAGCTTCCTGTGGTCTCTGCTCCACCCTTCAGCAGACTCCTCCCACCACAGGCTCCATGTGATTACATTCAGCCTATTAGGGGGCAGAGTATATTTTTAGCACAGGGAAGGGCTTCAAATTCCCTTAGGCTTATTAAGGTATGGGGAAAGATCTTCAGATTTCATTACCTTTACAATGGTACACCACAATATTCTCTAAATGGATACACAGCCCAAATGTAAAAGATTACTTCTTTGGGGCAGCTAGGTGGCACAGTGAATAGAGCACAGGCCCTGGAATCGGGAGGACCTGAGTTCAAATCTGGCCTGACACTTAGTATGTGACCTTGGGCAAGTCACTTAACCCCAGTTGCCCTGCCTTCCCCCCTCCAAATAGCACACACACAAAAAGATTACCACATGAAGACATTAGAGGCATTTCCTTTATCAATTTTTCAGAGGATGTAATATGGCAGGACTGACTGGACAGAGAAGAAGCGTACAGGGGGCAAAGGATTCAAGAGCAAAGGACCATGTAGAGTTGAAATAGTTAACCTTTCTGTTGAAGTTTGGAGACTATGAAATCAAAAATTAGTGAAAGTGTTTAAAGAAATAAATTGCTTTCCAAGAACTGGTTTGGTACTCAAGAAGGTAGTAAAAGAGAAGAAATGTGGTCAATATTAGCCATCTATGCTTTAAAAAATCACACTTGAGACATGAAGCTCTTTCAAGAATATTTTCCCCCAATTGTGTTTTCTTGTATTTAGTTGTTTATTCTACTGTGACTTCAGCATAGGTATTTTGTGGAGTGGTCTAGCACCTGGCACATTAGAATATCAAAATAATCAAATTAAATTTTTTTTTTAAATCACAAGACCAATTTAAAATCATAGATTCGTTTATTGTTTGGAAAGATAATTATTGTCTTTCATATTGTAGGTCATAGAAGGTTATGAAATAGCTTGCAGAAAAGCCCACGAAATTCTTCCTGATTTGGTATGTTGTTCTGCAAAAAATCTTAGAGATGTTGATGAAGTATCATCTCTGCTTCAAACCTCCATTATGAGCAAGCAGTATGGAAATGAAGTCTTTTTGGCAAAACTTATTTCCCAGGCATGTGGTAAGTAAATTTTTTAAAACTCACACACCCCTTTTCCTCCAAAAGTTCGTGTATTATGGTTTGGTTGTTAAAATCGAGTGGGGTGATTTTGAGCAACTTGAAAATAATAATAGTGGAGTGCATACATACATGTATGTGTATATGTCTTTATATGCTCGAACTATTAAAAAAAAAGGGGGGGGTGACCAAGGGGGAAAAATATTTAAATGACTGAATGTCCTGGAATGACTGTTAGATGGGAGTCAGGAATCAGTTCTTTTCTCTCTTCGTTCCCTCATGTATCTCTCATGTGAACATTTCACTGCAGTAAGAATCTTTTCATACCCTGAGACCAGTGGTGTCAAACTAAAATAGAAATGAGGATCTCTGAATCAGGATCTCTGTAGGGAGAACATAGTGATTTAAAATGTAATATCATCTGCTATATTTTTATTTGTTTTAAATATTTACCACTTAAATTTTAATCTGGTTTGGGCTGCATGTTTGACACCTATTCCATAGAGTCTAGGGGTGGGGAACCTGTGGCCTCAAGGTTCTCAAGTATGGCCCCATTGACTGAATCCAGACTTCACAGAACAAATCTCCTTAATAAAAGAATTTGTTTTATAACACTCTGACTTGGTGAAAAGGTCACAGGTTCCCCACCCCTTCTCTAGACAGTTTGTTAGGCCTGTAGAGCTAAAAAGTGGGATAGTCTTAGTTTGCCTTCCTTCCTTTCCTTCCTGGTCAGCCACAAGATTCTAACTGTGTTCTTTTAACTTCTTGTACTCTCTTTTGCTGTGTGATGAAACAGGAGTAAAAAAGCTATATGATGGTATAATGATTTACTCCTTAATAAAATCACACTTATAATTGAAGCCATTTCAAGAATATTTTCTCCCAATGATGTTTTTTTGTCCACAGTTGTTTCCATAGCAACCATCTTAGAGCCATCTGTTCTCTTTATAGACTGCCTTATTTTAAAAAGACCAGATATTCTATTTTTGTGGATGGTTTTAGGGATTTTCAAGGGTAATTTTGATTGTAGTTTTGTTTTGTTATCTGCTGTTGTTTTGCTTTATGCCTTGATTTGAGAACCTAACCCCTTTTCTTGTAAAACTTTTACAGCCTATTATTTTTTTTACATGCACTGGGAAATAAGATATATAGGCACTGGGGTATGGAGATCCATCTTGCCCTACTGGAAAGTTGGAGGGAGAAAGGGGAAGATTGGATATAGGAGAGAGCAGGTTGGGGGATGGGGTATTCAGTGGGATCGCTGGTTTGAGCTGGTGGGTGGGGGAAAGACAGGGAGAAAATTTGTAACTCAAAATCTCCTAGAAATGAATGTTGTAAACTAAAAATAAACATTAAGAAATATATAAAATAAAAAATATAAGAAGTGGAAAAAAAAACTTAACCTGGCTCAAACCTATCTTTCCAGCCTCGTTGGACATTACTCTCCTTCTTATACTCTGATCTAGCCAAACTGGCCTTCTCTCCAAATCTCATACATGACACTATCTTCTGTCTCTCTGCCTTCACAATGAATCTCTGACTCTATTCCCCCATACTTGGAATGTATTTCCTCCATGCCTGCCTCACAGAGCCCAACTCTTCCTTTAAGACACAGCTTAAGCTCTGTCTTTCGTTTTTGTGGAGGGGGGACGGTAGGGCAATTGGAGTTAAGTGACTTGCCCAAGGTCACACAGCTAGGGGTGTGTGTGTGTGTGTGTGTGTGTGTGTGTGTGTGTGTGTGTGTGTG
>NW_027187374.1:14514409-14750356 GCF_028583685.1 Petaurus breviceps papuanus
GTGTGTGTGTGTGTGTGTGTGTGTGTGTGTGTGTGTGTGTGTGTGTGAAGTGTCTGAGGCTGGATTTGAACTCAGGTCCTTCTGACGCCAGGGCCAGTGCTCTATTCACTGCACCACCTAGCCTTAAGCTCTGTCTTATGTATGAAATGTTCCCTTCTTCCCCCTCTCCCTCAAGTTCCATCTTTCCCAAACTCTACTTTGCATTTATTGGTTTTGCATTTATGCTGTATATGTATGTTTTCTTCACCCCTCTGTTCTCCCTCATCTCACTCAATCCCTGTGAGTAAGGATTGTTTCACACTTTGAACTTGTATCTCCATCGTGCCTTGCACCTAGTGGGGTGCTTAATAAATACTTGTTGATCGGTTGATTTGACTAATCTTATTTCTTTCACAGTATCTATTTTTCCTGATTCTGGCCATTTCAATGTTGATAATATCAGAGTGTGTAAAATTCTGGTAAGTTGTGAAAATCATTTACTTCATTTTAATTTAGTAAAACATTTGGTTGAATTTTACTTTTAAACAACTTTGGGCATAGGAAAACCAGTCCTATTTAGCTTTTTTTTTTTTTTTAAACCAAAATAGCCTATGTGAGATTCTCCACCTGAGATTATGATAACCTGAACAGCGTAATAGAGGTACCACTGATCATTGATGTCACCTTGTGTTCAAGTCCCAGTTACTTTTTATTATTTGGATATTGCCTTCTAAGATTTGGCTATTTTTAGGTTGCAGAAATTCTGGGCTTTAATTCAAAATAGGGTCATTTTACATCTCCATTTAAATTTAAAATTATGTCTTTATTTTTCATAATGTTTGTTGGACTAAACCAGCAAGTTGATCCAGAATGGGGCTGACGTTGGCAGATTGCCATCTCACCTTAATAAAATAATACTTGTCTGTTGTACATTAAGGTTTATTCTGATGCTAATTATAGTATATGGATGGACCTGAGTTCTTAAAGTCCATGCCAGTGAAATGTAAGCTCTTACAGTCTTCCAGATTGGAAGGGACCTGTATCTGATATCTTAAGGTTAGATTAGCTAAATTCAGAGAACTTTATCACCAGATTCACTGTGGAGTAATAAATGTTTTCATTTAAAATAGCAACTCTTCTGGGTCATAGAACACGATCTATATCTTTGAGGGGGAGCACCACACCAGTTTAAATCAAGTTGATTTGAAGCATATTAAAGTTTTGCCTAATTCACTGCATTGGAATTGCATTAAAGATGTTTTGGTGAGGAGGGCATTCTGTGATTATTTAGTTCATTTGGGTCCTACCTAATTATGTTTTGCTATATTTGTTCATAAGCGTTTAAAGAGTACTTTTGGATTTTCCACCTACAGGTGTTAGGCCTCGAGATATTGATTATTTTCTTTTACAGGGCTCTGGCATCCATTCCTCTTCAGTATTGCATGGTATGGTTTTTAAGAAAGAAACTGAAGGTGATGTAACTTCAGTGAAAGATGCTAAAATTGCAGTGTATTCTTGTCCTTTTGATGGCATGATAACTGAAACTAAGGTAGGTAGATTTCAGTTGAGGAATTAATGGTCTCAAAGATGCAATTGTGAGATATGTACTCACTTCCTGAAGTCATAGCCAGAATATTCATTTCAGAAACTGGGTGCAGCCTTTTAGCAACAGCTATGTTCCATATTCCTGAACCTGGAGTCAGGAAGACCTGAATTCAAATCCTGCCTCAGTCCATAACTTTTAATCTCTTTCTGATCCAGTTTTCTTATCTGTAAAATGGGGATAATAATTAGCATTTACTTCACAGGGTTATTGTGGGTATCAAATGAGATGATATTTGTGAAGTAGTAGGTGCTTAGTAGTAAATATGTTTAAATTATAACCTTTACACTTTGAAACTCATAAAAAGGAAAATAAACAATTCTATTCTTAAGGGAAAATGACT
Source organism: Petaurus breviceps papuanus (assembly GCF_028583685.1). Taxonomy (NCBI): domain Eukaryota; kingdom Metazoa; phylum Chordata; class Mammalia; order Diprotodontia; family Petauridae; genus Petaurus; species Petaurus breviceps. The sequence continues at coordinate 14,516,335 of NW_027187374.1, forward strand.
GACCAATGTAACTTTTTGTTAGTTTTGTATGGATAACATTCCCTTGAAAAGAATAGCATACAATAAGACCTATGAACTCGCAGGGCTGGGTGGGTGCATACTTACTCCATCTACTGCAAAGTTTCAGTAGTACTCTTGGATTTCTTCTAGGGGTTCTGTGGTCTTGAGAATCTATAAAACTCTTTAAGAATTATCTCCACAAGATTGAAGTTTGAGGAACAGAGAAGGGATCTTTTGGTGCATCTTTCTCTTCTGTATTATAACAGACATGGAAGGGAAAGAACCAGGTTGTGTTTCAGAATGTACACATCAGAAATTACATATGAAAAAAATATTTAAAATTTTTTTTTCATACTTTAAATAAAATTTCATCTTGACAGGGAACAGTGCTGATAAAGACTGCAGAAGAACTAATGAATTTTAGCAAAGGAGAAGAAAATCTTATGGATTCACAAGTTAAAGCTATTGCTGATTCTGGTGCAAATGTAATCGTGACAGGTGGCAAAGTTGCAGATATGGCTCTTCATTATGCTAATAAATACAATATAATGTTGGTCAGGTAAGAATTGAATGCCTTTTTATACTTTTTAAGAAGGGTCACTTGCATATTATTTCATTGCAAAAAAAAAGTCAATAAAAAGTATATTTGGGGTGTGTATGAAACCCATGATCACTAATGACTGATTTTTATCAGTGTCCTTCCCTAAATCCTACACATAAGATCTACCCAACAAACTTGAAATCTTCCTTTAGAAAAGTGGTCCTCAGACTTTTGAGTCTGAGGACCCCTTTTATGCTCTTAAAAATTGAGCCCTCTCCCCCAGTGAACTTTTGTTAATTAATATTTACCATATTAGAATCTTTAAATAAATCTAATATCTATAACCGTATTAGAAATTAAGCTGTTTTGGTATTATTATGAAATTAGATTTTACCTTGTGGACCCCCTGAAAGGAATTCGGGGACGCTTCTACTAACCACCCCCACTCCTGCCCTATGAGTTTTTGAGAGCTGCTGAAATAGGGTACCCATGATTTAGTCTGTCTTCTTATCCCCAAACTTGTCCCATGAACAGCCCAGCTACTTTACCCCATTTTCTGATCATAAATTTCCTTGGTGTTATATTTAATACTTGCACACAAATCATTGTTGGTAATATGATAGAGCCAATTTATATTCTCTGAGTCACTTGGGAGTCTTGATTTCTTAATTGTGGTATTGCATGATTTGTAGCCATATAGCATAATCTGAAGAATACTGATGTTATTTGGAGCTTTCTCTATCAGGAAACAGCTTGGAATCATTTATAGTCATGTAGCGTTTCCCAAAAGCAATCTAGACCTATTCATTTCTGGACCAGCTTAATGTCCACCCTCCCCTGTGCCCTGACCCCATGTGTACAAATCCTGTGGGGCAGAACAGCAACTTGGCTGCTCACACCTCTTGGATGAAATGGGAGTCGCCAATTCTAGTCCTGTTGTGATGGACGACCACCAGACCTTACCACCTAAATTAACACCATGTTCTAAGGTCTTCTGAGCAGTCATCTGATCTACTTATGGGCTTTGACATTCACCTTGTTGCTGTGCTCTTAGGATTTCAGGCCTTTTCATATACCCTGAAGCTGAACTATCTTGTTTCCCACCTCCCACCCCAATTTGAGTTGAGTTCCTATCCCTTTTTAATTTGCATTAATAAATGCTTTTTCATTTATTCATCTGCACTGCCTGTTCAAGCTATGAAATAATTCAGTGAATTGCCCATCAGATGCATGCAGTAATCTGGTTAATAAGTATATTTCATCTACTCATTGTGGCAAAAAAAAAATCAAAAATTGTCATCCCATTTATGTATGTGAAGTGGAAGGGGAGTAGCGTACAAAATAACTTACTAAGTAATTTTCACATTACATTGAAACCTAAATGGCAGTGAATTTCAGGAAAGCCTTATAATTTTCCAGATGATTTAGGTAATTTTATAAAATAGAACTTTTTTTTTCCTATTTAGCTGTGTCAACAAAAATACTCTAATTCCATTTAAAACTAGTCTCAACTAAAAAGATTGAAGTTAGATTAAATAGGATTGTGGAACTGATAGTGATGATGAAATTCTGACATTGGTTTAATTTTTATTTGTTGTCCTTCCAGTTCTGTATATGAAAACTGAGTATCTATGGGTTATGAACTAAGCATTTTTTAAGTAAAGTTTTCTCAAATATTATCAGATGGTTTTTAAAAAACTCAAAACCTGAAACGCCCAAAACCTTTCTTAGCTCATGGGCTATACAAAAATAAGCAGCTGGCTGAATTCGGCAATTGGTTGTGGTTTTCTGAACTGGTGTTGCTCTTGGCTTCTATATATTCCTGCTTAACAGGTAAGCAGATAAAAGTGTCAAGGCAATTCCTGGGATTATTTGGTCTCCATGTTAACTTAATAAGAAATTGTAATGGTCTTTATTGGTGTTCTTTAATTTTTCTGCTTTTTAAATAGAAATTTAAGCTATAGTAATACCATGCAGTGTCTTCTCATCTTTAGCCTTCTAATTTGGTATTGACTTTGACTTTTGTCATGTTGATAGCTCACACACAAACTACTGGTTTAGAAACAATTCCTCCACTGATTGCTATTTGTTTCCTGTCTATTAAGTTAAAAGTGTTCAGTTGTGGTTTTTTTTGAGATGCTTTTTGATGTTTGCTCACCAAACTGTCAAAAGTCAAAAGAGAGAGGCATAATTGCTCAAATCTTCTTTTTCAACACTTCTAAATGAAGCAAAAAGAAATGAAATTGTAGCTAAGTGGAGGTTTTCCCTGGAAAAGCAAATAATGAATCTGAGAAAGGGGGACTACCACTTCCTTAGTGCTAATAACTTTTGTAGTGTAGCTTAAAATTACATTAGCTTTTTTTGGCTGCTATATCACAGCGTCATTTCATATATTGAGCTTATACCATGCTAAAACTGACCAGATCATTTTTAAATAAACTTTTATAAAGTCCTGTCTCCAGTATCTTGTATTTTGGAACCCATGTAAAACTTGACAGAGATTTAACCCTATTAAATTTCATCTTATTCATTTCAGAGTCATTCAGATCTCACTTCGGCTTTATGTACTCTATGAATTTTATTTTTAGGGTTCCATACTGCAACTCAGTTGATGAAAAAGGATCTTATATTTAGAGTACGAGTAGTTCAGTTCAGAGTCTGAAAATTGTGGGTTTTAGCACCCTTTGTTGAGCCTTTTTTCCGTTGCTCTTGCCAGCCTCACTGAAGAAATAGAAATTTGTACTAGACTTGGAATAATTTTGTATTTTTCTTTTATTTCATGGATTCCCATGGCAAAATAATTCTTCACAAAGTGGCAAACATCCTATCAGTGAATTAACTTTATTGGTCTTAGGACAGTAGGCAAAAATATTACTTTTTTTGTGGGTCACATATTTGAAGTCTTTATAGCTTAGAACTTGCCTTAGCTAAATCAGAGCTTACACTTTCCTGATATATAGGCTTTGACAACTCAAATAAGCACACTTTAAAGATAGAACTTATATGGAGGATTGAGAAATTCTGTGATTTATGTCTTTGGGGTTTCCATATTTCCCCTTTCTTGATGCAAGGAAGTACCCAACCAAATACAGAGCAAAGTAAGGCCCTGTTTGAACATAAGTTCCATTTACTTTTACACTGAACTTTGCTTTCATTTGCTGCTGCATGACAACTTCAGAAGGAAAAATTATTCTGGGAAGATATAATAGAGCATTAGGCAGGATCAAAAAGACCTGTGATTGAGTCCCAGTTATTGTCAAACTTCTGAACTTGTAAAATAGGAACTAAAAACTGCACTTGTAAGAGGGTTGTTGTGAAGAACATAATCTGTAATGCCCTGACTATGAAGACATATGTACAGATCACTTTTCATTGGATCATAGATTTGGAGCTAGAAGATACCTTGTATATATCACTCCAACATGCTTTGTCTTCCCCACTTCTATCTTACAGCTGAAGAAACTAAGAACCTGTTTATTAGGATTTGTCTAAGATGGGGGTGGCTAGGTGGCACAGTGAATAGAGCACCAGCCCTGGAGTCAGGAAGACCTGAGTTCAAATCCAGCCTCAGACACTTAACACTTATTAGCCATGTGACTTTGGGCAAGTCACTTAATCCCAATTGCCCTGCCTTCCCCCCTCCAAAAAGAAAGAGCAAACATGATTTGTCTAAGATATAGATAGTATATTCCAGATCTGGAATTTGAACATAGGTTCTTTGATTCTCAAACCAATTTTTACCAACCCTTTCTAAATGTGGCAGGTTATTGAAAGAAACTATAAACTGAAGGGCACCAGAAAATTCTACCATTAGAGCGTTTCCTTGCAAAATATTTTAGGGAGGATTTGTGGTAGAAAATTAGTTTCATGTGCAATCCGTAAGCCATGCCTTTTTTGTATTGTTAACACAGTGAATTACAAGTTTTGTTGTTTTAAAAGGTTGAATTCAAAATGGGATCTCCGAAGACTGTGTAAAACTGTTGGTGCTGTTGCCCTTCCTAGACTCGTAAGTATGTTGATAAGTTCATGTTTGAAATGTTTTTATTACTTTGATTATATTAATAAAATTCTTTTTTCCAGACTCCCCCTGTACTTGAAGAAATGGGCCATTGTGACAGTGTTTATTTATCAGAGGTTGGAGACACACAAGTGGTTGTTTTTAAGCATGGTAAATATGCCTTTGAAGAATAATTGCTTCTGGTTGACAGTGGTTTTTTACTTACCTTTTTAAAAAAAAATAACCTTTCAATTCTTACAGAAAAGGAAGATGGTGCCATTTCTACTATAGTACTTCGAGGTTCTACAGATAATCTAATGGATGACATAGAAAGGGCAGTAGATGATGGTGTTAATACTTTCAAAGTTCTCACAAGGGTATGTGAAAACAAGCTTGCTTGTTGAAATTTAGTTTAATAGAAATTTTTTAAATACACTGTAAATCCTTTTCATGTCCTAAAATCCTATAATCTTCAGAAGGAAAGATACTTTTCTTGCCATTACCTTATTTCCAATCATATACCACCCCTTAATTACCCCCCACCCTTCTATGGGATAGTTTTGAAGTTCTCTTTTTAGTTAACACAACCTGCCAGTGTTGGGGCACTGTAATGAAACTCCAAATATCAAACTACTACAAATTTGAACTCTTGGTATGTCCTTCATTATAGGATAAGCGTCTTGTACCTGGAGGTGGAGCAACAGAAATTGAATTGGCCAAACAGATCACATCTTATGGAGAGGTATACCAGTTTATCTGTTGTTTGCTTCTACTTTGGTCAGAATTAAAAATCTTACAACGTTTTATTTTATTTTGTTCTCAGACATGTCCTGGACTTGAACAATATGCCATCAAGAAATTTGCAGAAGCATTTGAAGCTATTCCTCGGGCATTGGCAGAAAATTCTGGAGTTAAGGCTAATGAAGTGATCTCTAAACTTTATGCAGTACATCAAGAAGGAAACAAAAATGTTGGATTAGATATTGAGGTTAGAGGACAGCTATTTTCTTTTGCATATACAACTGTAAAAGTTTTCAAATTTTAGCATTCACATGACTGGTGGAAGCTTTAGTGATATAAAATTGTAGTACATTCAATCTCTCACTTGGTGCCACTAAGATACTTAAGAATACAGGTTTCACTGCTTAAGAAATAGCAAATGCTCTGACATAATGATTTTAAAAGTATTTTTGTGGCTTATGATTTGCATTTGGGTGTATGCATGTTTAGAAAGAAAAAAATATGTAGTTTTGTGTTTTATTGGCAGGCTGAAACTGCAGCAGTAAAGGATGTGTTGGAAGCTGGCATTCTAGATACTTACCTTGGAAAATATTGGGCTATCAAGTTGGCTACTAATGCTGCAGTTACTGTACTCAGAGTTGATCAGGTGAGTAGGAAAAAATAAAATTCTAATAATTAAAAAAATAATTTTCTAAATTGAGTATCTTCCCCCCCAAAGATTACAAAGTATTTTCTATATTAAAATACGATTATGTGTATTTCAGCTAATTTAAGTGAAGGAATTTAAAGGATTTGATGTCATTATTGAATAGCTTAAGAGAGCCCAAGATAGGTGAGGAGATAGAGTACTTAGATTATCTAGGATACTGAAAGACCTTGCAATCAAAGTCTGTGATCCTAGAGAAACAGGGAGTGCCCCCTAGATGTTATAACACGTTTTGCTTAAGTTTCTCACTTTACTGATTTTACAGTTATGTTTCATATGGAATATTTTTTATGTTAAGCTTGGCATTTATATACAATATATTAAAACTATAGAGTCATTAAAAGATTTTCTTCTTCTTTTTAATAGATAATCATGGCAAGACCAGCTGGTGGGCCAAAACCTCCAACAGGAAAAAAGGATTGGGATGATGATCAAAATGATTGAATAGGTTAACTGAACATCTCAAAACATCCTCTTTGTATTTGAAGATAATAAAATAAATACTATCAAATTTTTATGGCCAGTATTATTCCACGTTTGTTTCTTTATGGGGGGAAGGGTGGTTTTGACCATTTTAAATAGCAGTGTATTAAAATGTCCATTTTCTCATGGATTGAGGATTTTCAACATTAAACCAATTTTCATTTGCTGCTTCTTAGCAGTTTACAGATGAGAAAACTGAGATTCTAGGAAAGAAGTAACTTTATTAAGTGGCAGAGATGTGAGTTTACCAGGATTCCAATGGTCTCATGACTTAGACTTTAAGGCCCATAAAATAGGCATTAAAATATTCATTAATATAAAAATTAAATTTTTTAAGTTTAGAATGACCTAATTTTACAAATGTCAAGATTTAAAACAATTTGTACACTTTTTAGTAGAAGCCAGACTTTTGAAATCTCCAGATTGTTTTAGAAACAAAATCTACCACAATTGCTATTTTAAAAGGTAAAAAAGTTTTTTTAGGTGCTGAGATTTTTCCTTTTTTTATTTTTCCTTTCAATGTTGAATTTTTTTAGTACTTCCTGAAGTCATAACCCTGTGAAGGCTCAAGGAAGTGACTTGACCAAGTATCAGATCCAAGGGTGTTCTGTGTCCAAATTAAGGGATGTTTCCATTGTTAGTTGGTGTTAAACAGCAAAGAGCTTAAACACCTCCATTTTGGAAGGTTCTCTCCCAAGGTCATATCTTATTCTGTTAGACCATAAGGTCCCTTGAAAAGAGCTACTTGTTAACTGAGGTATATGAATTTATTTAAACTTAAGAAAAACTAGGTTTATTTAATAACATATATAATAATATGCCTCTGTAGTAATGTATAATCCTGACCCACCTGGACTCCTCTTTAAGCATTCCCCTGGGCTTTGGTCCTCTCCCTCACCCTGAGGCTGCACTCTGGGATTTTTGTTTCCTGTCCTGCTTTTTTACTCCTGGAAAGAGGTCCTTGCTTGACATGGCTAGGCATGGATTGAAGGAATTCTTCCCCTTTCCCAGGTTCCATTATCTTTCTGTCTCCTTCCCAAGTCAGGCCTCCCAAGCTTTTGATTTTGATAGGGGGTTATGAGAGTAGCTACATGAAGTTCCTTGGCTTGTCTCTCTTTAACCATGGCCTCAGTTCCTACAATAAAATCAGTTCCATTATTCCATTCTATTATTGCTTAGGTGAACTATCCAGGAAACACTTCACAAGATTCTTCATCAATCTTTTGTCCAGTTTTGGTAGGAAATGAGTCACCACACTGAAAAATGTGTTTTTGAATCAGTGTAAATTTTACAATACTTAAGGAAATCAATCCTAGCCAAGTTTCAACACAGCAAACTAATAAACTCTTAAAATTATTAAACCAATAAATGGTATCTTTATTTTTCCTCTCAACGACAGAAAAATAAAACAATTGCCCACTTGTGAGTCTGTTTAGCATTTTCCCTGCAGCATTCCAGGACACATGATCTTTCCTAGAATTTTCAAATTTATGTGAACATGATTCAAGTTGTCTTTTTTTTCCCAGCAAAAACCAAAATGTGGGGTGGAATTCTTTTTCAGATTAATTTTTCAGATTAATTCGCTCATAAAACAGGAGGTAAGCTTGTGAATTTAGAACCTTAGTTGCAGGCACAGCTTGTACATGTGTATCACTGATATGAAACCACTGCCCCTTCGTTGATGCATTTTCAAATTCTATCAAGAAGAAAATTTAAAACAGGATTAAAATACAGGTATATTTTCCCTATTTAGAGTAGCAACAAAAATTCTCAGATATTTACCTTGTGGACTAGTTCCATCAAGAACAAGATTATAAAGATGACTATTTGAAGTTCTTGTCTTCACATAGGCAGTATAATGCCCCCGCCTCATAGTACCACTGTGTTCAACAATTCCGTATAAAGAATACAACACTTTTGTATTTCCTTCAGCAACATTCTGTAAGAATTGAAATTAATTTTAAAGCATTTCAAATTAGGGTAAACATCTCATCTGAAAAGTGTACTACTACTCCTTGAGTAAATGTTATTAAAGAACTGGTCAAAACAGTAGACTGACTTAAGAGTACCAATCAAACAAACAGCCCTTTCAAATGATTAAGATCAGATAAGTTCTCCTGAAAGAGCTCTGTGATCTCAGCAAGTTAAGAACTTCTAGCACTCTTGTCCATATCCTCCTGTTACTACATAGGATCTGCCCAGAAACTTTTTCATATCCCGCGTATATAGGACCTATATATATTATATAGGATCTATTCAAAAAGGTCTTCTGGCACTTAAAATTTTTGTTTAGGGCTAACTTTCAGTTTATTTTTTAACTCAAAAAGCCTCCCATCCCTCAACCCCAACTACACTTCATCCTTATGTGAACGATATTGTAAGCCATAATTTAAATACGACCATTTTTTACTTACCTTGCACTTTATGGTACAAAAAGGAGCCAAATCTATCACATCTGGAAACTTTATGTGCTTGTTAATTTTGCAAAGATTAAGACCAGCCTAAAAAGGAACAATTTATTTTTCTGAAGTTAAAAAAACACAAAACATTTCAGTGCTATACATACTATGTAAAACTTAAGAGAACTAGTTTTGTGTCTGGTTTGGTTCAAGGATTAAGGAGCCCAAGGGGTCCCACCTTTGTTATTTATCAGCAAAAGTCATTAGCGCTCTCTAGGCTTAACTTTCCTCATCTGTTGGTGAATTGACTAGATCTCTAAGGTCCCTTCCAAATGATCCCAATTTTCAAAGTTAGCCATTAACATGCAAAATAATTCTTATGGACCACAAAATCAATCTAGAGCTTCAATGGGAGGTTATCTACCTTTGCTTGTTCAAGTAAAATAGAGGACCCAGACTGATACTAATAATACAGCATTTATGCTTTAAAGTTTACGAAGTGCTTTTTTAAAATAAGATTATCTTACTTAATTCTCTCAAAAACCCTGTAAGTGCTCTTATCTCCATTTTACATCTGAGGAAAACAAGCATTCAGTTTTGGGATTTTCCTGAAACTAGGTCTGGTGCTCTTATCCACTGTTCTACTGTAGAAGTTTAGGATAGTTTATAACTCTGCACTACAAAAATATTTGTCCAGTCTTCTACCTACAAACTCATGCTTAGAGTCTTACTAGGTCTACAATCTAACTGATGTAACCTCGAGCATGAAACTAGGGAGGAGAAGAACCCAAAGGGAAAAGCTCCCTGACAATGAAGTAGCTGAGACAGACACAAAGATTTTCTAAAGATAAAGATCACAGCATCACAGACCAAGGTCAAGGAAAATAGTTAAGTCAATGTTAGGATTTGAGCCAAAATTCTCTAGTCCAAATCAATACCTCCCTGTGATGGTATTATTAATATTATAATACAAAATATTCAGTGATTTATACATGAAAAACTTTTAGTAATCACAACTTCTTTCCATTATGAGTTAATCCTTAAAGAGGCAAAGACTTTCCTCTGGGATACTGGCAGCAGCCTGGCTGTGGAATAAACATCTTGGCCTTTCTTCCCCTGAAACTAATGTTATAGCAATACTAGGGATATTTTCTATATTTCTCCATCAACTTCACACATTTTCCAATTGTCCATATTCTACTTATAATAATAACTTTTTCAATTCTTGCTAATTCCCTTTCAAGACTGAGACTTTAAAAAAAAACACCTCAGGAAGCTATAGAAAAGTATAGTTATCAATGAATTAGAACTAGAAAGGGCATTTGAGACTATATCAAGTCCAACCCACTTACTTTACAGTCAAGAAAATCAAGGCACAGAGGGGCTAAGTGAATTGCTCAGTCACACAACTAGTCCCGATTCAAAATCCTACTTCATGATTGCTTGCCTCTAAAAATTTTACTATATTTAGAGATGAGACTACTTATTGACCAAAGATAAATTGAATATTAAACATTGACTGATACCTGTTGAAATCTCTTTAAATGAAGAGTTAAAATGGGAGGAGCCAGAGAAATCAGCATTTGCTTTTTGGCATTAGTGTAAACATACTTCTTTTCACCTAAAGAAAAAAACCACCAGAAATTTGAAAGACAGCATTTTTTGTAGCACATCAAACAACTGAAGAAAAACCAATTTTCTTTCTTTTCACATTTAGCATATGTGAAGGAAGACAGAAAGACTAAATGGCATGTGCAGCTGACTCCCAACGAGTCCTGGCTTAGATCTATTTTCTAGTCTCCTTGAAAATACTGTGAAAAATTAATCAAACCCACAATGTGGCAGGGATTCTCTAAAACACTAAGAATACAAATACAAGAGGAAATTCCCTACTCTGGAGAGGTTTACCTTTTTTTTTCCTTTTGGAGGGGGGATTGCAGGGCAATTGGGGTTAAATGATTTGCCCAAGGTCACACAGCTAAGTGTTAAGTGTATGGAGCTGGATTTGAACTCAGGTCCTCCTGACTCCAGGGCTGGTGCTCTATTCACTGCTCCACCTAGGCACCCCTACATTTTAACTTTTAAAGAGCACACACACAATACAAAGAAAAACAAAGACAAGATAAAAGGTATCCAGCATTTAGGATTGAGAAAGGTTTCATATATAAGGTGGTGCTTGTACTGCATCTTTGAAGGAAAAATGGGATTCTGTAAGATGGAGATGAGACTACATATTCCAAGAATAGGAGACAGCCAGTGCAAAAGCAAAGTAATATAAATGTAAGATGTAGTGTCATTTTGAAAGAGAAAGCCTGTTTGGCTAGATTACAGAACAGAAGGAGAAGCTGGGAAGACAGGTTGAAAACAGCTTGTGAGGGCTATCTAAACCAAGCAGGAGTTTAAATTTGATCCTTGAGCAAGGAGCCACTGGAGTTTACTGAGTAGGGAAATGACATGGTCAGAAAATCACTTTGGCAGGTGTGTGGAAGGACAATGGGATTGAAGTGGGGGGAGACTTGCAGAGACACCAACTGGGGAGGTCACTGCAATAACCCAGACAAGTGGTAAGGATCTGAACTAAGGTGGTGACTGTATCTAGGGGAAGCTGAATGTGTGAACTGTTGTGGAGACAAAAAATGTAAAATTTGGCAAATGATTAGAAATATGGGTTGGGAACACTGCTGAGACTATAAACCTGGAAGATTACATGAATGATGGTACCCTTGACAGAAATAGGAGTTTTGAAAAAGTGCTGATTTAGAGGGCAGTGGTGCAATGCGAGTGCTATTTTGGACATAATGAGTTTGAGATGTCTCTTGGGCACCCAGTGTGATATGTCTAGCTGATATTTCTAACTAAAACTCAGTAAAAAGACCAGGATTTAGGATATAAATCTATGAGTTATTTGCGTTGAACTGATGATTAAACCTATGAAAGCTGATAAAGTCAGCAAGAGAGAATGGGAAACAGGGAAAAGAGGGCCCAGGACAGTATGTTGGGAAAACCCACAGTAAGGTGACAGGAGAGATACAGATGATAAGCCAGCAAAAAAGACTGAGGAAAAAGTAGACAAGTAGGAAGAGAATTAGGAGTACAGCGTCAAATGAGGGTGGTCCTGTCAAGAAGGATGAGGATTAAGAAAATACTATCAGATGTGGAATTAAGAGATCACTGGTGAATTTAAGAGTTCAACTTTCAGTTGAGTGATGACGTCAGAAACCAGACTACAAAGGTTTGAGGACTAAGAAAAAAGAAGAAATGAGTATAGACAGCCTTTTCTAGGAGTTTGGCTGGGAATGGGAGGAGATATATATATGTGTATGTGTATGTGCGTATGGGTGTATAAAATGATAATTTGAGGGAGTGGAGAATAGAAAGGTTTAGTGAAAATTTTTTAAGGATGGGAGAGACTTGTGCATGTTTGAACATAGCATAGGAGAAATAGAACATATGAAAAGGTGAGGAGGGATGAGTATGGATACACTGCTGGAGAAGATGATGGGAGATGGGATCCAGTACACATGCAATAGTTTGTCATGGCAATGTCAAAGTCCACCTCATTATTATAGAAAGGAGAAAATGGGGAGTGTGAAGATATTAAGATGACAGGGGAGAGTGTAACTAGGTGACACAGTAGATAGAGCACTGACCCTGAACTCAGGAGAACCGGAGTTCAAAACCAGCCTCAGAAACTTACTAGGTGTGCGACTCTGGGAAAGTCACTTAACCCCACTTGCCTCCAAAGACAAATAAACAAAAAAATAAAAAGATTAGAGGGGAGAAGAAGGAGCTCATGGCAAATGGCTTCAATTTTTTAAATAAAGTAAGTTCTCTCAACTGAAAGAATCTAGGTAGGAGGCACTGAAGACCTAAAGACAGAAGGTTTGATAGATCTTATCTTCTGTGGGGAGTGAGACTGGGTATCAAGTAGGAAGAAATAAAATGAAATATCCTACTACAAGTACTGTCCAGTTGAAGTTGGATAATAAGAATTTATAGTGTACCCAGGAAAATAGTTGTGTGACTTCCTACAGCTCCACTCAGTGTATGAATGTGCATGAAAATAGAGGAGGTAGATGGCAAGAGTACCCAGAGCTGGTGTCTAGCAAGGGATAAGGACAGACAGGATAAGGGGACAAGTGATTCTGACAAGAGTAGATTACACTGTGCGGGTAATTAGTTAATTAATTAATTGGGAAAAATGAAACTGAAGTTTGAAAAGCAGTAACAAGCCTGAAAATGAACTAAGGGGTGAGAGGGATTGAAAATCGTGAGGGTGAGAAATAGTTTTAGGGAAGATAAAGGATAAGGAAACCTTTCTGATTAAGAAAATAGAACATTGTGGGTAATGGTGAGATCTAGAATATGACCATTTCTTTGTGGAGTTGAGTTTAGGTCAAGAAATTAAAGAGATATTCAAATAGATGTTGAAATCTCTTAGCATAAGAGCAGGATCTGGGAAGGACAGAAAGAGAGAATGATCAAGGGTGGGTACAAAACAGCCACTTTAACTTGAATGGAGAGGAAAATTTCAATACAATGAGATGGAAAGGAGAGGTTGCCAAGTAATGGCAGGAAAGGGAGTCTTAGAAGTAACAGTGGTGAAACATTTGCCCCACCCAGGATGTCTGGATGTGTGAATGAAGGTATGGGTAGTGTTGGGGAAGGATATAATTTTCTTATAATTGTAATATTTTCTCGGTGAAGCCAGATTTCAGTGAGATTAAATTTACTTTGGAAATTCATAATTTTGTTCACTATGGAAAATCATAATTAAAAAGAATATATTTTTAAAATATTACTTTCAAAGTATTTAAAATATTACCTTTAATATCTGTCTTTGGTCCACTATGCTGCCTCTGTGTACAAACATCACAAAGTAGTTTGTTTGACCCTTGGAGTTTCTCATTACTAGTAAACTGATATAAACAATGATAGATTGAACATTCATCAATATTCATAGCTTCCCTGTTTGCTAGGGTACAAAAAGCAGTTTCTGGTACTTCATTTACTACTTCATAGATCTTTGTCCCAACAGGATAAGTGTCATTCAAAATCTCTATATTTATTTCATCAGGCTGAAGAAGTGCATCCAACTTAAGGTTTTTAAAATCACTGGCAAGGTCATCTTCTTCCTCACTCTCTTTCTTGAGACATATATCATTTAACTTACTAGCACATTCAACAGGAAAAGAAACACTCAGAGGGTCCCCTGCATCATTTGCATTTTTTACATTTTCCTCTTCTGTACAATTTGTATTTTCTGGCAAAGTTCCTATAGTATTCTCTTTGTCTCTTATATCTTTTTGATTTAAGCAACATTCTTCAGATTTTTCTTCCTCTTGTGAAAAGCAGTTGGATTCATCGTCTACTTCTTCTTGTGGTAAAGTTTTACTAATGTGTTGATGTTCTTCAGGATACTCAGTGGAACAGATATTATTGAGCTGAATACTTTTTTCTTGTAATTTTTGTTGCCTTCGTTGGTTCTGTGAAACAAAGCATATAGTTTGATAAAAGACAAAAATAAGCAAAGCTGATTAATGAAGAAAAGAAATATTTAGCAAAGGTGAATCAGCATCTAGGACTCGAGTCCTGACCCTTTACAAGCAAAAAACACAAAATGGTGAGTTCATCAACTCTAAACAATACTTTTACATTTGAGGCCACTTGGACCAGAAGACTACAAGTCAATCAACAAGTGGTCATTGAATGCTTAAATTCTGCTTGGCAATGGGGTATGTACAGTAAGAAATAAAAAGACACAGAGTAAATACTATATATGTAATAGGAACTTGGGGCATGAGTAGTCAATGAGGTGGAAGCTGAGCTGGGCTTTGAAAAATGGGTAGGATGATGAAGACAGAAAAGCATTTGTAAGTACTTACTAGGTGCCAAGTACTGTGCTAAATGCTGACACATGAATATAAAAGCAAAATTCTTTCCCTCAGGGAGCTTACATCCTAATAAGGTTACATCAATTAATCAAAAAATATTTCTTAAATACCTACTATGTGTCAGGCACTATACTAAGCCCTGGGATACAAAAAGAGACAAAAGATAGTCCCTGTCCTCAAGAAACAAACAATCTAATAAGGGAGACAACATGCAAACAAACATATACAAAGCAAGCTATATACAGGAAAAAGAGGAAATAATTAACAGAGGGAAGTCACTAGAATTAAGAAGGGCTGAAGAAGGCTTCCTGTAGAAGGTGGGATTTTTAGTTGGGGCTTAAAAGAAGGCAGAAGAGTGGAGGAGGTAAAGCATTTTAGGAACGGGAGAAAGCCAGAAAGAATGTCTGAAGCTAAGAGTATCTTGTGCCAGGGACAGCCAGGAAGGTAGGTCAGTGTTGCTAAGTCAAAGAGTACATGTTGGGGCAGCTAGGTGGTGCAGTGAGTAGAGCACTGGCCCTGGAGCCAGGAGGACTGAGTTCAAATCCGATCTCAGACACTTAACACACTTACTAGCCGTGTGACCTTGGGCAAGTCACTTAACCCCAATTGTCCTCCAAAAAGCAAAAAAAAAAAAAGTCAAAGAGTATGTGTTGGGGAGGAAGTGTTAAAAGACCAGAAAGTTAGTAGGGGGCTAGGTTATGAAAGGTTTTGAATGCCAAGCAGAGCATTTTGTATTTGATCCTGGAGACAATATGAAGCCATTGGAATTTATTGAGGGAGAAGAGTGACACAATCAGATCTAAGTTTTAGGAAAATCAGTTTAATGGTTCAATGTAGGAGAAAATGAGTGGGAAAAGACCTGAGGCAGGCCAACCCACCAATAGGCTATTACAAAAATCAAGGGGTGAGGTGATGAAGGTCTGCACCAGTGGTGGCAGTGTCAGAGGAGAGAAGGGGATGTATTTGAGACATGTTGCAAAGATTAACAGGCCTTGGAAAAAGACTGGATAGTGTGAGAGATGGTGAGGAAGCAAGTATGACTCCCAGTTGTGGGTCTGAAGAAGTGGGAGGATGGTGTTGCCTTCTACAGTAACAGGGAACATAGGGGTGGATGGGTTTAGAGGGAAAGATAATAAATTCTGTTTTGGACATAGTGAATTAAAGATATTCCTACAACACCAGTAATAAAACAGTAACATATTTCTATAGTATGTTGAGGGTTGCAAAAAGCTTTCTTCAGAACAACTCAATGAAGGAGGTACTGTTAAGTTCCCTTTTTTACAGATGAAAAAACTGAATCTCCATGGTCTATGACCACCGTTAGTAAGCGCCCCAAGAAGGATTTAAACCCAGGTCTTCTGACTCCCATTACTGTGCTTTTTTTTTTTTAATATGCCAGCAAAAGCAAAGTAATAGAAATTTAAGTATATGTAGCATGTGTCAAGAGTAGTCTAATTTGGGATAAATTTTGCTATAACTCAAAGAAGGTTATTAGTGGTTCTGTAGGGCTAACAAATGATGCAGAACAAAAACACTTCAGGCAGAAACAATAGCTTAAAAATATGTTGTATAGGGGCGGCTAGGTGGCGCAGTGAATAGAGCACCGGCCCTGGAGTCAGGAGGACCTGAGTTCAAATCCGACCTCAGACACTTAACACAAAAACTAGCCACGTGACCTTGGGCAAGTCACTTAACCCCAATTGTCCTCCAAAAAGCCAAAAAAAAAAAAAAAATATATATATATATATATATATATATATATATGTTGTATGAGTAAAAATTTCAAATATAACCAATTTCCTTATAAATGAAATATCTACTCATAAAATGAGAAATCGGCAAAAAAAACCCTTAACTATAAGAAAAACATCACATTATAAAATACAAGGTAGAAGATCATTCTTTATACTAACCTTTGCTTGTTTTTTGGCTTGCTTCTTTGCTTTTTTCTGCAAGTGCTTACTTGTACAAGAAGAAATATTATTCTTCTCTTTCATATAACTATTGTTATCTTTCTCTTCCTCACTGTCTTTATCTTCATCTTCCTTTGTTTTTTTGATATTTTTATCATTTATGTTTTTCTTACCACTCTTAAAACAGAATGTAAATTTTTTAAAAATTAGTAACATTATTTTCCAAAGGACTTAACTTTGGTTAAATGTTTTTATGTTGTAATTTAATAATATATATTTCCCTAATATTAAAATTAATCAGGATAAAAATTATTACTTTTTCAAGCAAAAAATAAGAAAAAAAGAAAATGGGTTGAATTTGTGAGCTTTACAGTCAATAAAAGTATAATAGTAATATAACAGAATTAATTAGGTATATAATATATACGAGATTTGCTGTGCAACTAAGAAAATTTCTAAATAAAGCATTCTGTTGTATTGTGCGGAGGTAAATTAACATTATAGCAATTCCCTTTTTTAAAAGAAAAATGATAGCTTCAAAAGAGAGTCTGTTTCAAAAAGGAGTTAATGTCAGCATGGTTTTACTGCCCATAATTATGAGGAAATGAGTTTCTAAGTTAATTAGTGATTTTACTAAATCAAGTCTATCTTTCTTCTATTGTGACAGTTTTGTATCTAACATTCACTCTAAAAGAATAAAATAAATATATTGAAGATATACAGACTTTTCTACAACCTTGCACAAAGAAGCCAGTTCTAACACTGTTATTCCTAATACTTATTAAGTTATAATATACTACATAATAAGACTATTAAGAGAGTTTCAGTAAATCCATTATAATAGTTAAATAAAAGAAATTAATGATTTCCAAGACTTACAGATATAACTGTCTTCTTTAGCAGAATTTAGTTTGTACTTTTCACTATTTTCAGGGAACTTTGCAAATAATATTTATCAATCTTAAAGCAAATTAATAATAAAAAGCTTCTTTAATAAATATTTTAAAGTCTTTCTTCACTTTATCTAATGGTAAAAATTTTACATAAATTAAACTCAATAGTCTTACCTGATCATCTAAAACAGGGAGAGACAAATCAAGGAAAGATTCATGAACCAAGGAGACCTTAACCAAACACCAAAAATACTTTTTAAAGGCAAAGAATTTACTTAAAGCATTACAATGTAAGGAGTTTTGTTTATTTTGAAAGAGAAGGGGAAGGGAATAAGCATTTATATAGCAACTAATAAGTATAGTGCCATAGTAAGCAATTTACAAATTATCTCAGTTGGTTCTCAGAATAATGATTGTTATCACCATTTTACAGTCAAGGAAACTGAAGCAGACAAAGGTTAAGTGACTCACCCAGGGTCACATAGCTAATTAAGTATCTGAGGCCAAATTTGAATTCAGGCCTTCCAGACTCCAGGCCTAGCATTCCACTGTACTCAGAATGCCTGCACTGACTGAAGATACACTAAAAATGCTTGGAATAAATTTTGCTGTAATTGTAATTAGATGTGGTACTGTAAGGCTAACAAATTACATGAAACAAATATATCAGGTAGAAATATAATTTTAAAATATATTATCCATATCCAACTAATTGCTAAATTAAAATACATTTAATTAAAATATACTGTTATTATATCATTATATTATCGACATCACTGTACCACCACCCTGCAAGTATAAATTAATGGAAGGAAATATGACCGTGTAACTAGATGTTTCAGGGGTTCAAGGACTTTTAAAATTAGCTTTATATGACACTATATACACCTGAACTAATGAAGTTTGAAAGGTATAGCCTTATTTGTAAAGTAGAAATTTAAACATATTTTATGTATTGAATACATCTAGTCATAATCAAACAATCTACTTACAGTTTTGCATTCTTCACACATGATTGTACTAGTTAGTTCTCCACCAAATATTCGATCCACAAAGCTTGGTATTGCCTTTTTTTTTTCATGCTCTATAAAAAAGGGTTTAACAAAATAACTGTAAAATTAACAGACAAAGCAAATGGAAAAAAAAGAAACTAGATAGCAAATTAACCCTTATAAATTGTATGAAATTTAAGGTCTCTTAATCAACAAACTTTCAAAGTAGTTCTACCCTTGACCTGGCTAAAGTTGTTCTAGGAACAGAAACTCAATATCATGTAATATTTAGTGAGAAATATAACATCAGCTTCAAGTAGAAATGTGGTGTAATCAACAGGGGAAACTAAAGGTCAGGAGATATATTCTCTAATACCTTTTCTTCTACCATCTAGCAATGTGACCTTAAACAAATCACAATCACTCTGGGCCTCAGTTACTTCATCCAAAAAATTGGGGAGGGGAACATTATTTCTAATGTCTTCAATACCTCTAAAATTCTATAAATATATGCTACTAGAGAAGAATTACATGAGAAATTCTGACATTTGGGGGAAGCAGATTTGGTTTACTAACTAATTTTACCTAATTACAACATGGTTATAAAAATATATGATATACCGTGTTTCCCCAATAATAAGACCTATCCCGAAAATAAGCCCTCCCCTTACTGTGTAAGATTCCTCTAAAATAAGCCCTCCCCCGAAAATAAGCCCTATTGAGATTGCTACTGTAGTGAAGGTGATCCCCTGCGCTACACGCTACATTATGGTACCCTCTGTATGCACCGTCCCCCCCACCGTGAAACGCACGCCGCACTCCGAGCTGCATCCAATCAGAGCTGCAGCAGTGAGCGCGTCATCCTGTTCTTTATTGAATTCATTATTGAATAAAGGTACATTTTTTTGTTCACATTTACCTGTTTATTAAAATTGCTGTCAATGTTCATTAAAATAAGCCCTCCCCTGAAAATAAGCCCTCTGGTGTTTTTCTGTCCAAAAAAATTAATAAGACAGTGTCTTATTATCGGGGAAACACAGTATGCATTATATTATATGCATTTACTTCAATTCAACTGAACAAGCTCCTACATTGTGTTAAGACTCATGGGATACAAAGACAAAAAGGAGAGCATTCTTGTCCTCAAGAAGCTTACATCATTCTGAAGTGAAACAGCATATACATAGAAAAATAAATACAAAATCTTTCCAAAGGACATACAAGACAATTATGGATCAGGGAACACAAACAACAACAAAGGCTTCTTGTAGGATGTGGTATGTGAGCTGAACCTTTGAGGAAGGTAGTCCTTTTTATAAAAAATACTACCAAATACAAGCCAAAGTCCATTTTCTCCTTTCCAGTATATTACCCTTATGGAAGTTAAACGAAGTCAGAACCATTTTCTGCAGACACTGAATATTTATCAACCTGGTCATCTAGGTAACAGAGATGTGTCTAAAGCACAGGCTGTACCAATTACCTTTTTACTGGCCTAGCCCCAAAGAGGTGAAAAATCAATGTTAAAGCAACTGGTAATGCTTTAGGTACTGTAAAACAGGAAAAATGGGGATGGCCACAAGTTTAACTTCCCTAATACACATCAATATACAACTAGAACACACTGTAATTTCCTTTTCTCTTATGTTTGAACTATGTTTTATATTATGTTTGAACTTATATTTGAACTGCTTCAGTGACTGACAACAAAGGTTCCATATATAAAACATCCTCAAAGAAACAAACATATGCTAGCAACACAGGACCTAAAAAAATAAAAAAGAATTTTACTTTGGTATTTGCGTTCCAGAAATCTGACATTACCTTTAATTTTCTTTTTAAGTTCTTCATCTAATTTTTCAGTGGAATTGCCAAATGCTTTAAGAATACCAGCGCTTACTCTCTGAAAATAATAAGTACATATAATATGATTATGTCTTATTAACTTCCGCATAATCACATTATTAAAAGAGGACTATAAAATACTATCTACAATAAAACAACTTTAAGAACTAATCATCTTTTTAATCTTGCCAACCCCTAAGGGTGAAAGTTATTGGTTAGGGTAAGAACTGAAGTATCTCAACTAGCAAACCATCCCTCTACCCTTTATATATTCACATGGGTACTTTTAAAGCACATTACTTAACGAATACAACTCTGAGTAAAAGGTCTTCCAACAAAGTCCTACTAAAAATTTGGAATATAAACACATGACCTAATGCTTAAGAAATTATCTGTTCAATTATCCTGTTTTACAGTTAAATGATTTTCAAAAGTACTTGTTATACTGAATTAGAGACATATTAACAAACATAAACATTTCCATATTTAAAAAAGAGAAAAAAAGGATTGTAGCTTTTTAAAAAAGTATATCATAAATTCAACATGTTAACAAAGCTGCCTTGTTTGTCTGCATCTTATTCTGAACTTCCTTTTATTCTTTTCTGTGCATTAAAAACAAAAACAGAAAAACAAATCAAACTCCCCCCACACATACACATCTCACTGATGTTTTCTTCTTCTTTCAAGGAGCATCATTATGACCAACCTAACCCCGCCCCCCCAGGCCAAAATAAAATGTGTACTCTGTAAAAATTAAACATAGGCATAACCAGTCCAGACATTGGCTGCCTACAAATGTATGTCTCATTCTGCACTTCTGTGAGTCACCTGTATCAAGAGATGGAAAAGTGCATGTCATCGTGGGTATTCTGGAGTAGTAGACTTAATAATCCTTAAAAATTATTACAGTAAAAAGGAACTTCTATATCTAAGGGGCTAATCAAACAGCTTTTTGTTAATAATTTCTTCTAATTTTTACCTTTTTTTTTTTAGTGGACTAAAAGCCCTTAAAGAAATGAAAAATGTCACCAAAGTAAAATTTATAATATTTAATAATTTTTTTTTGCCTTTTGGAGGGCAGTTGGGGTTAAGTAACTTGCCCAAGGTTACACAGCTAGTTTCTGTGTGTGTGTGTGTGGGTGTTAAGTGTCTGAGGCCGGAACCAAACTCAGGTCCTCCTGACTCCAGGGCCAGTGCTTTACTCACAGCACCACTTAGCCGCCCCAATATTTAATAATTATTGAAACATTAAGAAACTGACAGCATGTTCTTGTTTTCTAATTCCTTCTAAAGTCTTTTCATTAAACACATAATGTAGTGAAAAGTTCCAAGGAATCCAAGAACCAAAATTGTGCTTCATCACTGCATGACCACTCACAGGTAGGTGGGCCAGACTAGCTGAAGCAATGGGACACCCTAAGGAAGACATAAGTAAACATGTGCCAGGCAGGTCAAACCACCACCACTTTGACCACTATCTCCATTCAGACCCTGATGGACACAGCCCAAGACCCTCAGGCCCAAGAACCTTGGGAATAGTGTCCTCCAAACCAACAGACCCTCTTCTACCCAGCCCTCATATCCTCCCTCAGACTCTGATGGACATAATCCAGGACTCTGAATCCAAGAGTCTTGGCAATAACAATACTTCTAACCTATTTTCATCAGCTTGGGAAGCAACCCCCCAGTGGAGACAACTGTGCTACAACCATACTACTCAAGACCCAGAAAAAAAAGTTCTCACCAAATTCCTTGGCACTGTCAAATGCTTCAATATCACAAACAGCTATGATTTTATCAGTGGAAACAACATTAAAGAAACATTACCATCTACTTTGCCACTGCATCTTAAAGACTATGGGACCTTTCCCACACCTTGCAGCTGAAACCTTCCATATGTTGTCTCCCCATTAGAAGGAGAGTTCCTGGAGAGCAAGAGCTGTCTCTTTGTATTCACAGGACTTAACCAAGTACTTCTACACAGTAAGCACTTAATAAATGTTTTATTCATTCATTCATTACCAGCCTTAAAATTCTATTACTAAGTCAATGATAAATAAATGATCAGACTATAAAAAACAAATTTTACAATGATAGATTTACCTGGATTTCTTCTGCTCTCATCCCATCCAGTAGATACCGAAGCAGTTCCTGACTATCTTGCTGCTGAGAACCTTTAAATCGCACTGCTCTATTTATTTTTAAAAAAAAAAAAGGTAAAAACTACTAAAATATGAAGCACATTTACAAAATCCCAATAATCACATTTCTAATTTTGGAGTCTTTCCAGTTTATTTTAACTCCCATTTAATCTGATATCTTCTTTAGAAGACCTAATTTCTACTTACTATTTTGAGGATACAAGAAAAATCATAGAATATCTATTTGCTCACCTAACAGAATATACAATCAGATCTTTTCTGTGTTAATCCTAAGCAAAAATGTGTTATAGGCAGTGTCCTATTTGTGGTTCAATATACAATCTGAACAGGTACTCACTTTTTACAGACCTGAGAAAATAGCTCTTTAGGTGTCACAATTCCCCTTTGGGTTTCATGCATCTCATTAAGAAATTGGCACATGGCTGAAGTGAGAGGACCTGGAGGCTCAAGATTTACTTCTAGAGGTTCCTGAATACAAAAAATAAAAATTGCTTTTTTCAATCAACATTAAGGATAATTATCTATTTAAAACATTTAAAATAACAAAGAAACAGAGGAGACCATGGAGCCCATCTAATCCCACACCTTTACTTTATAGATGAGGAAATTTAGATGCAGAAAGAAATTTGCTTACAAGTCATACAGGTGGTAAGTTGTCAGAGGCAGGATTCAAAACCTCTGTTGTCCTCTGACTATAAGCCAAATTCTCTTTCCACTCACTCCATCATATTGTTTCCTTATTTTACAATTTGTTCACTTTTAATTAATGCTATTTTCTGGCCTTTCAGTTTTATGTGGTGTTCATCTTCACAATTTTCAGTTTTAAAAGTGTTTATTTCCACTTATAGACGGATGGGTTCAAAATGCATAAATTAAAACAAAATAAACTAAGGGTAATAAAATAAAATTTCTTTTTATTTATGCAAACACATTTTTTGCAATGCCTGCCAAGATATTTGTGTCAGTAGCATTCTCTAGAATAAAATATGTAGGTAAACAGATGCATAAAATAATAATATATATACAACTCTTAAAAATTATGAAAAAGGGTTTCATAATTATTTAATCAGTTTTATTAACCTGTAAATATTATGAACTTAGGAACCAAGAACATCATACTGAACACTTATACAAAAATATCTTTTAATCTTAGAAGACAATTATTTACTTCAAAGAAAGAAAATTCTCATCATAAACATAAATAAAAATACATACAGTTAGGGATAAATCAGGTGGTTCAATTTTCACTATCATTCCAGACATTTTTACTTCCTTTAATAGTTCTCTTAGTACTAGAGTCTGTGACAAATTCTGGAAATGGATGGGGAAAGAAAAAGGAAAACAAATTACTTTGGATGAAAAGTATGAAATGAAACAAACAGAAAGCAATAAAAGATTAGGGTTTCTTTTCTCATTACAGTTTTAGACTTGGGGAAGGTAAATTGTAAAAGAAAAACAACAGAAGAAGTATACCTCTAAAAATGTATAGTAACTTTATTTCTAAACTGGCAAAAGCTCCATTAGGTACAGGTACATTGCCATGTCAGAGTGTTACAAATGTATTTCTTTCTTGAAATCAGAGTTATATTAGTATATAATAATTATATTCTACTTTCAAACAGAAGCAATTTATTAACCTTAAGGCATATAGATACCCTTTCGAATTTAGGCTCAGGAATTATAAATTTGAAAATCTTCCTAAGAACTTTGTTTTCCAGTTAAGTTTTTTTCCAATTTGTTCAATAGTCAACATCCCACCAATAAAATAATTTGGAAAAATTTTTCTCAGGGTAGCATCCAATTTCCTGAATATGTCCAGCTTTTACATTTGTATTAAAATACCAATAAATATAAACTGACTTTGCATGATTTAATAATAACAGAAGGGTACAAATTAAAAACTCTCAAAGTAATTTATGGCTCACTTATCAATAGGTAAAAATAAATGTTTATTAGTTTATAATCTAATTAACATAACATCAATTTAAAATATTACACTGATCTTAACAAGCATGTAATTCTTTCTCGCATAAATATCAATTTTTACCTCTTACTCCAACATTTATTTTTAGTTTCTAATTAATTTTTTTCTCTTTTTTTTGTGGGGGAGAGGAGGCTGGGCAATTGGGGTTAAGTGACTTGCCCAAGGTCACATGGCTAGTAAGTGTTAAGTGTCTGAGGCCAGATTTGAACTCAGGTCCTCCTGACTCCTATTCACTGCTCCACCTAGCTGCCCCATTTAGTTTCTAATTAATTAAAATTAAATGGTAAGCTCAAAATTTTTATTTCACTTTCAATTTTTACTTCAATTTGGAGTTTGGTGTATGGAGCTCTTGATAAAGAAATTTTGACCACCAAATACTGCTCAGGAACTGTTCTATAATACAGTCTTAGAAAGTTACCTAGAATACTAAGAAGTTAAAAGTGACTTGCTGAGGATCAGTACATGTCAACAGGGGAGCTTGATAAAGCCAAGATTTCCTGATTCTGAGCTAGCTGTATACTACCAAGCAGACTCTCTTAAAGAAAAAAAAATTTCTTCCAACTATGCTACCTGGCTATATAAATCACAGAAGACCAATCTCTGAATCCAAGCAGTAACTTGCCAAAAGGGCAATGGAAGAAACACACAAATTGGAGCAAACTGTCAAAACCTGAGCACCAGAAGCAGCATAGAACTAATTAGGGATGTGTGACTGAGAAAGGAGGTGGCTATCCATGTATTAAGAGCAAAGATGAATATCCTGGGAACTTTATTAATACCTAAGTAATATCAAAATATCTGGACAAAGAAGGTCCCCAGGATCTTGAATAAGCCCTCTCTTGATGATTTTTGGGAGATCACTGCAAGTGATTTGGGTTGTGATTTGCACTCTTGAAGAGTAAATACATAGACATGATATCAAAGATCTAGAAGTTATAGAAAAGTAAAACATTTCATTAATTTATCTCATGCGATCCATCAAAATATTTTTTTTTAATTTTTTTTTTTTAAGCAATTGGGGTTAAGTAACTTGCTCAAGGTTACACGGCCAGTTGTTTCTGGGTGTGGTGCTGAGTATCTGAGCCCAGGATTCGATCCAGGTCATCCCAACACTGGAGCCGGTGCTCTTACTCGCCGAGCCACCTGGCCACCCCCCATCAAAATATTTTATAAAATTCTTAGGCATTTTAATAAACAAGTCCTATAAAATGGTGAGAAGCATAAGGATGAATAATTAACACTTGATCACCTGCATAACTGCATTAAAGAAACATGTATTCCCCAAATTACTGAGTCCTTTCACAGTCACTTGAATAGAAGAATTCAGTGGAGAATTTTCTTTAGTCACATTTTCCTTTTTCTCTCTCTCCTGTTCATTTTTGCTGTCTTTTTCTAATTTTTTGTTTTCAATTTCAGTTTTCTCTTGATCTTTTGATGCTAAAAAAAAAAAGGTTTAAGCAAAGTGTAAAACATTTATTATCACATAAAGGATTAATGAGAATGTAGCTATGCTTGTAAATTTTAACACTACAATTCAATCTGGACCAACCTGATTTTATTTATTTTTTTATTTATAGAATTACAGAATTTATTGACAGATTATGTCAAATATAAATGAATTGAGAGTTTTCAATAGCTCCTTTTATGTATTTCTGATGCCCTACTACAATCTCAGTAGGGCTGTTCCAGACCTTTCATTAAGCTCCCAATCTACACCCTTCTTTTAGTAGGTGGCCTCTTCTTCATTATACTGAGGCCACATATAATGAGCTCCCCCATCTACTTCAAAATCTCTCTGTCTCTCCCCATCTTCTCCTTTGCTTTATTATCAGAAGACAAATTAGACTTCCTCTGCCCTCCTCTCTCATCTTCAATCCCTTTTTTTCTTCTAGATTCTTTATCATTGCTTACCAATAAGTTTAAACAAAAAGAAACCTTCACTTGATCCTACTATAGTCTTATACAATTCTACTCCTTCACTATTCAATTTCTAAAAAGAGAGCTCTAAATTTGATGATTGCATTTCTTCATTTTCTCTCTTCATTTTCCATCAGCTGCTCTGCTTGTTTTTGTCTATATGAACTTCTTGGCCCTGTGCAGGACACCAGCGAGCAGCCAAGACCTTTCTCCCTTTCAATTTCTTTTTCTGTATTGTCTTTCCCCATTAGGCTGTAAGCTGTTTGAGGGCAGGGGCTGTCTTTATTTTCCTTATTTGCATGCCCTATGCTTAGCACAGTGCCTGACACATAGTAGGCACTTAATAAATGGTACTAACTTTTATTCTTCAACTCCTTCCTAATGTAGCTTCTAAACCTCTTCTATTAAAGTCACCAAGTAGACCAATTCAGTGGCCTTTCCTCAATTCTTATTTTCTTTAGACCTCTCTGCAACATTTCACACCATTCCTCCTCCTTGACATTTACTTTCTAATTCTTCCATCATAGCTACTGTTACTCCATCTTGTCTTTTAACAATCTATACATTCATGCAGACCATCCCACATGTTTTATTCATATATGGTTGTTGAAATCTTCATCTTTCTTCAAGACCTAGCTCAGGTGACACCTCCTACCTTACCTAAAGTTCTCAGATGTAAATGAGGGAACTATGTACCTACTTCCTCAAATTTTCCTGCATAACTTTGTCTGGATCGCTTTTATTGTATTTATCACATTCTACCTTGTAGCACACCTATCTGTGAACATGTCACATAATACCCTCCATTAGATCATAAGCAATTTAAGGGCAAGATTGTACCATTTAATATCTCTGTATCTCCAATGATTAAAACAGTGCTGCCTACTGCCCTGGAGCCAACTTAACCTGTCTTCTCGAGTTGCCATATTTTCCAGAAACACTGGACCTGGGGTACGCAGGAGCCAGAATGAGTCAAGGATGAAGTCCCACTTGCCCCATCCCTTCCCATGCTGATTTAATTTCAACCCCTAAGGGTCTGTTTGTCCTTGAGGGCAGAACTAGCTACAAGACAGGTGCCAGTCACTCGACACCAGACTGATGTACAGCTGAGATCCTTGTACAGCAGACCATCATATCCTCATAATCTAGCACTTCCCAAGGGAAAAGAATGCTGCTTTTGCCTTCCTACTTACTCCTGTTCCCCCACTCCTCCTGCTTCCTTCTTCCTCCTATGCCACTCCTCTTCTGAAAGGGAAGAAGCCCCACTCTACCCATGAGACTTCTCCTTTCTGTAACATAAATATTCAAGCTTCTGCCTAGATTGTGAATGCCTTTGTACTTTGTATAGGAGTCCCACGTGCATGTTTATTTCTCTTGTAATAAATACAGTTCTGACATGTCTCTTGGACTTGAGATATTTTTTTGGTTTACATGACTCTTCAGCTTACATCACAAAGTCTGTAAGAAGTGCTATGTAAATGGGAGTAATTTTTATTTATTTATTTTTAATTTGTTGAGGGAAACTTGTTAAATTGATGCAAGCACTAGTTTTGACACTGTAGGGAAGACACGTGTAAAATTGTGATTCTATTCCTTTTCATTCTTTACAAATGGGCAAAGCTCTTCTTGAAAAATGGTAAAGAATGCAGACACAAAAGAAAAATTTTAAAGTGCAACTAGTCCAAAAACCATTTCTGTGGATTAGCAAAGGGAAGGCAGCAGAACAAAAAATTCCAAGACAATTTCAAGGTCATCTTAACTTTACAACTCAAATGCAAATTAAAATAACAGTTCAATAACATATTCACCAAAGATGGCACTTGCAGTCTCAATATACCATTAACATTATTTTATTGTTAAAATACTGAAAAAACAATACAAGGCAAACTTCTGCAGTGGCCTCATATTTTAACATATTTAGCATTTCTGTACTCATTAAAATACAATGACATCTGAAATGAAGATGAACCAGAGAACAGTGAACATGAATACAAGGAAAACATGTCATTCCAATGAATTAATTGGTACTTTGTAATATCACCATTTACAGTCTGATTTTTAACAGGACCTAGCAAATTCTGCATAAGGTACTTTTGGATGTTATTCTGGATAAGGTACTTCTCTGCATAAGTCTTTTGGATATTAAGAGAAGAGCATTTTTTTCACATGAGATAATTATAACCCTGTACACCCCACAGCATGGATGCTAAAGACTATATTATAATGAGAGTCCCACATAATTAGAATTCGATATTTAGTGATAAAGAGTTAGATCTAAATCTTATACATAAGATTCACCAATCTGCTTAAGTGTAGAGCAATATTAAAAATATATATATATATCCACTACAAGACTTTACCTGGTCTTGGAGTTTTGACATTGGTTTGTTTTCTAATATAATCCACAAGTTGACCCAATCGACTTGAGCTGCTATATTGGACCTCCTCATCACACAAGTAACACCTGCCTCCCAAAAAGTACCAGAAGAAAACAATGACCAAAACCAAAACAAAATAAAACAAAAAACCAAACCTCATAGGTCTTAGAATTAAGACATTAACTTTAGATGTCAAATCTTATAAAAAAAATAAAACGCTTTTTTGTCATATCACATAAGCAAATTTTTTCTTTAGAATTCTGTACATCTTGAATAAAGCTTCTATTATCAAGTTAGGCAAGATTTCAAAAACAGTCTAATATCAACAAAAATTCAAACTTAACCTATAAGTGGAATGATGATTTGAAAGGAAAAATGTTAATGAGTTTTATATAAACCAATTTCAAGGTAAAGTTCAACATCAACATATTTACCAGATCTTTATGTCAGGTGAATCCTATTTGAAAGGCCTTGGTCAAAGAAATACTTTAAAATATCATACTATGCACCCGAATACATTAGAATACAATATAACTTATGTTTGTTTCCTTGCAAGGATATTGTTGAAATGGTCATTTATTCTCAGTATCTCTGCATTTTTATACTGAATTGTGGTCACTTTGGTATATAGAACTATATAATAAAAAACAATGATATTTCCTAACATTTTTCTGCAAAGTAGGAAAATATACTATCATTAACTAGAACACCATCAGAAACTACTATATAACCTACCTTCCTGAAATATATTTTGCACAAATTTAACTGCTTAATTTCAAATATATCTGTCCTCACTAGTTCAAAGTCTTTTGCAATCAAATGTATTCAACAGTTCCCCAAACTCACCACACACTCCAGTTGTACAAATTAAGCACCAAACAATGGGGTTCTGATCTTGGTGTGTCATAATGCTTGAGAGCATGCTGTTCTTGAGAATCTCTGCCACAACCCTAATGAAAGTAAGAAGCTTAAAATTATAAAAGTTTATGGAAGAATTCACAACCTAACATGAACAAGGAAAAGATGACTTACTGCTTTAAAAAAGTGAATGTTAGTTAGGGTGGTTAGGTGGTGCAGTGAGTAAAGCTCTGGCCCCAGAGTCAGGAGGACCCAAGTTCGGTTCGGCCTCAGACACTTAACACACACACACACACACACACACACACACACACACACACACACCCCTAGCCGTGTAACCTTGGGCAAGTTACTTAACCCCAACTGCCCTCCAAAAGGAAAAAAAAAAGAATGTTAATACTTCAATTCTTTATTAAAACTTAAGAGTCTTCAAAATAATTAAGGCCAAAATTCAAGTTTGAAGAAGAAGGTAATTAAGAAAAAGTCAGATATATCCTCACTTGTTATAAAGAAAGATTTATTTTGGGGGGGGAAGGGTTGTAGGGAGGAATAATGATAAAAAAAGAAAGAAAAGAGGGTCAATGAAATACTTTTTAAAATCACAGGAAAGAGAGGACATAAGAAAGCAGGCAGGTTTTGATACTTAGGTTAAATTTAGTATGTAATGAAAAAACAAGCTGCATGTACTAGGATCAATGGCTTTAAATACAATCCTCTTTTTCTGTATTTTGTGGAAATGTTCATGCATATTGCTGACTATTGAGTTCATTTTATTTATGTATACACATATATAAAAACATGTGCTTTATATGTTTATATATGTAGAGATTTATAAAATATGTCATGTTCTAAAAGTATTTCTCACAACCATTCCCTCTTTCCATTCCATCCTAACCTTAGTTTAAGTCATCCTTACCTTTCACTTAAACTTTTCAATTCAAGGCAATAAATATTAAGTACCCACTATACACAAAGCTTGGAAGCTAGGTGGCTGAGTGGATAGAGTGCCAGGCCATCAGGAAGACTCTTTTTCATGACTTCAAATCAGGCCTCAGACACTATGTGACCCTGGATAAATGACTTAACCCTGAGGCAGCTAGGTGGAACAGTGGATATAATAGCACTGGGCATGGAATGAGAAAGACCTGAGTTCAAAACCAGTCTCAGACACTAGCTGTGTATGCCTCTGGGCAAGTCACTTAACCCTGTCGTCAGTTTCCTCCTTTGTAAAATGAATTGGAAAAGGAAATGGCAAACCACTCCAGTGTCTTTGCCAAGAAAATCCCAAACGTGACCACTGAGAGTTGGTCATGACTGAAATGACTCAATAACAATATTACAAAGCACTAAGATAAGTACTGGTGATTCAAAGACAAAAATGAAATTGTTCTTGTCCTTAAGGATCTTATATTCTACTGAGAGGAAGCCTATAAGCATTAAAGAACTAATACAAGGTATATTGATCTGAGGAGGGAATCAGCCTCTGGGAATCAGGATTTAATTAGAAAAGAATTACAGAAGATCTGGCACTCGAGTAGTGTGGGAATTTGGAATCCTAAGAGGTAGAGGTAAGTAGGGTATACTTACATTCCAGGCATGGAAGCCACTATGTACAAATGAAGAGAGAGAGGAGTTAGAATGTCAAATTTATGAAATACTAATGCATTGTTGGTGGAGTTGTGAACTAATCCAACCATTCTGGAGAGTAATCTGGAACTATGCCCCAAGGGCTATAAAAAATACATACCTTTTGACCCAGCAATACCACTTCTGGGGCTGTATCCCAAAGAAATCACAGAAGTGGGAAAAAGACCCGTATATACAAAAATATTTATAGCAGCTCTATATGTGGTAGCAATAAATTGGAAATCAAGGGGATGCCCATCAATTCAGGAATGGTTAAACAAGATGTGGTATATGAATGTAATGGAATACTTCTGTGCTATAAGAAATGAGGGGCAGACAGACTTCATAATAACTTGGAGAGACTTATATAAACTGATGCTGAGTGAGGAGAGCAGAACCAGGTGAACTTTGTACACAATTACAGACTGTTGTATTGTATGCGTGACAACTAACTTCGATAGACTGGGCTCCTCTCAGCCAATACAAAGTTAGAAGACAACTACAAAAGACTCATGATGAAAAGGGATATCCACATCCAGAGAAAGAACTAGAGTCTGCAGACTAAAGCAAACTATTTGCTCTCTCTTGTTTGTGTTATGTTTTGTTTTATCCCTTCTTTCTCACTGTTCAGCCTGTTGGTTATAATCCTTTACAATATGACTAAAATTCAACATGAAAGTATTTGTAGAACCTATATTTGATTACATGCCACTATGGGGAGTGAGAGGGGAGGAGAGGAAGGGGGAGAAAATTTGGAACTCAAGAGATTGTGGAACTGAATGTTGTAAACTAAAAGTAAATAAATTAATTAAAAGAAAAAAAAAGAATGTGAAATTTAAAGAACAACTAGTTGATAAGTCTGGCTAGAACAAAGTACATGAAAAGGAATGATATGAAAAAAGTACTGAAAGCTAGGTGAGAGCCATATTTTGAAAGATTAAATACCAACTTAAAAAGTTTGTGTATTTCATCCTACAGCAGGAGTTCCCAACTTTTTTTGGGTTATGAATCCCTTTGGCAGCTTGGTGAAGCATTAGAGAATTCTTCTCAGAATAAAATTTTAAATTTGTAAAATACATAGGATTACAAAGGAAACCAATTATAATGAAATATAGATATCAAAATTTTTGAAACAAGTTCACGAACTCCAGGTTAAGAACTCCAGTCCTAGAAGAAATAAGGAGTCAATGATGATTTTTGAGAATAGGATTAAAACTATCAGAATTAATTTTTTTTTGGAGGGGGGAGGATTGGCAATTGGGGTTAAGTGACTTGCCCAAGATCACACGGCTAGTAAATGTTTAGTATCTGAGGTCGGATTTGAACTCAGGTCCTCCTGATTCCAGGGCTGATGCTCTATTTATTGTGCCACCTAGCTGCTCCAAGTATTTTTTAATATTACTATTGATAGCCTGGATTTCTTCCTCTGGAAATTGGTAATAATTTGCATTTCTCTAATCTGTAGGGATTTTGAGTATTTTTTTGGAGGAGGGAAGGCAAGGCAGTGGGGGTTAAATGACTTGCCCAATGTCATGCAGCTAGTTAACTGTCAGCTGTCTGAGGCCAAATTTGAACTCAGGTCCTCCAGACTCCAGGGCCAATGCTCTATTCACTGCGCCACCCAGCCAGCATTTATTTATTTTTGCATGTATTTATAATCTATTCCCTTACTGCTCCTCATGAAACAAAAATAAAACTCTTATCATGCTTCATCCAGCAAAAAATTTAAGTTAAAAAAAAAATCCCACATTAGCCATGCCTGAATGGATATTTCAGGCAGAATTTTAAGTTCATCACTTCTCTGGAAGGATATGAATAGCATGTTTTCTTTTCAGTCTTCTAGACCAGTGCTTCTTAAAAGTTTTTCCACTTGTGACCCCTTTCTGTTCAAGAAATTTTTATGTGATCTCAGGTATATAGGTATATAAAACAGGCATACAAATCAAACATTTAATGATAATAAATCATAAAGAAATTTTTTTTTAAAACAATTCTTTGTTATACGTATAATTTTACCATTTATTAAAAACAATAGTCTCAAATCTGAGCCAAAGTGTTTCTGGCAGAGTTCATTGGTGTTGCATGGTGTGATGGCATGCACAGTGTAAAGTACACATGTTGTATGATCACAACCAAGGCTGCAATGAAGTCATGCAATACAACATAGGTAAGTGCTGCCAAAAACACCTCAGATTCATTCATTACACATTCAATTTTGAATTAATTTTTAGTCTTTGTGCATTCAGAAACCTTTTATTGTTGCTAAATTTCTCATGATCCCCACATTCAGTTATGCAACTCCATACGGGATCATGACCCACAGTAAGAAGCACTGTTATAGACTCATGCTTTATCACTGCATTAGAATTGAGTTCTAAAGTCTTTCAAGTTTTGTTATCAAAGAGAAAAATCTCTATGATGGTATTACTACATAAATTGTTCTATTTCTGCTAACTTCACTCTGCATCAGTTCAAAGGTTTCCCGAGTTTCCTTTAAATTGTCCACTTTGTCATTTCTATTGGGACAATGGTATTCCATTACATTCATATTCCACGATTTGTTTAGCAATTCCCCAAAAGGCTGAAAATCTCTTGACTTAAGCTAAGGTGAATAGCCTAATAGTTCAATAGAGCATCTTAAGAGGGGAAACTAATTTTGATGTTAATTTCTTTAAAAGAAAGGATGTAGAGATGCTGCCCTGAATCAAAAGATGAAACTTTACATGGAATTATAAAAGAGTTGTAGGGAAACATATAGTTTGTGCCTTCAAGTAATAAATGGTACATTTGTAAAGCTTGTGTAGTTTTATTTCATGATATTAAAAGTGAATTTAAAAAAAAAAAAACCTGTGCTCAGAACCTCAAAACTCCAAGGGAGCACAGTACTACTGAAAGTTTTTAAGAAGCTCATAAATACAAATGATCCATGTTGACCTGTACAGTGATCATGAAAACAATAATGAAGTCCAAGGCTCATTAACAACTCCAACTTCAGCTTCTTCATCTTCTTTTAAAAACTAAGTCACTTTGTTCTATTTTTAGGGAAATATCTCTTTGGTTCATTTCAAAAAAAGATTGCATCTCCACATTAAATAATAATTGAAGAAAATTAAATTAATACTACTTTGATTCCTAAAGTTATCTTTCTATGTCCTTGAGTTGAGCTCAGGAATTTATCTTCCCCTCTGAGTTAGTTTCAAGTTATAATGAAAAGGAAAATTGTTATCTCTCATACAGGTAGCCCTTTAAGCCCTACAAGTTAACTTGGTACCATCACCAAAAGATATATCATCTGTCTCTGCCTGTCCTTGTACAATTAGGGGAGTTTATATCTCTTCCATGAAGATATACCAAGTCATATAGATGTGATCTAGCAAAGACTACAAGATACAGATGGGTCCCATAAAACAATGAATATTCCTAAAGTCACAGAAGGGCAGTAATTAGCCTCACATGAATGCCAGTCAATCTTTCTTAGTACAGTCAATTATAATTCTATAACCTATCAATTTTTCTCCCTTCCTATCAAGACCCTTTCTCTGCTGTCAATTGATAAAGAGGGTACCCTCCTTCTCATTGGAGTTTCTGGCTTCACTGAGATTGTCAGTCTGACTTACTTTGTTAACAATTATATGAGTCTGTTAATAAAATGATTTTGCTCAAAGCCTTGTAGATCTGTTTACCTTTATTATTTTTATTTGCCACATAATTCATATTTATATGACACTTTAAAAGTGGTAAGGAATTTTCTTTACAACAACCTTGTAGGTTAGACAGTACAAGAATTATAATCTCCAATTTACAGATGACAACACTAAGACTGTCAGAGGTGAAGGGAACATGATCACACAATTTTAAGGCAGATTTGAACCAAAGTTTCCTAACTCCACTACACCATGCTACCTCTTAAACAAAACCAAAACAATACCTGATGGCCACATTTAAGACACAGCCAGATTGAAGGATTTTCTTCATTCTCCCCCTCAGGTTTATCTTTTGTTCTGTTGTCAGTCTTGCATTCTTGGCAAACGTTCCATTGCACATTCATCAAAGACTTTTTCAAATTACTTTGTTCTAATCCTTTTCGAATATGTCTGCACATAGGTTCTGTTAAAAAAAAAAAAAGGAGAAACATTAAAGAGCAGAGATATTTTGTTAACAGCAACTTTGCTTTTGAAATGTCAATCACAGGGAGTGGCTAGGTGGCACAGTGAATAGAGCACCAGCCCTGGAGTCAGGAGGACCTGAGTTCAAATCCAGCCTCAGACACTTAACACTTGCTAGCCATGTGACCTTGGGCAAGTCACTTAACCCTAATTGCACAGACTTCCCCCTTCCAAAAAAAAAAAAGAAATACTTGGATGAAAAATGAAATGTCAATCACATATACAAGAAATTCAAACTCAGGCTTCAAAACTTCCTTTCTGGAATATGGCAAATAAGTCTAAAAATAACTGCACAGCACATCATCAAATGCTTTTTTATATGCTATAAGCCAAAACTGTGTCAGAATATCTGTATATTTTGTAGAATACATAAATTTTGTAAATAAATATAGAAATTTTGAAGAAAAAACCTTTTAAGTTCTTAAATATAACAAAAACCATACTTTATTTATACAGAATATTTTAACAGTAAAACTTTTATCACACTTAAAATGTTTAAAAAATAATTTAGGGGTGGGTAGGTGGTACAGTAAGTAGAGCACTGGCCCTAGAGTCAGGAGGACCTGAGTTCAAATCTGGCCTCAGACACTTAACATTTACTAGCCGTGTGACCTTGGCCAAGCAAGTCACTTAGCCCCAATTGCCCTGCCTTCCTGTAATGGGAATGGGAATGGGAATCTAAAGATCCTCCCTACCCTTTAATAAACCTAGGGGGGAATTTGAAGACCTTCCCTGCTTTGAAAGTAAACTCTGCCCTCTAAAAGGCTGAATGTAATCATATGGAGTCTGTAACAGAGGGAATTTGCTGATGGGTGGAGCAGAGCCCACAGAAAGTTTCCCTGCTGTGAAAATAAACTCTGCCACCTAACAGACTGAATGTAGTCACATGGAGCCTGTGGTGAGAGGAATTTGCTGAAGGGTAAAGTGGAGCCCACAGTGAGATGGTGGGAGAGAGAGGTGCTCAGGGTAGGAGATAAGAGAGGTTTGTTAGTAAATACTGATCTAATATTGGTTTGTGGGAAGGCTAAAGGATGCTGTGGCTCTCAGTGTTATTATGGCTTGTTAATTTCTTTACTATTATGATAGAATTGGGGCTTATTGGTTTGGGGATTTGGTTTTCTGGTGTCTAAATAAATGTTTCAGGGGCACCTAGGTGGCACAGTGAATGGAGCACCAGCCCTGGAGTCAGGAGTACCTGAGTTCAAATTTGGCCTCAGACACTTAACGCTTACTAGCTATGTGACCTTGGGCAAGTCACTTAACCCCAAAAAGCCCCTCAAAATTTTTTTTTAAAATAAATAAATGTTTCAGTTCTGTCCTCTTTATGGAGAGCCTGGTATATTTTGTGATCGAGCATCATGCAATATTTACAGTCATGGTCTTTATCATGATTGTGAGCACTGTAAATATTGCATTGGCGCTACACTTCCCCCCTCCAAAAAGGAAAAAAAAAATAACTTAGACCAAACTCATTATTTTAAATAGTTTATAAAGACATACATATATAATATGAAGTTATACTATTTTCCTTCTAGAGTTAATGTTTCATTTTAGTGGAGAAATGCAGTAAAAAAAAAAAATTACATTTGGGGACTTAAAAATTACTTCCTCCAATCAAGAAATAAAATTCAATATACGGTACCTAAAACTTCAGCAGCATCATCAGCCAATACAGTTTTTCCCTTTGTACGTTTCTTTCCCATATTAGCACTCTGCAGATTACCTAACAATGCATAAAGAATTTCCTAGAATATAAGAGAAAGTTAGTATAACAAAAATGTGAGTACATTACATATCAAATTTGTGAAGCAGAAACATAACCAAAACAACCTAAAACAGTATGTGCAAACCAAATCATTTAAAATGCTCTCAAACACTCTGGGTTTCATTCTGTAAAGCAAGGGATCCTTCATTATAATATATCTATCCCAATCTTAACTGGAGAAACCAGGGATTGTGAGAAAGGAAAGGTCTGGCTCCATCCTATCCAGAATTGGGAAATCCTAGATTACAGAGGGAACAAAAACAAACAAAGCCTGCCTACCCTATCCAAACGGACAGGAGAGGATAGAGCCCAGCCCTAGCAGAGTCCTAATCCAGAAACAGAGGCTGTAGTCATCTTGAAAGCCATGGGTCAAAGGGAGTTGATGAGATCACCAAGAAAATACAGAGAGTAAAAAGAAGTGAGCATTGAATAGGACTTGGGGGAATACCCACATGCATAGGGGAAAAGGCACAGATGAGTCAACAAAGGAATCTGAGAAGGAATGGTCAGACAGGTAAGAAAAAAAATCACAAGAGAGTTGTGTTATGAAAGCTAAAAAAGATTATCTAAAAGGAAGGAGTGGTTAATAGTGTAAAAAACCTCTGAGGTTAAGAGGACTGAGAAAAACTGAAGTGAGTGGGAAGAAAGTATAATGTAGACAACCTTTTCTAAGAATGTGACTATTAAAGGAAAAAGAGCAATAGCATGATAGCTTCTTATTCTACTAATTATTGCTGCTAACAAAATGCCATGTGTGGCCAGTCTAGGATGATGGCAAAGAGGGGTGGGAGAAGATCACATACCCTTTCTATCACTTGCATCTCCCCATTCCCCCTGCCACTATTCAAATGCAGACTGGACTCTATTATCCATCTCCCTCTCCTCTCATTTCAAAAGGATACCCACACTCTATAGGTCCCCTGATCCTGTCATTTCATCTACTTCTTCAATTAAGGGTGAAAAGGGATCTTATGTTCTCTCTCAAATTCAATCACAACACAACAATCACAACAATCCTTGTTTAAAGACTAAGGACTGTTCATCATTCCCACCCCCATAACCTGGGTGGGAAAATTTGAGGATATTAGAATCACAGTAACGTGTAGAAAGAGACATATGGCTACAATTTGCTTGGGACCCAATGAAAGAGTGGTGCTAAAAGATCTAAGCAGCATTCTCCCTTTCCATGTGGGTACCCCACAGCCTCTCTTTCTAGATGATAGTGCTAATTTGGACCTCTCTGACTTCAGCCTGCCTATAGCAAAGTCCCAAGGTCCTGCTAGTTATTGCTGTAATCTGAGGGTTTACTGTTATATTTAAAATACTGCTAGGACCACTTTTGTGAGCAGAGGAATTGTTCTGAAAGATGAAATTTAATGAGAACAATAAATAAAGTACTGTACACAGGATAAAATATGCAATGACATAAGGAGATGAGAGATGGTTGATATCAATTCTTTTTTATTTTTTTGAGACTTGCAGTCTATAGTGCACTGGTTCAATATAAACCCACATTATGTGAATTTATACCTCAAAATATAAAGTAAACTTAAATATATAAATACAGTTATCCTTTCTATTGTGGCCTTCCCCTTCACAGTTTTGATACATTTAGGGTCGGCATAAAATATTAGATGGGAACTGCGATCAGTGTAATGAATAACTATGATTCTAGAAAGATGCTACCTACTTCCTTCTCAGAGTGAAGACATTTTTTTTTTTACATAGTCAAACTGGAAATTTGTTTTGTTTGACTATCCACATCTGTAACTGGGATTTTGTTTTTTGGTTTTTAGTGGGAGAAGCAAGGTTAAGATGGGAGGGTGAGAAGGATTTTTGCTGACTGAAAAATATATAGTTGTTTAAAAAAATTCTATATACAGTAGCA
The DNA here is from genome assembly GCF_028583685.1 of Petaurus breviceps papuanus. NCBI lineage: Eukaryota > Metazoa > Chordata > Mammalia > Diprotodontia > Petauridae > Petaurus > Petaurus breviceps. The sequence continues at coordinate 14,555,483 of NW_027187374.1, forward strand.
ATAAAGGAACTATGGAACGTTGGGGTTAGGAGGAAATGCCTACAGTAAATACAGAGGCAAGCAGAGATAATATTCACTTTCAACAACTCCTGAATTCACCTAACTGTACTATCTATTTAGCTCACAATATACCATTTTGTCTATAAGGATACTATGAAAGACTTAATAAATGCTTTGTTAAATTCAGGTAAACTAATTGCAGGGATTACTAGTCTATTGCTGGGAGAAAAAATAAAAAAGGAAAAGCTGAAGGCAGCAGAATGAATTTAACAATCTAGAAATTCTGAGTTCAAATGTGGCCTCAGACACTTACTACCTATATGACCCTGGACAAGTCACTTAACCTCTGCCTGCTCCAGTTTCCTCATCTATAAAATGAGAATACTAATAGCACCTACCTATCAGGGTTGGTGTGAGGATAACATGAGAGAACATTTGTAAAGTGTTTTCCAAAAATATAAATCCTAGTTTCTCAAGAGCTAAATGGCAAAGTGAATAGAGCACTCACTGAACCTGGAGACAGGAGAATCCAAGTTCAAATCCAGGCTCAGATACTTAGCTATATGACTCTGGGCAAGTTACTTAAGTGACTCTCTTTCTGCCTCAGTTTCTTCACCTTTAAAATAGGGGCATTAGGGGCAGCTAGGTAGCACAGTGAATAGAGCACCAGCCCTGGAGTCAGGAGGACCTGAGTTCAAATTCGGCCTCAGACACTTAACACAAAAACTAGCCATGTGACCTTGGGCAAGTCACTTAACCCCAACTGCCCTCCAAAAAAGAAAGAAAAAATGGGGGTACTAATAGCACCTAGCTCCAAGGGTTGTTGTAAGGATAAAATGAGATATTTGTAAAGTTCTTTGCAAACCTTAAAGGGCTATAAAAATACTAGCTGCTACCATAAGCAGCAGCACCACCACCCCCATTACCTAAAGTCATGCTGGTTCTTTGTGATCATGGCTTCTTAATATGTTACAGATTTGCTAGCAATTGAAGTCAAACTCACTGGTCTATATAGTTTATGGATCCTATACTTTTCCTGCCCTGAAAATCAAGAAATTTGCCTTTTCCAGCTACCTCATCCATTCTCTATGATGTTTCAATCATTTCTTACAGGAGCTTAGCATTCACATCTGCCAATTCTTTTAGTACCTGAGGATGTTGATTTGAAATCATAAGCTCTCCAAAGGCAGAGGCTATCTCAATTTTGCACGTGTAAACTCAGTGTCTAGCACAGAGATTGATTTTTGGTTTTTAACTGATTATCAGAGAAGCTAGTTAACCTCTTATTACATCCCTACTTATTTGGGTAATCAGCTTCTTATAGACCAAAAATTTTGTTCTGTCCAAAATCACTACAAGTATCAGCAGAAACAGGCAAACTGGATAAATGGGGTTTTTATTTGTATGTTGTTGTTCTTTTTTTGGGGGGTGGGGGAGTAAAATGATTAGTTCAATTCTAGACACGTTGAGTTTGAGGTAATAGTAACTATATCCATATCCATGTCCCATATGCAGACAGCTAGAAATTTAGGCATAGAATTTAGGGAAAAGAGTCAGGCTCAGTGAGATTTGAGAATCATCTGCATAGAGGTAATAATGAAGTCATGGAAATATTCATTTGTACCCCCCCCACACACACACACCCACCAGTTCTGTACATCAAGAATAAAAAATATCATTATACTCATACAGGGAAACTGAGGCTCATGGTCATTATGACTTGTGCGATGTTATATAGCAAATTAAGTAGCAGGCCTGGGATCTAGTCTTCTAAATCCTAGTACAATGTTGTTTCCAATACAAACAAGGTAACCTTTTCCCTGAATATAACATTTACTGTTAGCTCTATTCCTTTGCTTCTGCTATGCCTTCAGTTTGAAATGTCACCTGCTCTTCTCTATCTAGTCAAATTTTACCCATCCTCTGAGACTAGATTTACGTGACAAATCTCCCATGAAGACTTTTCTGACTATTCCAGTCCACATTGGCCTTTTTGCTTCTCTGAACTCCTGAAACACTTTACTGTGCAATTCACACTGGCACTTAAGTCATATACTTATTGTCTTCGGCTGTTTTGTATCCTCTCAAAGGATAGTGTATCCTAATATAAACGTATCTTTACAGATCAACATATCAGCACGCTTTCATGAGGGTCAACCCTACATCACAAGCTGCCTATTAGATATTTCAATCTATTGACTTGGATACATTTCAAAAAACCTATTCTTCTTCCAAACATCCCTTTAACCGTTGAGGGCTCCTCTATACTATTGATGTAGCCAAGTGGTACCAGGATAAAATGCTAGACTTAAGAGTCAGGAAGAAAGGAATTCAAATCTGACCCCAGACAGTTGCTGTGTGACCCTGGGTGTTATAACCTTTATCTGTCTCAGTTGCTCTATCAGTAAAACAGAAATAATATTAGCACTTACCTCCTCCCAGGGTTTTTGTGAGAACAAAGCGGTATGCTATTTGGAAAGTGTTCTGCAAACATTACAGTGCTATATAAACGCTAGTTCTTATACTTATTATTATTAGACTTCCAATCTCACAAATTCACAAATTTGAGTCAGTTTTTTACTCCTCAATTCCACCTCCCCATCTCCTATGTCCTTTTCTCTCCATTCACCCAGCTACCATCCTAGTTTAGGCCCTCACTACTACTGACTTGGATTATTACAACAGCCTTGTTGGTCTCCCTGCCTCCAAGTATTTCCCCTATTTCAATCTATCTTCCATGTCATAGCATACTAAAGCATAAATCTGATCATGTCATCCTCCCATCCCAAATCAATTAAATAAACTCCAGTTGTTCCATATTAGCACTAGGTTCTGTTTGGCATTCAATCCTCTTATAAACCTGGCTTCTTCCTACCTCTTTAGTCTTCTTACAAATTAGTCTTCCTCCACAGTCCAGCCATAGTAATATACTTGTTTTTGTTTTGGGTTTTTTTTTTTTGCTTTTTGGGGAAGGAAGGTAGAGCAATTGGGGTTAAGTGACTTGCCCAAGGTCACACAGCTAGTTTTCGTGTTAAGTATCTGAGGCCGCATTTGAACTCAGGTCCTCCTGACTCCAGGGCCGGTGCTCTATTCACTGTACCACCTAGCTGCCCCTATACTTGCTTTCTTTCAAACATGATTCTCAAACTTCCATCTCTGACTCTATGCACTGTCCTCCATGCTTAGAATGCTCTCCTTCCTTACATCTAACTCTTGGAATCCTTGGCTTCCTTCAAAATTCAGCTCAAATGTTGATTTCTGCAGGAAGTCTTTCCTAGTTTCCTCAACTGCTAGTGCCTTCTCAAAGTTATTTTGTGTCTAATTTATGTCTTTTACCTATTTATATATGAATTCATTGTCTCCCTCAAGAAAATACAACCTTCTTGGGAGAAAGGACTATTTCATTTTTGTCTCTGTAACCCCAAACCCTAACACAGCGTCTGACACACAACAGGCATATAATAAATGCTTGTTGATTGATTGAAAGCTCTATTATCTTTTTTTGTATTTTCTCACAGGATCTATTAGAATATTAATATATAATAGGCGATGAATAAATATTTGGGATTGATCAACTCAATACATGGTAAGAGTATATCCTAGGGAAAAGGTACAATATCAGGTGAGTAAAGTACAGAGATATATGACAGAAGTATTAAGAAGGAGGAAAATCAGGTGTGGGAAAAGGAGGAAAGAAGGGGTTTGCACTTCTAAACCTTTCATTTAACTGTGGTAGTTATAAAGCCATAAAATGTTAGCACTGGAAGAAAAATTCAATCCCTTAATTTCACAAAGTGACTCCTACAGGGTAACATAGCTAGATAAGCGGCAGTTGGGTCCCCTGATTTCAGGACAGTACTCTTTTCACTACATAAATATCTTAGTCCACCAAAAACTTTAATTGTTGCATGTTGACAATAAGAGCTTTCCGAGTTAATCCTGAGTAGAGGGCCAGAGGACAGGAGATTATGTGGAAATGAGGACCACAGAAGTTCCATCTTCAAAAGTTCACTTTACTTTAAATATAAAAGTAGAGATTTCTGATGAATCTATTCACTTTCATTTTTAAGGGAAATGAAGACATATCAATTGTTAGTGCAAAGTCCTAAGTCATTATTGTTCTCTATTTCCAGGTTATGTTCTGAGTTAATACTGAGTGAGAAATACCGTACATTTCTGAACTATACAGAATATCATGAGGGCATACAAGTATAGTGCTTCAAATATACATAGTAAGTCATATAGCAGCATCTAATCTACGTATTAATGCCATAAAGTCTGAGAGTTTTAGAGGAAGAGATCTTAGGTAAATTATATCCTTAAGTAAACCCATACCACACCTCAACCAGTTAGACAAGTCTAGTGTGGCATCCTCTTCTTTTTCATTCCTCTCCCTCTCGGTCAACTTGTCCTCCCTTACAATATAATTATAAGGTTTCTTTTGAGAATTATCACTAGCTCTTGAGAATGACCTTCTCCTTACGTGTGGTGGCCACACGGTTGTTGTAGGATCACAGTATTTTAGAATCAGAAGGGATATGACAGGCTGTCTAATCACAGGCCAGAATCTGGAGCAGAAGCAGGCCGGGAGAGGTTCGGCACCTGGCCCAAATCTAGGGAGTTCCGCACTGCACAGGGCCAGCGCCTCCCCGAGTTTGCACCACGTGAGGGCGACCACGAAAGCTCTTCCTACCACGTGGCCTCCTGGAGCAGCCCACGACAGTCCCCAAACCCACCCAAACGGTGCCACCCGGCAACTGTGGAACTTCAAGGTCTCAAGTCCAGTGGTCGCCTCAACTGCGCTAAGGGAGGCCACCGCCGACTTCTCTCATTGGACAGTTCCCTTAACTGAAGGAACGCTCAGCCAGTAGGACGGAGCAACCTGCAGTTGGTCAAAGAACTCGAGGAAGGAGGAAAGGGCCCTGAAGAGAGAGAGCAGCTCCGGTGCCTAAGGAAAAGGAAGCGACGTGTGTAGGGCTCACGGTCCTGGGGGCGAGAAGCGGCTGTGATGGCATGTCAGGGGAAACGGGACTCACCTACAAACACTGCTCCCATAGCTGCCCCTCTAAGGAGTCCGCGATTACCCTTCGGCCCCACCTCTTCTAAGTGACGACTTGAGCACTGCTCCCAGAGCCCCGTATTAATTTCCGGAAAGGGGCATTATGGGATAGGAATTAAAGGCTTGAATTCTTCCAGGCGTGCGACTGGTTCGCCTCCAGATGCGCGCGCAGCATAGAGGATCCGGAAACCCTGCTTGCCGCGGCTCCCTGCGGCCCTGTGTGGTCTCTAGTTCTGTGACTGAGACAGATTCAGAGCCGAGAGATTTTAATTCAAAACCTTGCAGCGCCCTCAATTTATCTGCGGGCTCCAAAGCCATTTCTCAAAGGTCCGGATCCAGAGAATTAATATTTAATTCGAAACCACCTCGCTGGTAAACTCTGCGTCGGCCTTTCCAGGGCGCTTCAGGTCTTTTCTCCAGGAAAACGGGGAGTCTGACGGCGACAGAACTTGGGGCGTGGGGGATGAGGGTTATCGGATTCACACCTGTAACCCAAACTTAGGTGTGCATGGAAAAAGCAGCTAAAATTACTCCATAACCAGAAGTAGCACTGCGAGACCGGTATCGTGCAGGGACATCCCGCAGAGTTATTCCAATTTCCTGGAGGTGCAGGTCTCCATCCCACAGTGCCAGAACTACTCCATCCCCTAAACCTGACAGCCTGCTCCTTCTCCAGTGAATTACCTCGCTGTACGTGTAAGGGGGAAGGGGATAGGCTGTTCCTATCCCCTAATTATTATCCTTCTCTGATCTTTCCCATTCTGCTGTCTGAGAACCTTTCTCTTTTGTAGTTTAGTAGAAAGATAACTAGACTCTAGTTTCGAATCCTTGGACTTCTACTCCCTTGTAACTTTGGGCAAGCAAAAGTTGAATTAGATGACTTCCAAGGAACTTTGAGAAGGCTCTAAATCCATGATCCTAGATTCCTTCTCTTCAGATTCCTTCCACCATCTAGTACCTATTGAAAACTTAATTTACTCCTGAAGACACCACACTTCATTGTGACTCTCCCAAACTCACTTTCTTCAGGACTCTCTACATTCTGACCAGATTTATCTATGGACTTCAAAGTCTCCTCATCAGTAAGTTTAGTACATAGATCATAGTCTACCCCAGGCCCCTCCACTGTTGGAATACCTTGACCTCCCTTCAAATTAGAACTGAAGTTGAGGTGAAGGAGAAATAACTATCCTTAAATTTGAGACCTAAATGACAATCAAACACATCTTAATTTAGAAGGCCTAATTGTTTTATGTTTGTTTTATCAGAAATCATGTCTAAAAAAAATTTTTTTAATATCCCACTTTCCTGAACAGCCTAAAATGACTGAAGTAAAGCAAGCTGAAGCTCAGCTGTCTGAATTAGACCTGCTCTCTAGTATGTTTCCTGATGAGAATGAATTCCTAATACACGATCATCTGGCGTTAGCAGAACTAAAAGATTATGTGGAAAAGAGGACCACAGAAGTTCCATCTTCAAAAGTTCACTTTACTATAAATATAAAAGTAGAGATTTCTGATGAATCTACGGTAATTCACTTTCATTTTTAAGAGAAATGTAGATATGTCAGTTGTTAGTAAAAAGTTCTAAAACATTATTGTCCTCTGTTTTCAGGTTGCGTTTTCTTTATCTTGTGCCCTCCCTTTTCAGTATCCTGCAATCCTGCCTGAAATCACTGTCAGGTCTGTTATAGAACATACAGCAACAACAAATGTTAACAAAACTTTTTGCCAAAAATTACATTTAAGAACTAAGATATATATTTTAATAGTTAGGAGATTTGGCATAAGAAAATTCAGAGAGATTTTCTCTGCTTATGTTTTCCAACAGATCACTCTCATTAAGTAGAACCCAGCAGGCCCAGCTACACACAGACTTAACTGCATACCTTCAAAAAGGACACTGTGGAGAAGTCTGCATACTAAATGCAACAGAGTGGGTTAAAGAACATGCGTCTGCTTACATCACAAGAGAACCCGCACCTTCCGTTACCACTTATTCGACAGATGTCACTTTCACCAGACTTTGGATCTATAGCCATCACGTGTACGACAAACAGAAAAGACAATATATTCTAGAATGGGCAACGGATCTCTCCCTCTCTGGATTTAGCATGCCTGGGAAGCCTGGAGTTATTTGTGTTGAAGGTTCACAAAGTACATGTGAAGAGTTCTGGGCAAGGTTTGTTTGTTTTTTTTCTGTATTATCAGACAGTTCATGATGCTGTATTTGTTAAGTAATAATAAATTAAGAATTGATTGTCTTCTGTGTGCCAAGCACTGTACTAGGCTCTAAAGATCCAAAGACAAAAAGTGAAATACTTGTTTTAAAGAGACTTGTATTCTATTGGGTAAGACGGCATGTACATATAAATCCTCTATTTGCATATAAGTATATATAAAATAAAGACAGGTGATGTAGGGAGGGAGGGTGTTAGCAATTGGAGGAAAGTTTTCCTGTAGAAGGTACTGTTTGAACTTGAAGGAAGTGAAGGTGAGAAGGAAGTACATTTCAGTTATGGGTGACAACCAGGGCAATGAAATTGGAGGAGTTCTGTGTAGAAGGAAAAGAGAAAAGGCTAGTTTGGGTAAACTGTAGAATGTTGGGAAAAGAGTAATGTACAATGAAGCTGGAAAAGAATGGTTGAAGCCAAATTGTGAAAAGTCTTAAACCCATCAGAGGAATTTATGTTTTGTCCTAGAGGCAACAGAATCACTGGAATTTATGGAGGAGGGGAGTGACATGGTCAAATCTGCACTTAAAGAAAATCACTTTTCAGCTGTGTGGAGGACAGATTGGACTGGGCAGATACTTGAGACAGGGACTCCATTTAGAAGACCATTGCAGTAATCTAGGTAAAATGTGATGAAAGCCTTAAGTAAGGTGGTGTCTATGTGACTAGAGAAAAGGAGTTGGATGTGAGCTCTGTAGAAACAGAAAATGGCAAGATGTGGTGACTGATCAGATATATGGAATGTGTGAAAATGAGGAGTCGGAGATAACACTTAGATTATGAACCTTGAAGATGGGAAGAATGATGGTGCCTTTAACATAAATAGGATCATATGGAAGAGGGGCTGAAATGATAAGTTCTTTTTGGGATATGATGAATTTGAGATGTGTCTAGGACATTCAGTTTGAAATGTTCAGTAGGCAACTGATGTGGGACTAGAGCTCAGGAGAGAAATTTTGGCTTAATATAGAGATCTATGAGTCATCTGTATAAGCTGTGAGAACTGAAGAGGTCACTAAGAATGTAGAGGGAAAATAAAAGAGGTCCCAGGACAGAATCTTGGGTTACACTGATATTTAGAGGTCCTGATAATGGAAGTTGAACCAAAAAGAAAACTGAGAAGGAAGAGTTAGACAGGTAACGAAAGAACTAGGAGAGAAGTAGGGTCATGAAAATCCAGAAAGAAGAGAATATCCTGGAGGAGAAATTGATCTACTGTGTCAAATTCAGTAGGAGGGTCAGGAAAGATGAGGACTGAGAAAGAAACATAAGATTTGGCAATTAAGAGGTGATTCGTAGCTTTAGAGAGTGGTTTCTGTTAAATGGTAGGATCAGAATCAGTTTGCAAAGGGTTAAGGAGTGAGAAGGGAAATAGAGGCAGTCAGTACAAGTCAGCATTTTTTAGGAGGTTGGCTGAGAAGGGGAGGAGAATAATAGGATAATGGTTTGAGGGGCACTGTAGGTGTAGTGAAGGGTTTTTGTTTTTTAAGGATGGCAAGATTTGAGCATGTTTGAAAGTAGTAGGGAAGGAATCAGTAGGTAGAGAGATTGTAGATTGGATAGACAAGGTGATCTGCTGGAAAATTTGGAATGGCTGGGATTGAGGGCATAATTTAGGCCTTGGTGAGAAGGGCCACATCATCAGAGAGTGGAGATTTGGAGAAGTGAATGGGAAGACAAAATCAAAAGATTTTGAGAAGAAAAGGAGTTCACAGCAAATGGCCTCAATTTTCTTAATAAAGTAAAAGTCAGGGTTCTCAGTTGAAAGGACAAGAGAAGATGTGAGAGGTTTGAAGAAAAGCAAAGGTTTGGAATAGCTGTGGATAAGAAATCAATCAGATAGGCACAGAAGGTTTGCCAAACTACAGTAAGGGCTATGTTAAGGTTAGACATCTTAAATTTGTAGTGTGTTCAGTCAGCATGATTGTATGATTGTCTGTAGCTCTATTCAGCAGCACAGAAGTAGGTACAGAGGAGGCAAATGGCAGGAAAAATATAGGGTTATGGTTAGAAATAAGTGGTCACAGGGTGGCTATGTGGCGCAGTGAATAGAGCACTGGCCCTGGAGTCAAGAGGACCTGAGTTCAAATGCGGCCTGAGATACTTGACACACTTAACTAATCATGTGACTTTGAGTGAGTCACTTAACCACAGCATCCCTCCAAAAAGCAAAAGAAAAAAAGAAAGAAAGAAATAAGTGGTCACCCACTTATCATGAAAATACTGAGCTAGAAATTCAAATAGATTGTAGTTTAAGCTCTATGGCAAACTTAACTGTTTAACTTTGATCAAGTTAGCCTTTAGGTCAGCCATGGAATGGGGTAAAGAAAAAAATCACATGAAAATAAGTCAGTTCTTAGATTAGCCTCTCCTCTAAGCACAAAGAGTGACAATAATTGTAGTAAGCAGCAGTACCACTTACCAACTATAATACCTCAAAGATGCATTATCTGAATGCAAATTCAGCAAAGGTAGCTACATCTTGCCTTTTTGCTCAGCCCCTGAGGAGCTTGGGCTGATTAGCAGGAAAAAGAAAAAAGAAATAAATCAGCTTGGGACAGCACACTAAGGATAAAAGGTTTCTCTTTTGTACTTTTCTCACTTGTTCTTGTGTCTTGACTCTTGGTATACATATCTTTACCATATCCCATCCCACCCCAACCCTCCTTAGATTGGAAGCTGCTCACATATCTGCCTTTGTATCACTATTATATTATATATTTTGCATGCATATTTTGGTCTGGATCTGTGATGTCATTAGTGTGACTAATTCCACCAATTCGAGTCAGCAACTTGTCTTCCACTTAAAAGTCTTAGTCACTAAAGGGAATGAGAAGTTAAGTGATTTGCCCATGGTCACAAAGTTAATATATGTAGGACTTTAACCAGGTTTTCCTTATTTCAAATCTGGTCTTATTCCACTACAGCATGCTCCCTATTGCTTTGCATGTAGTAACTGCTTAATAATGTTTATTGAACTGACATGCTGTACTTTCAACTGAAAGGTTGAATCTGGTCTTATTTTGATAGTGGCTTTATATTGATTTCATCAATTTTTTATTTTTTAAATAAACAAGTATACCTATTGGCATACCAATCTCTATGGTTTTAGGATTGTCAGGGCTTACAGTAGGCTACTGAAACAGATATCTGAAGTCTCTAGGTCTAAAATCCCATGATCTTGTACCCCATCTGAACTAGTAATATTTTACAAGCCATATATCTACAAAATTGGGAGTGCTGAGACAATAGTATAAATATAGTTTCTATAGTTATAACTATTCACAATCAGTTATGGCCAACCATATATGTTCTGGAATGACTACTTCAGTATAAAGGACAAGAGCCTTCACAGCCCAGTTTCTGTCCTGCCTTTGATAACTTCAGATCGTGAAAAGTACATTCATTTTTATTTTTTTTAATATCCTCCAAGGAAGCTGTCAATAAGTTATAATGGATATATTTTAGATTTGGTTTCATGGATAGAATCAAAATCACAGAATGTGACAGTTGCAAAGAATGTTGGGAGCTATCTAATCCAACTCTTTCTCAGAAAGGAATCACTATTACAAAGATACCAAACAAGTGTTATCCAGCTTCTACCTTTTGAAATAAGTGTAACCTTGGCAACCCTTGGTTTCTGTGACTGCCTGTTCTGTTTATGGATAACTTTAATTCTTAGAAGTTTTTCCTTACATCAAGCCTAAAACTGAGTCTTTGAAACTTTTATACATTGTTCCTAATTCTGCCCTCAGGGGCCAAATGGAACAAGTCTAGCAACTTCTACATGACAGCACTTGAAGCGACCGTTTATGTTGTCTTGACTATTCTGTTCTCCAGCAAAAAGATCTCCAGTTCCTTCAATTGACCTTTTAGGACATAGTGCTTTTTACCATCCTGGTTGTTCTCTGGAAACTATAACACCCAAATTGAACACAGTACTACTTCAGATAGATGTGGTTTGACAAAGACACAATACACAGGAACTGTTTCCACTTCATTGCTGGAAGCAATCCCTCTCAATGTAGCTCAAGATCATATCAGCTTTTTTTTTTTTTTTGACACTGCTGACTTAAAATAAGCCTACTGTCCACTGCCTGACACTGAGCTTGCAGCCTATAATTTTCAGGAAAAACTACTATATCCCCCATCTTATACTTGTGAAGTTGATTTCTTGAACCCAAATCAAAGACTTAATATTTATCCCTGTTAAATTTTATCTTACTAGATTAAGCTCAGCACTGCCAGGATTCTGACTATCTAGCTAACATTCAGAGTGTTAGTAATCCTTCCCACCTTCCTGTCATCTGTAGGTTAGATAAATATGCCATTGTGCCTTTAGCTACTGAAGAAATGTTAAATAGCTCAGGGCCAAGCACAGCTCCCTGGCACATGAGTCTGGCCATTTATCCAGTTCCATATCCTTCTTGGGCTATCATCTAGTACCTTGCCCCCTTTTTTTCCATAATAATATGTTTTCAAATACTAATGAATTTTCCAAGTAATAAAAGTCAGGCTCCCTGGCCTCTAATTTGTTGAGTCTAGACTCTTGTCTTCTTTGAAGTTTAGGACATTGGTGCTTCCCCAGTCTTGAAGTAGCTCTTTTACTGCAGTGCTTCATAAATCACTGACAATGACTCAGAAATAACATTTGCCAGTTCGATGGATTCCCAAGGACATAGTTCATCTTCATCAGACAATTTGAATTCCTATGAGATTGCTAGGTGCTCTCTTACTGTCTTGCGTATCAATTCACTGTTATCCATTGTGCTCTGGCCTTTCTTATACAAAGGTTGTGCTTAGTAGAGAAAAAAGCAAAATAACAGAACCTTCTGTCTTTTGTTATCATTTATTTCCACTGTATCTACCATAATCCCTTTCTTTTTCTCAGAATAGTTTTAAAAAATTATTTTTCTTGTTAGCTTTCCTTGTCAGGTTCAGCTCATTCAGAGCTTTAACATTATTATTTCCATTCCAATAGTACCATACTGTGCTTAGGTATTCATTAGGTTATCTGTGCTCACTTCCACCTTCTGTACACATCTTTTGAAAATCTAGTTGGTTGTTAAGTTCCTTGTGCATCTAGTTCAGTTTATTCAGACAATTCCAGTTTTTTTTCTTCTCAGTACAATTGTTTTTCTTTGTCTCTTCAGGATGTCTTTCATGCAAGTTTCTGATCCCTCCTCAGCTGAATTCCTCTGTAGAATTTTAGTTCATGAGATCCTGTCTATTGTTTTATTAACTGAACACTTTAAAATCTGCTTTCCCAGTATCTAAGGTGCATGCCAGATTGTGCTTGACTTTCCTTTTCATTATCAGAAACCCTAGGTTCCTAATAGTTTGTAATTCCCATTTCACCCTGCCTCCAATTTTTGCTATCATTCTACCCAACAACGAGTTCCAAAATAGAATTTCTCCATTTTGGTTAATTCACCTCTCTAAGAATGAAATTATTAAAGCTCGAAGGAGAAGGGAAAGTGCTAGGTACTATGCTAAGTGCTTTAAAATATTATCTCATTTGATCCTTACAACAATCGTGAAGTAGGCAATATTATTATTCCTTTGTGCCAGGCTTGTGACCCATTTCTCAGACTTCTTTTTGTCCAAGTGATTGGTAGTATACCTCAATCATATTTGTGTAAAAATGTAGTTACATAATAACCTATATTTTTACAGCTTTCATATTTTGTCTCATTTGATTCTTGAAACAACCCTAAAGGAAAGATAGAGCAACGATTATTATCCCTATTTTACTGAGAAGGTACCTGAGGCACCGATTGTTGAGTGGCTTGCCTAATGTCAGTGTTCTTTCCAGCGCATCATCCTGTCTCTAATATAATGGCTTCTTATAGAATAGCTCATTTTACATTTTATTTACAATCACTGTGTAAAGTAGCTAGTGTGAAAATTACCATCCTTATTTTATGGAATCCTAAGGATCACAGGTTAAATAACTGGCTTAAAATTAAAACTAAAACAAATTAAAAACCCCTAATACACAATGGCATGATGCTGAATTTGAAGTCAGAGAGCCTAGGTTCTGATTCTGCCTCTGACAGTTTCACTTTGTATAACCAAAGGCAAATCACTTGATCTCTTTGGATCTCAGTTTCCTTATCTCTAAAATAAGGGTCTTTCCCCCATTTAAATATATAATCATCAGTGCTTATCCTAAGTACAATGCTCTTTCTACCACATGCTAATTCATTGAGTATCAACAGATTTCTTTGCACTGAAAGGTGGGTTGGTAAGCCAACTTCTCCTTCTGTTATCTTCTGTTTTTAAAAGTTCCTGAACGTCTTTTACATTTTGGAAAATTTTTCTTTGAACATTTCTTTCCAGACTCCGAAGATTAGCATGGAAGAGAATTTTAATTCGCCATCGAGAGGACATTACTTTTGATGGCACACAAGATGAACTGCAGAAACAAAGAAAATTTTTTAATTTTGAAGAAAAAGTTTTTGATACAAATGGAAACAGAAGAAACCACATGGATTTGGGTCAGCTTTATAAATTTTTAAGTGCCAGGGGATGTGCTGATGTTTTTCGGATTTACTTTGGCATAGAGGGACAGTAGTTGAATAAAGTATACCTAGAAGACTTTTTTTTTTGCCAGTCATGGACTTATAAGTTGTCATTCCTGTTACGCTTGTCTGCTGAGGGACTGATGTGTATTTTAAACTTCCGATTGACACTTTCAGTCAAGATGGCTACCTGAACAAGGCAGACAGCTCAACTTCCACAGACCTCCTCCATTAAACCTAAAGATAGCGCCCTCTAGGTGGTGCAGCGAATAGAATACCAGCCCTGGAGCCAGGAGGACCTGAGTTCAAATCTGGCCTCAGACACTCGACACACTTACTAGCCATGTGACTTTGGGCAAGTCACTTAACCCCAATTGCCATCCAAAAAGCAAACAAAAAAACCCAAACCTTAAAATACCACAAGGCCAAGTAATCATGAAATCCAATGAGAGACTACATTAAGTGACTTTGTCTATCCCAGAATTGCATAGAATGGTAACCAAGAGCACATAGACAGTTGGAAAGCTAGTGTCAGCACAGGCCACCAAGCTAGATACCTCCCTGAAAATAAAAAGCATTTTGAAAGTAGTATTTTTACTTTATTACTACTTTTTTAAATAATAGGAAATACAGATTTACAGTTTCACATACAATTCTCAGACAAAAAAATTGGGTGTTGAATCTGCTTTATTCGCATTTCACTTTGCATAGTGTTGAAGAACTGAAGATAACCTTTAGAGAGATATCTTTTTTTTTTTTGCTTTTTTTTTGGAGGGGGGAGAGCAGGGCAATTGGGGTTAAGTGACTTGCCCAAGGTCACACGGCTAGTAAGTGTTAAGTGTCTGAGGTCAGATTTAGAGGGTTACCTTTATATCATGATGAGAAATCATGTCACTCTTTAAGATCTAGTCCTTATTGTCTGCTCTACCAAATCAAAATTACACTGCCCTCTTTTCAAGGTCTTCCATAATTCAAGTGGACTAAGCACTGTGGAAAATATGTATCACATTTAAGATATCCACTTTTAATGCAATTGTTGTGCAGAGGAGAAAGATAAGGTAAGTTTATGGATCAACTAAATGAAGCAAGGTAGTTCCAAGATAAGTGATTACAAATAGTTCTATAGGAATCTAGACTACTAAGAGATTAGTGTGGACTTGAGTACTTAGGGAAGTCTTTATGGAGGAAGGAACCTTGGTCCTGAAAAATGGGTATGATTTTAATAGGCAGAAGGTAGTGATAACAAAGGTAAAAGCTAGGTGGAACAGAGATTTCTTGCTGGGAAATAAGGTTGGATAGCTAAAATGGGCCTAGAGTGGCAATCAAAAAAAAAATCCAGACTTTGTCCTTGTGGCAGTGGGAATCTTAAGAGTTTTTGAGCAGGGAAGTGACCTGATGTAAATGCTGTTTGATGAAGATTAATGTGCTGTCAGTATGCATGGAGGATTCAGGGTAGGTAACAATTGATATAGTACTTTAAATAAATTATCTCATTTGAGTGCACAGCAGCTCTGTGTGGTAAGTACTATAGATATCACACATTTTATAGTTGAGAAAACAAGCTCAAAGAGAATAAGGAACTTGCCCATAGTCACACAGCTGGTAAATGTCCTAAGTGGTATTGGAACCCCATTCTTCCTGATTCCAAATCCAGCAATCTCTACTATGCTTGGTTCAAGCAGAGAAACCAATAAGGACACTTCCTGTTATTTAAGCATAAGTTGATGAGAGTAGCAGCTATTGGAATAGAAAACTAAAATCTCTTTTTTAGTGGAAAACATGGACAGACATAGGTTAGATAACAATAAATAGAATTGGAATTAGTCAAATAGCCTTACTTAACAGTCGGTAGTGGCTCAATGTCAGTTTACAAGGAATATGTCAGTGGAGTCTACCAAGGATCTATCCTTTGACCCAGGGCAGCTAAGTGGCACCATAGATAGAGTGTATGACTTGACAGGAAGACTCATCTTGAGTTCAAATCTGGCCTCAGACACTTACTAGCTGTGTGACCCTGGACAAATCACTTAACCCTGTTTGTGTCAGTTCCTTATCTGTAAAATGAACTTGAAAAGGGAATGACAAGCCATTTTAGTATCTTTACCAAGAAAACCCCAAAGAGGTCACAAAGACTCAGCCATGACAGAAATGAATGAACAAAAATCTTAGCCCTGTGCTATTTAATATTTTTATCAATGATTTAAGGCAATGAAAAAAGGTATTAGTAGTAGCTACTTTGTACCAGGCACCATGCTAGGCACTGGGAATACAAAGAAAAGTCAAAGTCCCTGCTTTCCGGGGACTCACTGTATCAGCAATGCCATATTCACAATGCCTATAGAGATTACAAATATGCTGATATAATTATCCATCACAAAATACGTCAGGTTTGCCATTTGGGGAAATAAACTAGAAAATTTATTAAGATACCAAAAGACTGAGTCCCAAAACCAGAAAGTGAAAGCCATCAGAGTAGTTATGACATTGGCACAGGTAGATAAAGTAGAAAGCACCCACATTCTCAAGCCTTTAAAACAGAACAGGCTACCTCAGGCAAAGGTCCTCCTCTCCCCACTCACAGCAACCACCCAGCGTCCTGGAAGAGCGCTCACAGCAGCTCCGGCCCCTGGCAGTCCTCAGCAGGAGTCCTAACTCAAAAAAAAAAAAAAAAAAAAAAAAGGGCAACCGCCACCAACTGCCAACCGCAGGACCGTTAGCTCGGCTTTTCACTTTCTCTTGCTCTGCTATGTCAGCACGTCCATGGGGCATGGGAGATCTTTAAATCCCATAACCCTTACACTCACACAATCTCATGGAGACACCATGCAAACAACAATGTACAATCAAGTAGGTATTTACAAGATCATCACAGAGGGAGGGCACTAGAATTAAGGGGCATTGGGAAAGGCTTCCTGTAGAAGATAGGATTTTAGCTGGGACTTGAAGGAAGTCTGGAGGTAGAGAAGATGGAGAGCTTTTCAGACATAGGGGATAGTCACATGCTTATCAAGTCTGTAGATGATAAAGCTGGGAAGAAAAGCTAACACTGGATGGCAGTCAGAATCCAAAAATATTTTAGTAGGCTAGAGCACTGGACTGAATATTAAAATGAAATTTAATAGAAATAAATGGATTCAAGAAATTTCAGAAATACTAGACAGGGAATGCAGCCAAATGAAAAAGATTTGGGTGTTTTAATGAACTTCAGGTTCCTGTGATTCAGTCTGTTTTAGCCAAAAAGAGCTAATAAATTCCTGGGATGCATTAAGGAGGTGAAAATTCTGATCAGTAAACATGTGGAGTACAATGTTCTAATTCTGGCAATGACATTTTACAAGTAAAATTAAGATACTACAGTGAAAATTCAGTTATTGAAGCACATGCAGATATTTTCTGCTTGATGCCATTCTCTAATGTGCAAAGGGTCTTTCCCTATCTAGTTTCATTCCAAATGACCTCATAGAAAGTTGAGGTGAAACCTTCCAGCTTTGCATAACTGAAGGTCTGAAACGTCTGCTGATTTAAAAAAAAAAATTCTAATTGGCTGAGAAGCAAGAAAGTAACTTAAGGAGATGCTGAGCCAAAACTGATTTGGCGTGAAAAAGACTAAAACATATTATCTCTTTATGTTGGTGAGGAAAGCAAGAAATATTTTGAGCTGCCAAATGAGGAGAAGCTGCTTCCATAGTATTTTAAGTTTGAGTTCAAGAAACTGCAGGTCACAGTAAGGCATATTAGGACCTAGAGGAGCCCAGATCTATTCCCCTACCCCCCACATCCTAATAGAACTCTTAAAAATGCAACATTAGGAGTAATGTTAAAACCTAAGAGAATCAGTTATAATGCCTCTATCCAGTCTAGAATTCCACAAAATGACTGCCAAAATCTTATGGCAAAGCAAAGGAAAAAAAGGGGGGAATATGAAGTACAAAATATCAGGTAATGGGGCCAGAGTAGCATCCAGTGTGTATATAGTGAGATTAGCAGAGAGAAGGAACCAGGGGTTCCATCCATGATAGGAGACAAGACCATGTTAACATCCTGGCAGCCTGTACCTAACCCAAAATTCAAGTAGCTTGGGTCTGAAACAGCAGAAGATAAGGCCAGATAATTCCTTTGGAAAGCAGGGCCTACGTTTAGCCACCAACTTCAGGATTAAGCTATGCCTTCCAATATCCAGGAATATGGGGACAGAGTTTGAAACACAAATCCATAATCCAGAAACAGACTGGAAATATGAGAAAACAAAAGAAAACATTAATATAATACAGAACAATCTTGAAAGAAGCCAAAGTTGTAAACTCAGAAAAGAGTAACTCCACCAGTCCAAGAAAAGTTTCAGAGAAAAGGATGTCCTGGTCACAGTAACTACAAGAGAACCTGGAAGGAATGAAATGGAACGACTAGAAAAGAAAGAATGACAAGGGGAGTTAATACCTTAGAACAAAGAGTGGTAAATCTTACCCAGGAATTTGCTTCCTAAAAATTAGGACAAACAGAACAAGAAAAAAAATTTTTTTTTGCCTTTTGGAGGGCAATTGGGGTTAAGTAACTTGCCCAAAGTTACACAGCTAGTTTTTTTGTGTGGGTGTTAAGTGTCTGAGGCCAGAACTGAACTCGGGTCCTCCTGACTCCAGGGCTGGCACTTTACTCACTGCACCACCTAGCAGCCCCTGAAGAGTAACTTTTTTATATTTAATTTTCATTTTATTTTTTCTCAATTACATATAGACCAAAAAATTTAACATTATTTAAAAAAAATTCTCTCCCTCCATCTTCTTCCCCCTACTTGAGAAGACAAACTATTGGATATAAATTATACATGTGCAGTCATGCAAAACATTTCCATGTTAGCCATGTTGGAAAAGAAAATGCAGACCTCAAAGAATAATAAAGTAAAAAACAGTTTGCTTCAATCTGCATTCACACTCCATCTGTTCTTTCTCTGGAGGTGGATAAAATTTTTCTTCAAAAAGTCCTTTAGAATTGTCTTGGATTGTTGTATTGCTGAGAACAGCTAAGTTATTCACAGTTGGTCATGCTACAATATTACTGTTACTGTGTACAATGTTCTTTCTGCTTATTTCACTTTGCATCAGTTCATGTAAGTCTTCCCAGATTTTTCTGAAAGCATCCTGCTCATCATTTCTTATAGATAGTAGTAGCTCTTCACAACCATGTGCCAGAACTTGTTCAGCCATTCCCCAAATGATGGGCATCTATAGGGAAAAATTTGAACAAATGTACAACACTATGATGGTCTAATGTGTATTATAGGGCCTTTAGATTGACTCATTTGTTTTCTGAACACGGAATACCTTTATTCAACTGCCTTTTGAATGCCTATGTAATATCTAAATATTACCTTATTTAATAAATCTTTCCTTGGAAATAACCTGCTCCAGATCTCATATAACACTTTATTTTGTAGCACTCTCATGCATTTACCATTTAATGTTTATTAAATAGCTTACTGTGTTAATGTCTCCTTGCTCTACTAGAGAGGGCAGAGATCATGTGTTTACTGGTCTTTGTATCTTGCTTACGTGTAGCACAGTGTTTGGTACATAATAAGTATTTAATAAATGTCTGTTGGTTGTCTTATTGGCTAATAGATTGACTAGTGGACAATAAGATATATGTAATCTGGCATGAGAATTAGTGACAATTATCTGCAGAAGTTACTTTTTTCTTATGGGGACCAAATTAATAAGTGCTTGGTGAGCATTCCCCCATTGATGGGCATCCAATTTGTTTCCATCTCTTTCTTAAAACAAAAAATTCCACTACAAATGTTTTTGTGCATATGAATCTTTCCCTGCTTTCTTTGGGGTATATACCTGATAGTAGTTTCTCCTAATAAAAAGGTCTAGTAGTTGGAAATTTGTCAAAATCACTTACCATCGGAATTTACTAATATCTCAAAGATGATGATGACAATGAGAACATGCCAAATTTTTTGGGATGTAGCCAAAGCAGTACTTAGGGGAAAGTTTATATTTCTAAATAATTACATGAATTTTTTTAAAAAGAAAGGGCAGATCAATAAATTAGGCAAGCCATAAAAAAAAATCCTAGAAAAAGAACAAATTAAAAATACCCAATTAAACATCAAAATGGAAATCTTGAAAATCAAAGGAGAGATTAATAAAATTTAAAGTAAATACCCCTATTAAACTAACATAAAATTAGGATCTGGCTTTGTGAAAATAAATGAGTAAACAAACAGATAAATAAATAAATAATGGATAAATCAATGAATAAATAGGTAAACCATTATTTAATTTGATTTTTTTTTTTTTTGCTTTTTGGAGGGAGAAGGCAGGGCATTTGGGGTTAAGCGACTTGCCCAAGGTCACATGGCTAGTAAGTATTAAGTATCTGAGGCCTGATTTGAACTCAGGTGCTTCTGACTCCAGGGCTGGTGCTCTATTCATTGCACCACCTAGCCGCCCCATTTAATTTGATTAAAAAAAAAAAGAAAACCAAATTACCAATATAAAAATGAAAAGCGTGGATATATCAACAATCACTGGAGAAGGAAATGGGAAGCCACTTCAGTATCTTTGCCAAGAAAACCCCAAATGGAGTCATGAAGAGTAGGACACTACTGAAACAACTGAACAATAATCACCTCCAATAAAGATGAAATTAAAGCAATTATATTAGGAGCTATTTTGCCCAAACATATAACAATAAAACACAATTTAAGTAAAATGATTATATATATATGTGTGTGTATATATATATATATAGCCCAGATTAACAGAATAAGAAAAAAAACTTATATGACCCCACTTTAGAAAAAGAAATTTAACAAGCCATTAATGAGCTCCCTAATAAAAAATCTCATGGACCAAGTGGTTTACACTAAAAAAATAATTAATCACAGGGACAAAGCCAAAAGGCAGAGTAAAAGCAAGGACTTGTTTGTGATCTCCCACAAACTACTCCAAATAAATATCTGTAAAAAAAATTGACTCTAGGGGTGGCCAGGTGATGCAGTGAGTAAGAGCGCCAGCCCCAGTGTCAGGAGACCTGGGATCAGTTCCGGCCTCTGATACTCGGTACCCACACAAAAATAATAACTGGCCATGTAACTCTGAGCAAGTTACTTAACCCCAATTGCTTTTTTTAAAAAAAAATGACTAAACAAATTATAGAGCAGCAAAAATGCAAAATGACAGAGTGAAACACATTTCCAGCCCAAGACAACCTGGAAGGTTGATAGGAAAGGTCTATTGTATCTGCCTGGAAGAGAAGCACAGACTAATGCTGGCTGTGCCAGCAAAAACTGGGCCCTGGTAAACCTGGAGCAGGCCTCAGGGGACTGAATCACTGGCAGCTGTTGGCAGTTTCCAGAATTATCAACCCATAAATGCCAGAGACAAGGTGAAAGTTCAGTATGGACTTTGTGGGAACAGGGGGTCCAGTAGTGTGTTCTGGCTTCCGCCCAGGGAAGGAGAAGCAGCTGAGATGCAGCAGTATGGCTGCTTCAGAGCTCCTGGCCTGCAGATTGTAGTGGGACCAAGCTACCATCCTGAGGGGTAATTGCTTTTATTTTAACCTGCTTGGATCTGGATCACTGTCTAGGTTGGAGGTCCTGGAGTGAGTGACCAGGTGCTAGAGCCGGTGGAGACTTCAGAGAGGGTAGCTGAGAAAACCCCAGCAATTAGGGACAAAGCTCTCCTCTCTGGAAGCAGAGTTCTACTGTGGCAAAAAGCTCAAAAGTCAAGTAATTGAGTGGCAACATGAATAAGCAAAGGAAACAAAGCAAGCACAGCAATCTAACTTTAGATACTTTTGGGGGGACCAAAAAGGATCAAAGCATGGAACAGGAGGAAGACAACTGTTGAGGACCACCTCCAGTGGGGCTCTGACCCTGACAGCTGAATAAGCCCTCTCAGCATAAAACCCTGCTAAACAGGCTCAGATCATTTCCCCATCCTGAAGGAAGTCTCACAGGCAGGGGCTTAACATCCCTGTGAGAAGCATGGTACATGCTCTCAGCCTGGGAACAAGGATGCTTGCAGTGTTCTGTAGCAGCAATCACCCCAAGCGTCCTCAGGGTTTGCTGCCAACACTGGTTCTTGGATCTGCTTTGATAAAGGAAAGCAACTCAAAATGGGTTAACAAGCTTACTTTAATCAGTCAAACATATATCGTTTACCTAGTTCAGGGGAAAGAGGTCAGCACCCCGAACTTCAGAATATACAGACAGAATTATCAAGACAGAAACAGATCTAGTAGACAGATTTCCAAACTGTCCAACCATTACATCCATACCCAATCAACATCTGGGTTTCAACATCTGGGTTTTTCAAAGCCAGGGGGCTCTGGACAATGGCTTCCCATAATCCAGATTGTTGGGGGCCAGGAAGTAATGGTATATGGGCTAGTGCCTGCTTGCTTGATGTATGACCTTAAAAGGTAATGAATAGAGCTGTGGAAGATGATTGGCTATATGTACCTATAAATTGCTCTGATACGGAAGTCAGATCTCTTTGTCGCGATGTAGCTGAGCCTGAATAAACAACTCCTGCAAACCTCGGGTGTTCTGTCTGGTAATTCCTCCTATGAGGCCGGTGACGACCGAAGACTTACTATGGGTAAGTGAGAGGACGGGATATCAATAGCCCCCCACAACTGGTGCCCAACGTGGGGTGTGGGTAGGGTCCAAGAAGACCGTCTGGGCTATAAATTAGCTCTCCAGACAGCCTCATCGGTAAAAGAGTACCGTTGAGAAGATGGGAGGGGCAATGAGTGCAGGGGCAATAAGTGTCCCCGCAATTTTGCCCGAGGAGAAAGGAGTTATTGCCGCGCAGCTTTACAAAGTGTGCGCGAAGGGTGGCGTAAAGATACCAATAAGAACGTGCCGCCAGTTTGTAGAAAAAATATGGACCATCTGCCCCTGGATACAACATGCGGGGGTGCAGCCAGGCCGATGGGCCGTGGTGGGACAACAAATGGCTTCATATGAGGGAACAAACCCGGGGTCATTAACCCCAACCAATTTCACCGTTTATCCTTAGCAGGCTCCTCTAGTGAGGAGTCGGAGGAGGAATCGACTAGCCGACCTCCTCAATATCTGTGGGAGGAGTTGAGAGAAGCGGAGAGGGGATTAGAAAGCGGGGAAGATGGCGACAGCGAAGGAGCTGGCTCCGCGCCTGTTCGCTGGGAACAAGAACCCGATCACTTTTAAGAAGCAGATAGATAACACCTTAAGTCCCACCTAATTACTCTTTCTGGTTTAGGTGATTAAATTGTGGGTTCGAGTCCCACTTAATTACTCTGGTCTGAGCAATTAAATTGTGGGTTCGAGTCCCACTTAGTTGCTTGTTTAGAATGAGTGGTACATGTTTTGAGTGATTGGTACTGTGCACAGAACTGTTACGTGTCGTATCTTGTGTTTCTGTTGTGTTCTGTCCCTTCTGTGTCTTTGTTTGTCCTATCCAGTCATCAGGTCCATTATGGGCCAAGGGTCATCCACAGCCGGCCCGTGTACTCCTTTGAAATGCCTTTTGGACAACTTCACAGACTTCCAGAAACGGGTCTCTGGATATGGGGAGTCTGTGACCAAATTTAATTTAGAAAAGTTCTGTACCATTGGCTGCAACTGCAGGACATTCCTTTGAAATGCTGTATCTCTTTCCCTCCTTCTTTCCCCTGCTGCTGAGTGCAGGCTGGAAAGGGAGAGAAGGAGAGCAAAATATTGTCTTGTTTAGGTTATATGATGGTAAATGCAAGTGAAAGAGTATAGGAGAAATGTTAAGAAATAAAGTATGTATATGATTTTAAAGGGGCTTTAATCAAAGTCCAACAGGAAGAGTAGACAGTAGTAAAAGCAAGAAAGTTTAAGCATGTGGCAAAGAAAGGAACATGGGTAGGAAGTTAAGATAGGTATAAGTTAGTTGCTATTGAAAAGTGTGAACAGAAGTTTTAAGATCTTTAAAAGTTTGAAAATCTCCTCTTCATTCCACTCTGGCCAAGTGGAGTGAGGAGAGGGTGATGGGAGGGGGAGGGAATCTTTTCCCTCAGAACAAAGAGGCAGGTAGATTAACATTTAACTATTTCCTGCCTGGCTTAAAAGAGAAAAGTTTTGTGTAACAGAATGCAACTAAAAGGCAACTGAATGCATTCTGGTCATCTTTGAAAAGTGTCACTCCTAATTTGATGATGAAGAAAAGTCAGAATTCATTTTACTATTTGGCATTTAGGCAAATTGGAATATTTTCCAAGATTTGATACATAAGGTGAGGTTTTTGGGTTCTCTAGAACTGGGATAAGGGAGTAGGCGCCACTCCCTCTCCCCTTGCTAGGGAAGTCAAAGCTATCACTTTCAAGGAAGTTTCTTAGGAGTGGACACAAAATTTATTGGAGTAAAAGTTGGAACAGCTAAAAACATTGGGGGGAGGCATAGCAGCTATATTGAGGGCCCCTGGGGCATGCAGATGACCCTCTTTCCTTTCAAATCCCGGGGACCACAACCAAGCTCTGCAACTGTGGGGAGAGGAGAAAAGCCTCTGCACTTGGTAAGCCTAATTTTCTATCAATAATTTTGGTATGTGATGAATCGGAAATGCAATTAATGTCATAATGTCATTGTTCTATTATGGTACCTCTAAATTGTAAAATCTAAATTGTGAAGTCCTCTTATACTGTAAAAATTGAGTGACAAATCAGTTTTCAATCTGAGTTTTGTTGAAACTAAAAGATGGAGAAAAAGTTGTGTAAAACTAGCTATGTTACTTTATCAGTCTGCTAACCCTATGTTATAACGTTATTTTCATGTGAATTGGATTTTTTATGTTATAATATCTGATGGTTTAAAGCTTTTATATTTGGGATACAAACAAGTAGTAACAATACTGCCAATATTTACTGTGATAGCTGATTGTCCATTTAACTTTTTGGCTATTCTGGAAATATACAGTGATTATAAGTTGATTGGTTGTATGGCAGCAAAAAAAAAAAAAAAGGATTTTAGTTGAGTATAACTTCATGTGGAGTTTTAAGGTCATCAGATTGGTAATTCATTTGTTCCTATTTCGGAGTTCAAACTTGAGATGATATCATTACTGGTAAACATCTGTACTATCTATGCTGTATGAAAAGCAGTTTCTCTTAAAGTTTTGGAGTATTGTAATTTGGGAAAATCTTAAGCTTCCAAGTCTATCTTTGTTTAAAAGGAAGTTTCAGTTAAGATTGTTTGAAATTGTAAGACTGTTAACTAAGTTATTGGGCTACTGTTTTAATGCTAAAACCTAAAACTGTGACAACTTTATACTGACTAGTTCTGCTCATTCAGAACAGTCGCTCTACTACTGTATAATGTTGTAAAATTACCTGGGAAAGCGAACTTGTATGAAGCTCCTAAACTATAAGCTTGACTTACTGAGAAGCAGCAAAGTCTATGTACAAAAGAGTAAAAAGGATCTCTAACAATTGGCCTTACCAGGACAATCTCAGAAAATTGTGAAGGGAAAGATGTTAAAGGGAATCCCTTATGTATATGAGTCCTGGCAAATCTTTGTGGTATATTGCAACTTAATGAGAGTAAATTGATGTTAAGATAAGAAGATTTGGGGACAAATGGGGATTTCCAAGCCCCTCCTGTCTCTAAATAGTGGTATGGATACCTTTGTATCAGATGGTTTAAGTATGTTGAGAAGGGTGTGAGGAAGTTTTAAGGAAGACAGAAAGATTTGTAACTAGATTTTATAATTAATAGCTCAATCATATTTGAGAAGAAAAGGAAATAAGAATACAAATGCAATATTGAATCATTATCCCATGGACTGAGATTGGGATTATAAAGTTACTGTAGAAAAGTTATATCTGTGTATATGTCATAGGGATCCCAGTGTATTTCAAAGTATAATTGGGTATTAATGCCATTGACTGAATTAATTGTTGGGATTAAATCAGAGACACTTTAGTTGAGAGAACGGAAATTTTAGTGTGAGATCAGATTAAGTATAGTTACAGAAAGATGAGGAATCTTGGGCAGTAGATGCAAATCTATTAGGGCAATGATTTATAAACCTGATGGGAGATTTGACTTTACGAACACCTATGAGGTTCCTTTGAAAAGGAATGTTCCCCACCTATTCCTGAGTCTAGCATTGAGGTGGAATGGATACTGCATGGTTGGATATCTGTAACTAACCTGAATTTAAACAGAATCAAGGATGTTCTATCCTGTCATATTTGGAATGTCACAGGTCCCTGTTTTTTTCCTTCTATAGCAGGTTTCTATGATCGGAGCAGGGAGTCAGTAAAGGATGTGAGCTCTTTCGTGTTAGCCTACTGGAAAATCTAATATTATTTTTATCTAAGATTAGAACATGTACAGAAAGTTATGCAGACTGCTTAAGATCATTCTAAAAGTTTTATGAGTCTTGAACTGTTTTAAAGAAGGGAAAATACTTTTAGAAGAAATTTTAAATCTCTAGTGGGATTTTGAAAGGCCTATTCTATGGGAAAATATGAAGGACAGTGAAATAGTCTGAGTAATGGGTTATACTAGCCCATACTCACCCCACTTCTGGTCAATTTTCTCTTACTCCTTTTTGGCCCTTGTTTGTCTAATCTTTTTGCTAGATTTGTGTTTTTTTAGGCTCAGCACCCTTCACTGGCAGGTGACTCTTCTGCCGGGAACATTGTCCGCTGAGTATCAACCGTTGCCTGAAGTCGTAACCCATCACCCCTTGGACCTGGCATCGGCCGAATTCCGGACCTTGGCTATGGACCCCACCCCTTGAACGATGATACCCTGAGAGGCAGGGAAAGCTCTTCCCCCCTCCCCAGCGGGAAGTAGCTCCGGAGGCTGAGATCATCGTCCTGTTCCCCCAAATGATTTCGGGTGTCATCTGTTTAAGGGGGGAATGATGGGGTACCTGGGGTCTAGGTCAATTTGTGAAACCAACTTGTGAAACCAGTCTGTGAAATTGTAACTGCAATTTGTATTGTAAAATTGTTATCTGTAAAATTCCTTTCCCAACCTCCGACTCTGCCCCTTCCCCCTACCCCACATTCCACCTAGGCAACACCCTTCTACCCCTTTTGTTCTTACTTAATCTCTTGATTAAGTAATCAAGGCCAGGGCTGGCCCACACCCTCCTTTATCCTTGCCTTTTGTCTCCTTAACCACCTGGCCCAAGTCTTATCTAAACTGTCTATTCACATGCTCCCCTTGGTCAGCTCTGACCTTTGTCTATGCATTGAGGCCCCCTCTCCTTACTTTTATTCCGGTGAGGGTGGGCGAGAGCATGCAAATTTGCCTAGACAGAAAAGAGCCCCCATACTTGTACCTCTGCTTTTAGGACTTGGTATTGCCGGGTCCACTGCAGTAGGGACCACGGCTTTGGTTAAAGGTAATGAGAATTTCTTATCTCAGCAAGAGCAAATTGATGCCATAATGGAAATGGGTCTCATGGGGTGCCTATGGCACACAACCGGTCTTTGTGTGACCTCTGCCCCGTACCAAAGATATTCTAGGGCAGCTAATCTGTCCTATACTCTGGGTTCATTTTTAAACGGGACATGGAATAAGCAGTTTACACTGAAGTTAAATGAATTAAGACATGCTATAGTTGTATTGAATTCTACCACCATATCTGGTCCCCAGTTATCAGCATGGACTGAGTGGTTCCAAAACATTACCCAATAGTTTGCCTCTTGGGGAGGTTTGGGGGCGTCAAGTATGGTGTTACTCTTGATCATAGGGTTGCTTGTCTGGTACCTCTGCCGATTGCAGAGAAGACAACAAGGATATATGTTGCTCACACAAAAGGCCATTATGGCCATTGAGGAAGGAGCAGACCCTCAAGTATGGCTGGCTTCCATGGAAGACATGTAACGCTCTTGAAGTAAGACGGGATCCGTTCTATGACGGGCAACCTCTCATGACCCGGCCGCCTAAGACAGGGCCCGAGGGCGTTGGGTTACCGAGGACGGGTAAGGTTCAGGGATCAGGAGATGACCCAAGCCAGAACATCCCGCATTCCCCTACTGCCGCCAGGGTCTGCTAAATTCAGGTTATTGCAACTGCACCGCTTAAGGCTGTACTGGACAAGCGTCCTGATTAAACAAAAAGGGGGAGATGTTGGGGGCCAGGAAGTAATGGTATATGGGCTAGTGCCTGCTTGCTTGATGTATGACCTTAAAAGGTAATGAATAGAGCTGTGGAAGATGATTGGCTATATGTACCTATAAATTGCTCTGATACGGAAGTCAGATCTCTTTGTCGCGATGTAGCTGAGCCTGAATAAACAACTCCTGCAAACCTCGGGTGTTCTGTCTGGTAATTCCTCCTAGGAGGCCGGTGACGACCGAAGACTTACTATGGGTAAGTGAGAGGACGGGATATCAATAGCCCCCCACACCAGATCAAATCACAGAACACATCTCAAAGTGAGCCCCAAAACAAAGCTACACATCAGGGCTTATATAGCCTTCTCCTGGCTCAGAGAATGTAACAACCTTATTGACTCACTGGCCAATCAAGAAGTATCTACTGAAAAACAAGCCTCCCACCCCAGGCTCCAGGTGCACTTTAGCCTAGGGGCAGGGAAGATCTTAAAAATTTACATTTCCATTACATGTTCTCAGGGGAAACTAGCATAATGTATCAATGTAGTATTAACTAGAAGCCTTGGGACAACTCCACTCTATTCTAAAGAGATTTAGGAAGGTTTAGAACATCCTCCTCAGTACTTGCACCCTTATAACAAGGATAGAATACACAGCCATCATGTATGAAGTGAATGGAAACTAGGACATGGTATAATACCAAAGATAGTGGCTTATGATGACTATGCAGTTTCACACTGTATATACTGGACTCTTAGCTGAATAAAGTTGACTCTGATTTCCACCATACTGGAGTCCCATCTTGTTTATGATTCTCAACCTCTGGGTAAGTAATCTTTTTATCTATCTTTTCACCTAACTTTTTCTTCTCAGCTCTACTGCTGTCTGGCAGGGCTCCTCTCTACCATTATCTCAGACTCTGCCACAGAAGGGCAGGGGTCCCTGGGTGGGCGTGGCTCCCCACAAAAAATGAATTCAGAATTCTTGAAAAGCTTCCAAGAAAAATATGAATTGGTTACAGGCCATAGAGGAGCTTAAGAAGGATTTTGAAAATGAAATAAGAGAAGGGGAGGGAAGATTGGGAAGAGAAATGAGAATGATGCAAGAAAATCATGAGAGTCAACAACCTGACTGAAGAAAATAACACCTTAAAAAAATAGACTAACTCAAATGGCAAAAGATTGGCTCAAAAAGCCAATGAGGAGAAGAATGCCTTAGAAAGCCAAATTTGCCAGATGGAAAAAGAATCTCAAAAGCTCACTGAAGAGAATAATTCCTTCAGAATTAGATTGAAGCAAATGGAAGCTAATGACTTTATGAGGAATCGAGATACTATTTTTAAATCAATTGCTTTATTAACTTCTAGTTTACATCATTCACTTCCGCAAGGTTATGAGTTACAAATTTGCTCCCCATTTTTTTCCTACCAACACCCCGAAATAGCAATCCCACTGGATACCCCCTCCTCCAATCTTCTCTCTCCCATATCTTCTCCCATACCTCCTCCGACTTTCCAGTAGGGCAAGGAGGATTTCCATGCCCCAGTGCCCATATATCTCATTTCCCAGTTACATGTAAAATAATATTAATAATACTATATATATGTATATATTTTAAACATTTGATTTTAAAACTTTGAATTCCAGATTCATTTCCTTCCTCCCTTGTCAATGACCCTTACAGGGAAGATAATCAATTCAGTATAGGTTGTATGTGTGTAGCTATGCAAAACATTTCCATAGTGGATATATTGTCAAAGACTGACTGTATTTCCCACCCTTCTATCCCACCTCCCACTTGTTCTATTCTCTACTTTGATCTTGTTCCTTTTCAAAAGTGGGTGCTTCCAACTTCCCTCCCCCCCAGTCTGGCCTCCCTTTCCTCATCCCTCCTCTCATCCCCTTCTATTCTGTAGAGCAAGATATCCTATTTAGTGTATATGTCATTCCTTCCCGAAGCCAAATTCAATGAGAACAAAGTTGATCCATTCCCTTTTGCCTTCCTGTTCTTCCCCTTCATTGTAACGATTTTCCCTTGCCTCTTCTATATGAGATAGTTTACCCCATTCTGTCTCTCCCCATCTCCTCTCATTATATTCCTCTCTCACCCCTTAATTTTACCTTTTAAGTATCATCCCTTCCTTTTAAATTGGTCCAGTGCCCTCTGTCTATTTATACCTGTACACATTCACATATGTATATGTATATATACACACATTCACATATACCCTCCTATGTAAACATATGTATGTATGTATACATACATTCCTATTCCCTTCAATTATTCTTATATTGAGAAAAGTTTCATCAGTTACAATTATTGTTTTTCCATGTAGGCATGTAAATATTTCAATTTTAATAAGTTCCTTATGATTCTTTTCCCTGTTTACCCTCTCATGCTTCTCTTGCTTCTTGTATCTGAATGTCAAATTTTCTATTCAACTCTGGTTTTTCCTCAAGAATGCTTGAAAGTCCTCTATTCCACTGAATAACCATATTTTCCCCTGAAATGTGATACTCAGTTTTGCTGGGTAGGTGACTCTTGGTTTTAATCCCAGCTCCTTTCACCTCCAGAATATCATATTCCAAGCCCTTCGATCCCTCAGTGTAGAAGCTGACAGATCCTGTGTTATCCTGATAGTGTTTCCACAATATTCAAATTGTTTCTTCCTGGCTCCTTGTAATATTTTCTCCTTGATCTGGGAATTTTGGAACCTGGATATAATATTCCCAGGAGTTTTCTTTTTGCGATCTTTTTCAGGAGGTGATTGGTGGATCTGAAGTCCCTCCAACCAGGGGCTGGTCAGGCCCACCTTGAGGCTAAAACCTCGGGCTCCCCTGGGGCTGGGGTTGGCTCCCATAGTGCTGTGCTGGCTGCTTCCTGCTGGCCTGCCAGGCTGTCTTCAGCAGGAGGTTAACTTCTCTGTGTCATTTTGTGGGTTCTGTAGCCCAAAGTTTCTTCAGAGTCACCTTTTACATAAATTGGAGGAGGTAGAAGATGGAGCCCCTTGGAGGTCCTGTTTCTACACCACGATCTTGACTCTGCCCCCCACAATCAAGATACTATTAAACATATCCAAACAAATGAAAAAATAGAAGGCAATGTGAAATATCTCATTGGAAAAACCGCTGACCTGGAAAATAGATCCAGGAGAGATCATTTAAAAATTAATGGACTACATAAATGCCATGATCAAAAAAAGAATCTAGAAATCATCCTTCAAGAAATTCTCAAGGAAAATTGCCCTGATGTTTTAGAACCAGAGGGCAAAATAGAGGTTGAAAGAATTCACCCATCACCTCCTGAAAAACATCCCAAAAAGAAAACTCCTAGGAATATTATGGCCAGGTTCCAGAGTTCCCAGATCAAGGAGAAAATATTACAAGCAGCCAGAAACAAACAATTTGAATATTGTGGAAGCACAATCAGGATGACACAGGATCTGGCAGCTTCTACACTGAGGGATCGAAGGGCCTGGACTATGATATTTCAGAGGTCAAAGGAACTGGGATTAAAACCAAGAATCACTTACCCAGCAAAACTGAGTATCATGTTTCAGGGGAAAATATAGTCATTCAATGAAATAGAGGACTTTGAAGTATTCCTGATGAAAAAATCAGAGTTGAATAGAAAATTTGACATTCAGATACAAGAAGCAGGTAAAGAGAAGGTAAACAGGGAAAAAAAATCATAAGGAACTTATCAAAGTTGAACTATTTACATGCCTACATGGGAAAACAATAATTGTAACTCACAAAACATTTTTGAGAATAGTTGAAGGGAATATAAATGTGTATATGTATATGTATATGTATACATACATATGGAAAATAGATCCAGAAGAGATAATTTAAAACTTATTGGGGGCAGCTAGGTGGTGCAGTGAATAGAGCATCGATCCTGGAGTCAGGAGGACCTGAGTTCAAATCCGAACTTATATACTTAATACAAAACTAGCCATGTGAGCTTGGGCAAGTCACTTAACCCCAATTACTCTGCCCTCCCACCTCCAAAAACCAAAAAAAAAAAAAAAGGTTATTTAGGGGTGGCCAGGTAGCACAGCAAGTAAGAGCACTGGCCCCAGTGTCAGGATGACCTGGGGATTGAATCCAGGCTCAGACACTTAGCACCCACCCAGAAACACCTGGCTGTGTAACCTTGAGCAAGTTACTTAACCCCAATTACTTAAAAAAAAAAAAACTTATTGGACTACTTGAAAGCCATAATCAAAAAAAGCCTAGATGTCATCTTTCAAGAAATTATCAAGGAAAACTGCCCTGATATTCTAGAACCAGAGGGTAAAATAGAAATTGAAAGAATGCACCTATCACCTCCTGAAAAAGATCCCAAAAAGAAAACTCCGAGGAATATTGTAGCCCAATTCCAGAATTCCCAGGTCAAGCAGAAAATATCACAAGCAGCCAGAAAGAAACAATTCATATACTGTGGAATCACAATCAGGATAGCAAAAGATGTAGCAGCTTCTATATTAAGGGATTAGAGGACTCAGAATATGATATTATGGAGGTCAAAGGGACTAGACTTACAACCAAGAATCACCTACACGGCCAAACTGAGTATAATTTTTCAGGGAAAAAAATAGTCATTTAATTAAATATATTATTTTCAAGCATTCTTGATGAAAAGACCAGAGCTGAATAGAAAATTTGACTTTCAAATACAAGACTTAAGAGAAACATGAAAAGGTAAATAGTAAAGAGAAATCATAAGGGACTTATTAAAGGTGAACTGTTTATATTCCTACATTGAAAGATGATATTTGTAACTTATGAGACCTTTCTCAGTATCAGGATGTTTAATTTTAGATTTTTAATTTGTTCTTTTTCTAGATTTTCAGTTTCATGCCCAATTCATTGATCTGCTTTTTCTCTTTTTACTGATATAAGCAATTAGAGATATAAATTTTCCCCTAAATATAGCTTTGGCTGCATCTCACAAATTTTGGCATGTTGTCTCATTGTCATTTTCCTTAATGAAATTATTGGCAGTTTCTATAATTTGTTCTTTGACCCACTTGTTATTTAAGATTAATTATTTAATTTTCAATTCATTTTAAGTTTCTCTTTCTGTTGTCAATTATTGAAGGTAATTTTTATTGCATTATGATCTGAAAAGGGTACATTTACTATTTCTGCTTTTCTGCATTTGATTGTGAGGTTTTTATGTCCTAACACATGGTCAATTTTGTGTAGGTGCCATGTGCTGCTGAGAAAAAGGTATATTCCTTCCTATTTCCATTCAGTTTTCTTCAGAGATCTATCATTTCTAACTTTTCCAGAATTTTATTGACTTCCTTAACTTTTTTTCTTGTTTATTTTTTATTAAATTTATTTAGTTCTAAGAGGGGAAAATTGAGGTTCCCCACTAGTATAGTTTTACTATTTCCTCCTGTATTCAACTTCTTCAAACATTTAGATGCTATACTATTTGTATATGTGTGTGTGTATATATATATTATATGTATATATATATTTAGTATTGATATGACTTTATTGCCTATGATACCTTTCAGCAAGATATAGTTTCCTTCCTTTTCTTTTAATCTTTTTCTACTTTTGCTTTGTCTGAGATCATGATTGCTACCCTTGTTTTCTTAGATTCAGCTGAAGCATAATAAGTTTTGCTCTAGCCTCTTAACTTTACCCTGTATGTATCTCTTTGTTTCAAATGTGTTTCTTGTAAACAACATATTGTAGGATTCTGATTTTAATTAATTCTGCTGTCTGCTGCCATTTTATTGGTGAGTTCATTCCATTCATATTTATAATTAATGGTAACTGTGTATTTCCCTTGATTCTATTTTTCCCTTCTTTATCCCCTTTTACCTCCCACTTTTTCCCTGCCTGCAAACGTTTTACTTCTGATCTCTGCCTTCCCCAATCTGCTCTCCCTTTTATCAGTGCCCCCTCCTCCTTATATTATCCCTGTCTCTTTTTACTTCCTTATTGGGTAAGATAGGTTTCAGTATCCAACGGAGTGTGTATGTTATTCCCTCTTTGAACCAATTTTGATGAGAATAAGGCTTAAGCTTTGCCTGATATTCCCTCCCTCCCATCTTCCCCTCCATTATAATAGCTCTTTCATGCATCTTTTATGTGGAATAATTTATTCTACTCAATCTCCTCCTCCTTCTTCTAGTGCAATTTTCTTTCTCACCCATTTATTTTGTTTTTTGAGGTGTCATCCCATCAAAGTCACTTTATATCTGTACCCTCTGTCCATATATACTCTTTCTAATTGCTTGTATAATAATAAAGTTCTTAAGAGTTATATTTTCTTGCCATATAGAAATATAAAGTTTAACCTTATGGGATTTCTTATGTTTTCTCTTTCTTGTTTTATTTATTTAATTTTTTTAACTTTTCATGTTTCCCTTGAGTCTTGTATTTGGAGGTCAAATTTTTTATTCAGCTCTGGTATTTTAATTAGAAATGCTTGAAAGTCCTCTATTTCATTAAATATTCATTTTTTTCCATTGAGAGATTATACACTTTTGCTGGGTAGGTGTTTCTTAGTTGTAATCCTGACTCCTTTTCCTTCTGGCATATCATATTCCAAGTACTTCACTTCTTCAATGTTGAAGTTGCCACATCCTTTATAATCCTGACTGTAGCTCCACAAAATTTGAATTCTTTCTTTTTGGCTCTTTGAAGTAATCTGTGAGCTTGATCTGTCAGCTCTGGAATTTGGCTATGATGTTCCTGGGAGTTTTCATTTTGGGATTTCTTTCTGGTGGTAATCAGTAGATTTTTTCGATTTCAATTTTTCCCTTTGGTTCTAATATATCAGGGCAGTTTCCTTTGATAATTTCTTGAAAGATGTGGTCTAGGCTTTTTTTTTTTCTTAATCATGGCTTTCAGGTAGTCTAATAATTCTTATATTATCTCTTTTGGATCTTTTTTCTAGTTCAGTTGTTTTTCTAATAAGAAATTTTACATTTTCTTTTCTTTTTTTTTACTCTTTTGATTTTGTTTTACCAGTACCTTGACATTTCAGACATCATTAGCTTCTACTCGCTCAATCTAATTTTTAAGGAATTATTTTCTTCAGTGAGCTTTTATACTTTCTTTTCTATTTGGCCAATTCTATTTTTTAAGGAATTATTTTACTTAGTAAATTTTTGTATATCTTTTCCCATGCTATTGCCTCTTTTTCATGATTCTCTTGCATTATTCTTATTTCTTTTCCCAATTTTTTCTTTTACTTCTCAATGTTCATTTTTTAGAATCCCTTTAAAGCTTTTCCCAGGAATTCTCTTTGGGCCCAAGATCAAATTAGATTTTTCTTTGAAGCTTCACATTTAGCCATTTTAACATTATTATCCTCTTCTAAGGTTATGCCTTCAATCTTCCTGTCACCATAGTAACTTTCTATAGTCAGGTTCTTTTGTGTTTTTATTTTTTTTGCTCGTTTTTTCTGCTTTTTTTGTGAATTGATGTTTTTATGTGAGAATTGGACTCTAGTGCTGCACTATCCTAAGCTTTTTGTGCTGGAGCTCAGGGTCTTACTGCTGACTTCCACTGAGCTTCAGGGCTTACCTGCTTGCCCTCACTAGAGGGTAGCTATCCTTATGGCTTTAACTGGAGGGTGGGGACATTCCCGTTGGCCTCCCCTGGGTGTGGGGTGTAGCTGCTGGTCTGCCCCAGAGGTTGGGCCCTGCTGCTGGGTTGCTATGGTAACAGTCTTTTTGGTGGCTGGCCCTGGAGGAGGAATGTGGCTGATCTGCCCTAGGGGTGGGGTTCTGCTCTTTGGTTCATATGGAAACAGGTTCTCTCTGTTGACCAACCCCAGGGGCAGGGGCAGGGGCAGGGCCTTGCCCAGCTCTAGGGTGGGGCTTCGCTACTGGTCAGCAATGGGGTGAAGTCCTAGCTGGTGAGCTGTGCTGGGGGTGGAGTGGCTGGGGTGGGACCTTGCTGTGTTGCACAGACTGCTCAGTTGCTTAGGAGGGCTGCTGGTTTGCAGGAGGGCACCATTACTAGTGGATTTCCTCAGTCTTGGAACCTTGCTGCAGACCCCCTCATGTGAGGCTGACTACTGTTGCTTTTGCTCCTGGACCCTGCTCCCCTCCCACCCCAGAGAGATTTCCTACAATGCTAGTAAGTTGCTTCCCTATTTCTAGATCAATTCTGAGGCAGTTTTCTAGTTGTTTGGAGGGGAATCTGGGAGGGCTTCAGAGTTCCTTCCTCACTCCTCCATCCTGGCACTTGAAGTCAAACATTTTCTGTAATGGAGATAAACTAAAAACCTTTGGGGCAGCTAGGTGGTATAGTGAATACAGCACCGGCCCTGGAGTCAGAAGGACCTTATTTCAACCTGGCCTCAGACAGTTGACACGCTTACTTTGTGACCTTGGGCAAGTCACTTAACCCCAATTGCCTTGCCTTCCCCTCTCTAAAAAAACCCCCAACAAAAAACAACTAAAAACCTTCCCAGTAAGATCAGGGGTGAAGCAAGAATGTCCATTATTACACTATTTTTCAATATAACACTAGAAATACTAGCTGTAGCAATAAAATGAGAAAAAGAGATTGAAGTAATAATAAGCAAAGGAACAAAACAATCACTCTTTGTAGACAATATGATGATAAACTTAAACAGAACCCTAGAGAATCAGCTAAAAACTAGTTGAAATAATTAACAACTTTAGCAAAGTTGCAAGATATAAAAAAATATTACCAATATATTACCAATAAAATATAGCAGGAAGAGATAGAAAAAGAAATTCTATTTGGAATGACTGCAGACAAAATAAAATATTTGGGAGTCTACCAGCCAAGACAAGCCTAGGAACTATATGAACACAATTACAAAACACTTTTTACACAAGTAAAGACAGATCTAAGCAACTAAGAAATATTAATTACTCTTGAATAGTAGGCTGAGCCAATGTAACAAAAATGACAATTTAACCAAAATTAATTTCCTTATTCAGTGTCATGCCAATCAAACTACTAAAGAATTATACTATAGAGCTAGAAAAAATAATAACAAAATTCATCTGGAAGAACAAAAGTTCAAGAATATCAAGGGAGTAAATTTTTTAAAAAGTGAAGGAAGGTAGCCTAGCATTTCCAGATTTTAAACTACATTACAAAGCAGTAATTATCAAAACAATCTGTTCTAGCTAAAAATAGAGTGGTGTATCAATAGAATCAGTTATCATCTTTATACTGATGATTCTTCCAGTCAACAAAAACAAAAAAAAACATTATTGACTTCTCACTTTTTCTCACCCCTCCCCCAATATCCAATTAGTTGCTAAATTCTGTAAATTCTACCTTGGTATCATCTTTCTTATATGTCCTTTTCTCTTCTCTGATTCTGGTACCACAATGGTATAGGCCCTCATCACCTTACACATGGATTTTTGCCATCACGTATTGTAAAGCGTGTATTGTATGAGCAGTTTTCCAGAGGACTGCTGCTGTGAACAGCTTTAAGGTTCTGATTACATAGTATAGTGAACTCTCTATATATTCAGTAATAAACTAAGAAAAAACATTCACAGAAACCAAAGTACAGCATTCATAATGTTATAACATAACAACTTATCACTAAAGTGACCACATAGTTTTCACCAAAGTGGCCACATGGTTTAAACAAAAGACATCATTCATTAAGTCCTTAACTCAATCATCCTTAAGGAGCAACCCTCCTTACAAAGGAGGGAGTACAAAGGTCAAAGTTCTCCACCCCTAGGTCACACTGTCTTAATCTCTCAGTCAAAATCTCTTCTTCTTGATTGGAGATTAGTTTCCAATCATCCTTAACTCAATCATCCTTAAGAGGTACAAGACACAGAGTACAAAGTTCTCCCACTGCCAGGCCACAGTAAATCATGATTTTCTCAGTCAGTATTAACTACCCAAAGAGAGGTCTTTTCATTTTGACTCAAGGATGGCTCTCAGATTCCATGGTTCCTCTTCCATGGTCCCAGCTTTTGCCTGAATTTACCAAACTGTCAACTGGATTCACAGGTAGGCAGCTCTCAGCTCCTTGTCCAGTTCCATATTGAAGCTCACAGTATCCAGTCCACCTCAAATCCTTCGAAGTTTGTTTCTGGGAAGACAAAGTTTAACAGAGGCAAAACAACATTCGTAAACATTGCCAGCACCATCATTAATTCACTATCTGCCTATGAAATCAACACAGACCCACAAATAAAGTCTGAGAATTCAACGCAAAATGTCATTATAGGCCCATGGCCTCCAAAACCCTCCTCCAGGACTTCTGTAAACAGACAACAAGAAAATCCTCTTTCAGGGCTTCCAGTAAGGTGCTAGGGCTTCTGTACAAAGTATCACAAACACAAGTCAACACAGATAGCACAGACAAAACAGATAGCTGGGATACCATTTCTCCATCTCAACTCTGCCACAACAAGTGTTCTCTTCTCAGTTATGCTCTTTCCCAGCTTGGGCTTCTCCTTATATATGGTCATTAGTTCCTTCCTGTTCTGCCCCTTCCTGTTGCATCAGCAAGTTTCTCCCACTGTGGGTTTCACAAATTCTGTTTCTTAACAAAAACTTGAACTGAAACAAGGGGCTAAATAATTGAACAGATGAAACAAGGTGCTAAGTACTTCTTTGCTTGCCATTACACCTATCTTCTGAGTTTCCCTGCCTCTGGTATTTCCCTAGTCTTTATGTTCTGTTCAGCTGTCAAATTGATCTTCCTAAAGCACAGATCTGACCATCTGACCCTGTCGCCCTCTTAATCAAAACTCCAGTGACTCCCCATTACCTCCAAAATTTTCTGTTGGGTATTCAAAATTTTTCATAATTTGATCCCCCCTCCCCCCAGTCATATAATGTGTAATCCAATGATACTGGCATCCTTGATGTTCCTTTTAATGCATGTTCACATGATGTATCCCATGCCTGTGATGCCCTTCTAATCTCTCCCTCCTGGCTTCCCTGACTGCATTCAAGTGCCAGCTATAATATCATCTTCTACAGGAAGCTTTTCCTAATCTTTCTTAATGTTAGTGCCTTCCTTCTGAGATCATTTCCAATTTATTCTGCATATCTCTTTTGTGATTATCTGTTTCTATCATGTCTCCATTGGACTCTGAGACTCTTGAGGGCAGGGATTAATTTTTCATTTTCACCTTTTGTTGTATGCGAGTCCTAGAACATAATATAGGTGTTTCATAAATGCTTGTTGACTGGCTATCACATTTGTAGGAGACCCAATGAAAAGATATGTGGTGGATGTTAGTAGATGGCAGCATGTTACCAATGACATGAAGCGGTATGATCTGTAAAGGAGTGTAAATAGCAAAAGGAGGAATAGATGAACACATAGAGGGTTACAATGAAAGAAGTCAAATATTAAAAAGTCCCAGGTAAGGTTTTACTGAAAATCCTGGAAAAACATCACATATCAGATAAGTAGAAATGGGTTCACATATGTATCAATGGAAGTAGTACTAATTCACATTTACATAGCATTTTAAGGTTTGCAAAGGGATTTCCTCAAAACTATCTTGTGCTGTAGGTATTATTTCCATTTTACAATGGAGGAAACTGAAGTGCACAGAGATTAATTTACTTAAGGAAGGTCAGTTCTTTGGTGTGTCATTGTGGGAAGAGGGCAAAGCATTTCCTTTTATTATTAACTGTGAGGTGACAGAGTAGTTATTTTTACCATTTCACCTTTTTAGGCCTTGGGATCCCACTTGTAAAAAATAAGCATGATGGAGTAGTTTTCAATATCCTTCTAGCTCTAAAGTTCTGTGATTGTGACTTTGTGACTAGTACTTTTCTTTGAAAAACTTTTCACGAACTTAATTATGGACGAAAACATTTCTGTATGGAAAGGACAAAGATTGTATGAAGACATAAACTTGTTATAGCTTTAAAAAGTGTATATTAAACAGGGTAGTAACAAAACTGACCTATATGAGTCCTCTCCTGACTTTTCTGTTTTCTTCTGTGTATCTTTAAATGTCTTAAGGGTGCTTTTTTTTTTTTGTATCTCAATCATTTATTCACTAACTTACCCCTTCCCCCAACAAAAGCCCAACATTTTAACGTTTAGTCAAGCAAAACAATAAATATTCACTATGTATGCCAGTGGTCTTCCACCAGAGCAGCACAGATGTTAAAAAGAAAAGAAAAAAACCCCACCACTGCACACTAGGTCCAAACGTCCCAGGGTAAAAGCTCACGTGACTAAGAGAAAGGGAGACCCGATCCTAGGAATCTCGGAAGTGACGTATTTCTTGTCTCTTCATTTCTTTCCCCTCCTTTTTCCTCCCCTTCCCCCCTGCCCCTGTCCCTGTCCCTGCCCCTCCCCTCCTATCATACCCTAGCTACCCATCTTTGGGTTTCTATTGGATGAGAATGGTTATCTTGCCTTTGGGCAAGGCTTTACACTATGACGTTTCCCGGGGCAAAGGAGAGAAAGACGGGGATGGGATTTCTAGAGCCGGGGGCCGGGTGGCGGGCGGCGGGCGGGGTGGGGGGGAAAGGGGGAAGGGGACGGGAAGGGGAAGGTGTTTGCTCTCTTCCGGCGGGCGCTGCGTACCCGGAAGTCGCTCTCCTGGCTGAGTGATTTAGTTCGCGCGAAGTCTGGGTATCCCGGGGCTTGGTGGCCGGTGGCGGATGCCATGGGTGGGAAGAACAAGCAGCGGACGAAGGGAAACCAGAGGGTGAGTCGAGTGGGAGGGCTTCGCGGGGGCGGAGCGCCCGCGTCCGGGCGTCCGGAGACGGTTGGGCATCAGTCCCCTCCTGTGCACTTTGTCTTGTTGCTCCGTCATTCCTAGCGTCCTGTTAGCCCTGGGAGGACCTTCAGAGGCCATCTTAGGCTAAAGTCCGCCTTCGCAGGAAAATGACAAGTTCATGGTTTGTTCTTCTTACGGTCCTGTGTGGATGTCTGAGAGATGGTTGCAAGTAGAGGGATGGTCGATGGCTCAGTTCTCTTTCAAACTGCTCCTCCCTCTCCCTACTCCTTTCTAAGTTAGGAAATTGCACAGCTGTTTGCACCCTGAGCTTACCTTTCGCAGCCAAACCCCTTGAAAAAGTTTTTACACCCAGTGCTATTTCCCTTCAATTCTGCTCAACACCAGCAAATGCCTGCCCCGACACTCCCTTTGAAACCACTGACCCAAAGAGCATTAGTGGCATATTCTCATTTTTCCTCGACTTTCTGCAGCATTTATACTAGTGGTCATCCAATCCTTCTGAATACTCTTGCCCCCATTGCCTTCAGAAATACTAGTCTCCTTGATTTGCCTGGCATTTATTATTTTAAACCCTTTAAAGATTTGCAACATTTTCACAGATTTCACTTGGTTATCTCATTAGCTCCCATGGATTTAATTTTTATCTTTCTGCTGTTTGTCTCAAATCTACATCTCCACCTAACCTCTCTGCCAACCTCAGATCTCCCATCTGCCTTTCAGACATCTCAGACGATGTCCAGTAGATATCTGGAAAGTATGCATATCCAAAATTGAAATCCTTTCCTCCCCTCCCCACCCCCCACTTTTGTATCTTCAACTTCACTGTTACTGTTGAAGGCACTACCATCCTCTACTCACTCTCTCATCACCTCCTGTCTGGTCTTTTGCAAAGACCTCTTGATTTCACCTTTGCAACATCACTCAGATAAAGCCTCCTTCTCTCCTCAGGCTCTGCCACCACCCTGGTTCAGGCCCTCATCACCTCACACCTGGTAAAAATCTATTAGTTGATCTCCCCGCTTGTAATCTTTCCCCACTCCATCCAGGACATCCTCCATTTATCCACCAACGTTATTTTCTTATAGATCATTTCTGATCATGTCACCAGCACTTGGACAGCTATTCAGTAAACTTAAGTGGCTTGCTTAAAGCTCCAGGATGTTAGCAGGATTTTACTGAGCCTGTCTCTAACCTGAGAATGATGAAATGGAAGGCCAGAGACAAAGTGGCAGTGATCAGGTAGCTGTTTAATTAATTAGTTTCATTATGAGGTGAGGAACAGATTTGTACATTGGGAATTCTCCTGATCAGAATGCCACCTTGCTAAAGTGAAAACAGAGATTATTATATACATAAATCACAAGTGGGAACAAAGTAGAGAAAAGGAGTTAACGAACAATTATTGTTCCCAGGGTCAGAGTGGTTTCCCATGACAAATCCATAAATGGAGGACAATATAACAATTCCGGAGTCCTGTGGGAGCAATATTGCTCAAGTCCATGGGGGTCATTACTTGGTGGGTCACAGGACCGGAGTTCTGGGACAGGAACAGGTTTTACAACCTTTGATTCACTTCACTTCAGGTACGGAAGGCAGAAGGATGCCAGTGATTGTGAGCCTTGTCCAGGTTTGATTGATCAGTTCAAGCTGCATTGTGAGTTCTCGCACTAGAGAGGCAATTCTAAAAAATCTAATCTATTAGTATATTCATTACTCATAGAATATCAATTATTATGATAATCAGCATTCTCTCCACAAAGATCTATATAAAATCCTCTGACTTTTAAAACCTGCCCCCTTCCTACCTTTTCAGCCTTCTTTCACCTTGCTCTACACGTATTCTGCCATGCAGTGACAATGGCCTTTCTGCTTTTCCACAAACAAGATGCTCCATCTCTTGACTCTGTGCTCTTCTTTGCGTCTGGAACACTCTCTCTCCTCATCTCTACCTCCTCACTTCCTTCAAGTCTCAGCTAAAGTCCTGCTTTCTGCAAGAAACTTCCCAATTCTTACTATCTTCCTTCTGAGATTATTTGAAATTTATCTTGTGTATATTTTGTTTGTGCTTAGTTGTTTACATGTTGTCTCCCTGTTAAACTGTGGAGGGAAGACTTTTTTGCTTTCTTTTCCCTAGTGTTAGCACAGCGCCTGGCACATTAGTAGGTACTTAATAAATGCTTGGCTACTTGACTTCAAATCCATTGCTCCTACCACTGTATCTCACTGGTTTCTTCCTAGCTCTTTTAATAGTTTAACCTTTTCGGATTCCAGATTTTTTTGTGGCCATTTCTCAAGGTTTTTATTCATAGTGGTTTCTTCTCCATTTTTACTCACTTAGTTTAGGCCATTTATCTATATGGGTTCAGTAATCACTTCTAGGCAGGTCATAAGATTTTTTTTTTGTCTTTTATTAATTTGTTTACTTTTATTTTACAAGATTCATTACCACAATTCCTTGAGTTTCAAATTTTCTCTCCCTCCCTCTCCCCCCACCTCCCCCATGGCGGCATACAATCAAGTATAGTATCTGCAAATACTTTCACATTAGGCATTAGTTAGGTTATAAAGAAGAATTGTAACAGGAAGGATTGTAACAGATAGAATGAAGAATGGGAAAGAGGAAACAAAACCAAACAAGAAAACGAAAAAGGACAGGTAGTTTGCTTCAATCTGGGTTCAATCTCAGTTCTTTCTCTGAATGTAAACATCTCTCTCCATCATGAGTCTTTTGGGGTTGACTTATGACTCTGGGTTGCTGAGAAGAGTCCAGTTTATCAAAGTTGGTCATCACACATACGTTGTGTCTGTAATTGTGTACAAATTCCTTTTGGCTCTACTCTTCTCTCTCAGCCTCAGTTCATATAAGCCTCTCCAGGTAAATATGAAGTCCATTTGCTCCTCGTTTCTCATTGCACAATAGTATTCCATAACATGCATATACCACAACTTGTTCAGCCATTCCCCAATTGATGGGCACCCCCTTAATTTCCAATTCTTTGCTACCACAAAAAAAAGCTGCTATAAATATTTTTGTACATATGGATCTTTTTTCCACTTCTATGATCTCTTTGGGATACAACCCTAGAAGAGGTATTGCTGGGTCAAAGGGTATGAAATTATTTATAGCCCTTTGGGCATAATTCCAGATTGCTTTCCAGAATGGTTGGATCAGTTCACAACTCTACCAGCAATGCATTAGTGTTCCAATTTGCCCACATCCTCTCCAGCATTTGTCATTTTCCTGTTTTGTCATCTTAGCCAATCTGACTGGTGAGATGTGGTACCTCAGAGTTGTTTTGATTTGCATTTCTGTAATCAATAGTGATTTAGAACATTTTTTCATATGCTTATAGATATCTTTAATTTCTTCCTCTGTAAACTGCCTGTTCATATCCTGTACAGGTCATAAGATTTATAATAAGATATGGTTTTAGAGATCATGATGTTATAACCACCTTTATTTTATAGATGGAGAAACTGTAGTTTAGGTAATTCCAGCCCTGAGCTCTAGACCTCTGTCTCCCACTACTAAATTTTACTAATTTGCCACAAGTAAGATAGTAACAGGATTTCCTGTCTCCTATTTAA
Organism: Petaurus breviceps papuanus; assembly: GCF_028583685.1. NCBI lineage: Eukaryota > Metazoa > Chordata > Mammalia > Diprotodontia > Petauridae > Petaurus > Petaurus breviceps. The sequence goes on from NW_027187374.1 coordinate 14,599,690, forward strand.
ATCTGCCAATTTGATAGCTAGAATAGCTTCCCTTTGTCAAAAAATAACTAGTTAAAAGCTTCCATTAAAAATGTGAAAAGTTCTGTTCTTGAAATGTGTGATCCTCAAATACTAATTCAGTGGTTTCAGCAATTTAAGTATCCTTCCTTCTGAATTTTAACAAGCTATATCTGAAACATCTGTGCATATACTCTTTTATGTATATAAAATTTTGAAAACAGATGATTTGCCCTGTAAGTTTTTAAGTATTTCAAATGTCTGACATATACACTCAGTTTTCTTTCTCTTGCTGGTTACATTATTTTCTTTTTCATTCCCCATGAAATACCTTGACATGAAGAGACATTTGAATCTGAAAAGCAAAGCCAAACTTCAGACATATAAAGGAGATTCTAGTTTAATCCAGTTTCCCCCCATTTGAATGACATTAAGACTCATTTTTTTCTCTCCAAGCCTTTTTATACACTACTAATGTTTGAGTTAATTTATCACAGAGATGTTTGCTAATCCTGAAAAACATTTTATTAAAGTTTTAACTATGCTGCCTTACAGCGTATCCATTTCTATTTTCCCGTCAGTGAAGATCTTATCTCCTAAGAATAAAAATGAATTGTCCCCAGTATTAAAGAGGTAGCATAGTACAGTGAAAAGACAGAGCAGTTATGAGAATATTTTTGTAGATGAGGCCCTGAACTAGAGTAGTAGCAGTAAATGGAGAAAGGAAATGGATGTGAGAGATGGCAGTGGATGGGTTATGAAAGGTGAGGAACAGGAAGAGGTTATTTAAGAATGACCCTGGAAGGAGCTGCTAGGTGGTGCAGTGAACAGAACAGAGCACCAGCCCTGAAGTCAGGAGGATCTGAGTTCAAATCTGGCCTCAGACACTTAACACTTACTAGCTATGTGACCTGGGCAAGTCACTTAAACCCACTTGCCCTCCAAAAAGCAAAAAAAGAAGACCCTGGAAATATGAACCCAGGTGTCTGACAAGACTGTGGTGTTCTCAGTAGAAACCAGGAAGTTTAGAGGAGGGGAGGCATTTAAGAGGGGGAAATAATTTGTTTGTATGTATGTGATTTAAAATGTCATCAAGGTGGAGATATCCATAAAAGTAGGGGTTATGTAGGACTGGAGTTAAGTCAAGAGACTAGGATTTGAAATTATTTGGAAGTCACATCTTGTACACAAACACATTGACAATATATTACGAATAGGAGTATATACATAGGAAAATTATTTAAATTTAATATTAAATTTTAATTTAGTGTATTTAAAACTCTTTGCAAACTTTGAATTGGTATTATTATTAATGTAGCTACTACATTGATGCCCATTGTCTTTGGGTCACCTGAAATTCCAATTCTTTAGAAACTATTGTGTTTCTAGGTTCACAGCCCTATAAAATCACAATGAAGCTGCTATTTTCAGTACTTTGATACACAATATAATCATATAAAATAGTATGAGTTAGTAGATGAAAATATCAAATGAATGTCTTAGACTCTTAGTATTTGGTGGAGGCTGAACATGAGTATGACAAGCACCAGTCTCCTTTAGAACTCTTAATAATATAATTTTTAATCTCTTATTTTTTCTAGGGACTCTTGTAGATCTTATGGCTTAACCATTTTTTTCTCAGAAGACTCTGCTCATTCTGGTGTTCCTTTCTTATTCTGGGTACACCTGTTGGGTCTCCCTTTAGCTATAGTATGTCTTGTGTTTAGTATTTTCTTTTATTTGCTTGTTTTCAACCTCAATTCCTGTATTGGAATTTTGTGTTCATACTAGTCAGCCAATTCCTCTTCAGTACTTAGATTGGTTGACTAGGTCTTTTTTGATCCTGCCCCCTCTTTAATCTGAATGCTACTCCTGCAGAAGATCTAGACTTTACTCTCTACCTCAAACCAGAGATTTTGCTGCAACCTGTGCTCTGTTTCTGTTCTGATGGACTAGGCTTGGAGTCTAGCTTCAGGTATGTTTGTGGGAACTTGAACTGTCTTCCTTGGTAAACTCTCCACCTTTGCTAGTCATGTTTACCTAAGAACTTTCTGACTTTGGTGTCACACTAATATTAATCTTTGTCAGTTTCTGTCTCTGTTTGGTTTGGATTTGTTTTATTTTGCTGTTCTGTATTGGATGGAGATGCTTGTTTCTTTTTTTGTTGTTGTTTTGTTTTCTTTATCATGATCTTTCTGGGGTCCTTTAGATATTTGCTGGCTTTTTTGTGAAACAGCTGGGCTTCCCTATGCCCTTCCTCATCACCATCTTAACCATAGGTCCTACAGTGAGTGAATCTACTGCCCATAGAAAATATCATATGACCAGGAAGTAGAGATACAAAAGATTAGAAGATCAGCTAGACTAGAACAAGTATACACAGAATAAGTCCATGCAGGAGGCAACACAATTTTAAGATTATTTGAGGTTGATTCTTCAGATATCTGAAAGAAGGGATAATTCAAAAGGTTTGGACAAAATCACAGACTTTATTTTTGAGGGGGGCCATAAAAAGGCATTTGGGAAAAACTGTCGATAATTACTGACTTGAATGCCTAATTTCCTGTTTTAATAAGGTCTTTGAGATTGATCTATACTCATATTGAAGGAATCCTCAAAGTATGAGATCTTTGCAAATGAAATTCTACAATAGACCACATATTTATAGTCACATGATTGAAAGCTTATAGAAAATATGAAACTATACAAGATTCTTTGAAAGATATAACAGTTTGTAACTTTATTAAGTGGCTTTCTGAGTAGTATTATCAAAGGAGACATAAAATAGGGATCCATTTACTTGCCAAAGATATTTGCCATTTTCATGTAGGTCGTCCAGGACAGAGTCTAAATCATAGCAGCATTCCCTTTAAGGTTCACGTGAGGTCCTACAGAGTGCCTATTTTTGTAGATGATTTCGTTCAGTTTTATAGATGTACTTATGATCAGAGATTCAGAACTGAAGGAACCTTAGAGGTCATCTCAGCCAACCTCATTTTTTTTTTTACAGTTGAATGTCTGACCCAAGGTTTTACAAATAGTTGGGGCAGAGCCAAGATTTAAACCTGAATCTTTAAAAGGTTCCAAATCCAGTGGTCTGTAGTCTTATTTAATCCATTTGTTCCTTTCTTCCTCCTTTCTTTCCTTTGTTGTTCAATTTATCTAGGTCTGAGAGAGGTAAATTTTGGTTTCACACTATTGTAATTTTACAATTTCTTCCTGTATTTCATTTGACTTTCCTTTTCCTTTAAGAATTTAGATACTATGCTATTTGTGCATATATGTTCAGTATTGATATTAATTCATTGTCTAGGATATCTTTTAAAAAAAGGTAGTTCCCTTCCCATCTCTTTTAGTTTTTTTTTACCCGTGGCTTTGTCTGAGAATATGATTAATACCCCTTCCTTTTTTTTCTTTAGCTGAAGCATAATAAATTCTGCTCTACTCCCTTATTTTAATTGTATTTAATCGTATCTTTCCATTTCAGTTGTGTTTCTTACAAAAATATTGTTGAATTCTGATTCTAACACATTCTGCTATCTTTCATTTTTTGTAGAGTTCACCCCATTCAGATTCACAGTTATGATTTCTAATTGTATATTTCTCTCTCTTAGTCTCATACTTATCCTTTTCTCCCCCTTTTTCTCCCTCTAACAGTATGCTTTGCTTCTAATACCTCCCATACTTGACCTCTCCCTCTTCCTGTTGTCTAAGATGTATTTCTTTACCCAATTACTCCTGTATGTGTATTCATATTTGTGTATTTTTCACTCCTTTAACCTGTTTAGATGAGAGTGAAATTCTAATGCCATGCCATCCCTCTCTCCACTGCCATTTCTTTGTTGTATAAACTCCTTTTCATGCACTGCATTTACATAGTTGTTCCCATTCTCTCTCTCCCTTCTCCCCCAATTGCATTCCTCTTTTCTATCCGTTCCATTCCATTGTTCTGTTAAGGTCTTCCAAATACAACAGTCACACGTAGCCACTCTAATTAAACTTTTTCTATGATCCCAGGTGATTCTGAGTTCTGAGGGGCTGCATCTATCATCTCCCCATAAAATAATGTAAACAGTTTGATCTTGTTTAGTCCCTTGTGATTTCTCATTCATGTTTGTTTTTTTATGCTTCTCTTGATTCCTATGTTTATATGTCACATTTTTTATTCAACTCTCTTTCATCAAAAATTCTTGGAAATCTATTTCATTAAAAGATCCATTTCTTTCCTGTAGTATTATTATGCTCAGTTTTGCTGGATAGATTTTTCTTGGTTGTAACCCCAGCTCTCTTGCTTTCTGGAATATCATATATCAGGCTTTCCATTATTTTTTAGAAGTAGCTGTTAAATCCTGTATGGTCCTGGCTGGTTCCTTAGTACTTGAATCCTTTCTATCTGCTTGCAGTATTTTTCCCTGCCTTGGGAGTTCTGAATTTTGGCTTCTGAATATTCTGAATATTCCCAGAAATTTTCATTTTGGGATTTCTTTCAGGAGGTGGATTTTTTCAATTCAGTTTTCTTTTAAAATTTCTAAAATATGATGTCTAATCTTTTTTTACGTTTATGTTTTTGTTGTGGTTTCATGATGCGTGTTGTGGTAGCATCGTCTCAAAGAATTCAGAGTCAGAACATCTCTAATCCAATTGTAGGCATTTATTGGGATTGATGCCCCTCAGAAGGGGGCTAGGTTTGAAGAGGAACTGACAACTTAGTAAGACAACATAGGCAAGTGTATCGTGTAATGATGCTGATTACACAACAGAAATTATGAATGTTTAAAAAGCAGGAAGGGTTTGTTAAGGGATTGTGTAATGGGGAGGGGTCTGATCTGTGACTAGGTGGTCAAACACCCTGTGATTGGCTAGCCATTGTTGTCCTGTATGGTCAAGAATGGATAGTTAGGTACTGTGGTCCTGTCTTGAGCTAAATGGATGATGTGATTGTGGGGGAGTACAAGAACACAATGTGAATTGGATCTGGGGGGCAATAGCTAGCTGGTGAGGCCTGAGGTATGGTTAAAATCAGATTGTGTGTTAAATCAGGACATGCCTGCTGTTCATTGGGGCCCATAAGGAATTTGGAATATTAGAGCTGGAACCAGCTTTATTAGGATTCCATCAGTTTACAGGTAATTCTTAAGTTACATCTCTTTGATCTATTTTGTAGGCCGCTTTTTCCTATGAGACAATGTAATTTTTTTTCTACCTTTTTTTGGAGTATTTTTACTTTATTTTATTATCTCTTGATTTCTCATGTAGTCTTTAACTTCCATTTGGCCAATTTTAATTTTCAGAGTTATTTTCTTCAGTAAATTATATTCTTTTTCCAAGCAGTTAATTCTCTTTTCATATTTTTCTCCTCTAATTCTTTTCTCTTTTCCCATTCTTTCCTCTTCTGTTCTCAACTGGTTTTAAAAATCATTTTACAAATTTTTTTCTTAAACTCATACTTTACTTCTAGCAACTCTTGTTGGACTTGTATCCCAGACACACTTTTTCTTTGGGACTTTGCTCCTAAATATTTTTTGAGTAATTTTCTACTTCTGTGTTTATGTGTTGAGCTTTTCTTATCACCATAATAGTTCTTTACGGTTGTTACTTTTTTGGCTTGCTCTTTTTTTTACCATTCTACTTCTTAACGTTGGACCTTATGTTTCATATTGGTCTCTGTATACTTCTAGGGGTATGTCTGACCTGAGTTTCTGTCACTTTACATTTACATTTAGCCATAAATATTTTTTGGACATACATAGTATTTAGTGTTTTAGTGGCTATTAGAGATTTGCAAAATAGAAGTGAAATAAAATATGAGAAATCTGCTGGTGAGGAACTTACAGGAAAAAAACAATAGTCAATTTTAAAAATAAGTTTTTAGTACTATTTCATCACCATAGTATTCCAGATGATAAATAGTATTTTAGAGAGAAAAAAAAGTCAGCACAACTGATTTATACATTGAAAAAATCTGAAAACAAGTGCAATGTTATAACACCTGGGGACATCCCACCTCCATGAAGGAATAGATTGGAGGATGAATGAAAAATATTTAAAGACTCATTATCGAAGTTGGAAGGCCTCTTAGATGGCATGTGATCCAAACCCTTTTCCTTTTTCAGATGTTGAATCTGAGACTCATAAGGACTTACATAAACACAAGTGATAATAACCATGTACTTTAAATTTCATCATGATACTTATAAGAACTAAGTGATTAGTAGTGTGGAAGTTTAAAGAATTGGAAGATTCAAGAAAATGTTACTGGAGTAAGTGAAGTGACAAAACTAATCCAAAAAGCCTTCAGAGCAGGGAGACAAGGTAATTTTGAAAATTTATAGGAACAAATTAAAAAAAAACAATAAAAGTTTCTTTATGTGAGCTAAGTTTGAAGTGCATTTCTGGCATCTTTCTGTGGCATCTCAGCAAGATTCACTAAACTCCCTATGTCCTTTTGGACTAGGTAAATATTCCATGCTGTGGAAACCAGGCAGCACATTTGTTTAAGTTTCCTTGATGACAAAGTAGGCCATTCTTTTAAAAAATATATATTTTTTATTTAGTTAAATATTTCCCAATTACATGTTAAAATTTTTTTAACATTTATTTTTTTTTAAATTTGCATTTCACATTCTTTCCTTCCTGCGCCTTCCCTACCATTGAGAAACAAGCAAGATGATATTGATTATACATGTGAAATCATATAAAATATATTTACATAAATTCATTCTCTTCCCCCCCCCAAAAAAAAAGGAAAAAAAGTGAAAAAAAATTTACTTCATTTTGCACTCAAAATTCATCAGTTCTCTCTCAAGGTAGATAGCATGTTTCATTATGAGTCCTTAGTAATTATGTTAAATCATGTTGATCAGACTAGCTGTGTCTTTCACAGTTAATCATCATTGTAATTTTGCTGTTACTGTGTACAATGTTCTCCTTGTTCTGCTTACTTCACTTTGCATCAGTTTTATATAAATCTTCCCAGGTTTTTCTGAAACACTCCTTGAAATTTATTATAATATAGTAGCATTTCATCATAGTCACAACTTGTTTAGGCATTCCTAAATTGATGAGTATCACCTCAAGAATTTCCAATTCTGGGGCAGCTATGTAGTGCAGTAAATAGAGCACTGGCCCTGGAGTTAGGAGGACCTGAGCTCAAATCTGATCTCAGACACTTGACACACTATTAGCTGTGTGGCCTCAGGCAAGTCACTTAACCCCAATTGTCTTGCCTTCCCCCCCCCCCCCCCCCCCCCCCCCCCCCAAAAAAAATTTTCCAATTTCTTGCCACCACAAAAAGAATTGCTATATACATTTTTGTACATTTAAGTCCTTTTCCTTTTCTTTGATCTCTTTGGGGTGGAGACCTACTCTTGCTGGGTCAAAGGGTATGTCCAGTTTTGTAGCTCTTTGGGCATGGTTCCAAATTGTCTCCAGAATGGCTGTTCTAGTTCACAACTCCACCATCAGTGTATTAGTGTCCCTGTTTTTCCATATCCCCTTCAGTATTTTTCATTTTCCTTTTCTATCATGTTAGCTACTCTAATACATGGGAGATAGCACCTCAGAGTTCTTTTAATTTGCATTTCTTTAATAGTGAGTTAAAGCATTTTTTTCACATAATTATTGATAGCTTTGATTTTATCTTCTGAAACCTTCCTGTTCATATCTTTTGACAGTTTATCAATTGGGGGATGGCTCTTATTTTTATAAATTTGAATCAGTTCCTTATATAGTTGAGAAATAGGGCCTTTATCAGAGAAGCTTGGTATACAATTTTTTTCCTAGTTTCTTGTTTTCCTTCTAATATTGGCTTCATTAATTTTGTGTAAAACCTTTTTAATTTCATATAACCAAAATTATTCATTTTACTTTCGATTATTGGTTTTTGTCTCATTGGTTTGGTCATAAACTTTCCTTAGTCATAGATGTAGCAGGTATATTTTTCCAGTCTCCTCCAATTTACTTATAATATCACTCTAAACATCTAAATCATTTACTTGTTTTGACCTTATCTTGGTATATGGTATGAGTTGCTGATCTGTGCCTTGTTTTTTCTGCACAACTTTCCAGTTTTCCCAACAATTTTTGTCAAATGTGAGTTCTTGCCCCCCAAACTTGTATCTCTGAGTTTATCGACCACTGTATTACTATGAACATTTACTACTACTATTTAATACCTAATCTATTCCCTGATCTACTACTTAATTTCTTAGCTAGTACTAGATTGTTTTCATGGTTAACGCCATGTAATATAGTTTGAAAGCTAGTATTGCTAGGCTAAGATCGGCCATTCTATAGAGTATTTGATACCTTATGTCTCAGGCTAAAAACAAAAAAATTCTCAAGCGAATATTTACTATGTTAACCAAAAAAGACTATCACAAGTCCATGAGACATTGTGCTATAACTATGTTTGTTACAAGAGAAATGAACATGCATGTAGAACCCTAAACCAGGGCAAAGAATTCGCAGTCTAAACAGAAGCCTGCATATTTATGAAATTTCCACAAAGAGAAGAGAAGAAACACAAATCTCCCCCTAAATGGGAGTGACAGAGGGAGAAATCATGAATAATTAAGATGATAAAAGCAGCTTTCTTTTCCCTTGGAAACTTAAACTATGAAGATATAGATGATCTGTTTATCTATAAGGGTCCCAGATGGACAAGCTGTTTCCCAGTCTAGTGCACACTGACTGGCATCTGTCTTGATTTTCAAGGGCACACAGGGAGTCCAGCTTGAGATGTAAACAAGTTATGTTAGCTCAGGGGGAGCTTTGTCCTTGACATATTCGCGGCCTCTTATATACTCTGAGTCTAGTGTTTCTGGAAAGTCTGGCAACTCAAAAAGACAAGTTAAGGGGCCCCCTTAGCAACTATGAAAACATTTTTTAAGGAATTTCTTATTGGGTCTTAGAAAACAATTCTTTGATCTATCTTCTTTTCTTTTCATCAGCCCTCAAACAGTGGCCGTGCTGCAGAACTCCTTGCAAAAGAACGCGGAACAGTACCTGGATTTATTGGCTTTGGGACATCTCAGAGTGACCTAGGGTATGTTCCTGCTGTACAAGGAGCAGAAGAAATAGACAGCCTGGTGGATTCTGATTTCCGGATGGTCCTACGAAAACTTTCCAAGAAAGATGTCACAACAAAATTAAAAGCAAGTTTTCTTCTTTACCTAAAAAATTAGGCAAGAAAGCCCTTTTATTCAAATAGTGTTCCATTAGAAAAGTCAAAGGTGTGTCTCGTGTTAGCCATGTTGTTTGTAAGGGAAATTAGATTAGGTTTAAATATTTACCAGTTATTTTTCTGAAGCATAAACTTCAGAAACATAGTAGCTGGATCTGCCTCCAGGTGATATATGAATTGATTTGTTGCTGTGATTTTTAAAAAAGATTCTTTAAATTTTGATTCTTTTGATACGTATTAGAAATGTAATTGTGAATTCAAATTATTTTAAGAGGATTTTTATAAAACGTCAGAAATTCCTTATTATATTAGTTTGGATATCTTTAAGTATTTCCAAATGGCAGAGGTAAAAGTTAACCTATATAACCTCCATTTACATTATTTAAATTTTGTCAAACTGAACAAAGTAATTGTGACATATATACCATGGAGGTGTTTTGTTACTCATATATTTCTACAAAGAGTATTAATAACCTTGCGTATATTGATATGTTGCATTAGGCGATGCAAGAATTTGGGGCAATGTGTGATGAAAGAGACGCAGAGATCGTAAAAGGTGTTCTTCCATACTGGCCAAGAATTTATTGCAAAATCTCTCTTGTAAGTACTGAAACACTTTTGTTTTAAAAATTCTATTTTCCTTTGTTTCAGTAATGAATGCTTAAATTTGTGTGATTTCTCTTTGATGAGTTTTTGAAAAGAACAGTGAATTCTGAGGAACATTATGAAAGCAAAGTGAAAGATTTCTGTATTTTATGTAGACTTTGGGGGACTATGTTTGTTTTTATAACTGTTGATAGCATGCTTTAAATCCCAATTACAGACTTACACAAATATTTTCTTGTTCTATAAATTACTTATTTTAAATCCTGATTTGTTTACTTGTTGAAGAATAAGGGAAATAAAATATAAGTTGGTTTCTTTTTTTTTTTTTTTTTGCTTTTTGGGGGGCAATTGGGGTTAAGTGACTTGCTCAAGGTCATACGGCTAGTTTTTTTTTGGTATGTTAAGTGTCTGAGGCTGGATCCGAACCTAGGTCTTCCTGACTCCAGGTCTGGTGCTCTATTCACTGTGCCACCTAGCCGCCCCCTATAAGTTGGTTTCTTATGTAGTCCTTCCAATAAACTAGCAAGGAGTAGATTCCAGCCTTGTTTTTTTGTTTTGTTTTGTTTTTTGGAGGGGGGAAGGCAGGGCAGTTGGGGTTAAGCGACTTGCCCAAGGTCACCTGGCTAGTAAGTGTTAAGTGTCTGAGGCCAGATTTGAACTCACTAGCCTTGTTTTTTTAAGCCATATATATACAACATCTAGTAACTTAATTACTTGAAAAGTGAAAGATTCAGATAAACCAGGTACTTGCCGTATAAGATCAAAAATACCTTGGTTATTTTCTTGATTTTTTTATTGGTGTTTAAAAAGAAAGAAATGCCTTCAGTTATATATTAGTTGTGCATGTAGGTACAGTCTTAGTAGGAAGAGGCAATTATTTTTTAACCTTGTTTGTATTTTCAATAGGATTATGACCGTCGAGTTCGAGAAGCCACACAAATAGCTTTTGAAAAACTTATCCTAAAAGTAAAGAAACATTTGGCACCTCATTTAAAAAGCCTTATGGGATATTGGCTAATAGCACAATGTGACACTTACGCCCCAGCTGCAATTGCAGCAAAAATAGCATTTGAAGCAGCTTTCCCTCGAAGCAAGCAGTCCGAAGCATTAGTATTTTGTAAAGATGAAATTATTAATGTAAGTTGAAAAAAGTTTATTTCTCCATTCGTGTGTGTGTGTGTGTGTGTGTGTGTGTGTGTGTGTGTTGCTCTCACTTTCTCTGTGTCTGTGTCTTCGTGATTTTATTGGTGTAGAGAACCTCCAGTAAGGAAACTCCTTTAACTAATGAAGATGGGTAACTGTTCTGCAATATGTAGTCTTAGTTGCTTGGAGGCACTGAGAAGTAAAGATACAGAGTCATAGATTTAGAACTGCAGGGGACCATATAGGCTGTCAAGTCGAACCCCCTAATTTCATAGTTGAGGAAACTGAGGGCAAGAGAAGTAAAGTCTAAGAAGACAGAGCCAGTTTGTATTGAAGGTGGGACTTGAAACCAAGTCTTCCTGACTAAAGCAGGCTTTCTATCAACTTTGTGTTTGTTGTTTGTAATTCAGTTCAGTAAGTTCTTAATGAAGTGCTTACTTCATGTTGTTCTAGGCATTGGGAATAAAAAGGCAAAAATGAAACAATCTCTAATAATAAGTTTACTTTTTAATGTGGGTTCAGCAATAAGACCTCAGAAAGTAACTTGAGGAAGGAAAGAGCACCAATAACTAGGGGGACTTGGGAAAGCTGCCTCGAAGCATTGTATCTGCCCTGATCCTCAAAGGAAGGTAAGGATTCAGAGAAGTGGAGGATTTGAGGGGAATATATAGGAAGATGCTTATTTAAATGTACAGAGTTAGAAAATGTAATGTTTTGCTCTGGGAAAAAATCTGCTTTGCTTGGAAAATAGAATGGAGAAGAAGATGCTACCTGAGCAGAGCCTAGAAAGAAGCTAATGATTCTAGACTTGGAAGTGAAGAGGAAGTGCATTCCAGGTTTATGTGAAGGTGAAAAGAAAAAACACGTTTCAAAATTTTTCATTCATTCTTTCAGCAAGCATTTTATTAAGCATCCATTGTAGCAGGAAGTATCTTAGGAATTAGGAGTTACAAAGGCAAAAATGAATAGTCCCTGCTTTTGAAGAGCTTACATTGTATTGGGAAGGAAGCAACAAATACTACACATATACAAATAAGCAAAATATGTCCAAAGTAATTTCACCCTTTTTTTAAATGACAAAACTATTTTTACTCATTTTGGATCAAAATTTTCCTAATTTACACATTCCTAAATGTGTAAATTTCCAAAATTTACACATTTCTTATCCCAAACGTAGACTTAACTTAAAGTTTTATTGAAGCTTTTGGCCCTACCATTATATGAGCATTTCTTTATACACAGCAGAACACAAAAAGAGAATTCCATATGAAACCTTAAATTTCCATTTCATACCCCTTGCTTTTGTAAACAGTGCATAATAAATTACACTTATAACACTTAAGACTGTCCTGCTTGTCTGTTTTTCTCTTCTGTATATTTAAAAATGATATTTCAGTATCCCTCAATTTTTTTTCTCAGCCCTTCACCACCCCTCATTTAAAAACCAAGAAAGAAAACATAATCAAGCAAAGCAGATCCACATAGTGGGCATGTCTAAAAATTATGTTTCTTTCTTCATCTTGAATCCATCAACTTTCTGGAGGTGGTATTTGGTCATTGCTTTTATCAGAGTTCTTAAGTCTTTCAGAATTGTTTTCCTTTCCCATGTTGTCCTTGTAGAAACTGTTCTACTTTTGTACATTTGACTGCATTGGTTCATACTTTCTAGGATTCTCTGAAATAATCTCTTTCATAATTTTTTTTTAAAGCAATTGGGGTTAAGTAACTTGCTCAAGGTTACACGGCCAGTTATTTCTGGGTGTGGTGCTAAGTATCTGAGCCCAGATTTGATCCCCCAGGTCATCCCGACACTGGGACCAGTGCTCTTACTCGCTGAGCCACCTGGCCGCCCCTAAGCAATTGGGGTTAAGTAACTTGTTCAAGGTTACATGGCCAGGTGTTTCTGGGTAGATGCTAAGTGTCTCAGCCCAGATTCAATCCCCAGGTCATCCCAACACAGGGGCCGGTGCTCTTACTCACCTGGCTGCCCCGCTTTCATAATTTTTTATGGCATAATCATTCTATTCATATATCATAATTAGTTTAGCCTTTGCCCCAGACATCCCCTTAGATTCCAGTTCTTTTGCAGTCCTTTTTTTCCCCTTTTAATCCTCAAGGAGCAATAAGTTTGTTTTGCTGTAACTGTTGGCTGCCAGTTGGTCAATCAACAAGAATTTACTAAGCACTTACTATGTGCCACAGACACTGAGGTGACTGCTGAAGGTACAAAGAAAGGCAAAAAAAGACTCCCAGATGTTCCATAAGGATTGTTCATTCTAATAGAGGAAACAACCTGTAAATATCTGAATATGCAGTCTTATCTATCTGTCTGTCTATCTATCTATAGAGAGGTAATCTTGGGGGTGGAGCTAACACCTGGAAAGATCTGTAGAAGGTGGGATTTGAGTTGTCTTTTTTTTTGAGTTTTGAAGGAAACTAGGGAAACTGAAAGGCAGGAGTGAGGGGGCACAGCATTCCAGATATGAGGGACAACCTGTTCAAAGGCATAGAGGTTGGAGATCAGGCTTAAGAAATAACATAGTTCAGTGTTGCTTTGTCATGGAATGTGGGGAGTGGGGAGTGAGATGTAAGAAGACTGGAAAGATAGGAAGGGCCAGGTTATGGCTATCTTTAAGTGTCAAACGGGATAGTTTATATATATATATTTTAAAGCAATCGGGGTTAAGTAACTTGCTCAAGGTTACACGGCCAGTTATTTCTGGGTGTGGTGCTGAGTATCTGAGCCTGGATTTGATCCAGGTCATCCCGACACTGCAGCCAGTGCTCTTACTCGCTGTGCTAGCTGGCCACCCTGGTAGTTTATATTTGATGCTGGAGATAATAGGAAGCCATTGGAGCTCATTGAGCAAGGGTATAGTATTATTAGACCTATCTTTTGGAAAAAAGGGGGGGAAACCATCTCAGCAGCTCAGTGGAAGATGGATTAAAATGGCAAGAGACATGAAGATCACTACTGCAAATGCAGTATTCCGGGCAAGAAGTAACTAGGGTTACAATCTGAACTGAGATTATAACAGTGTGACTAGAGAGGAAAAGATAGATTATATACAAGACATGTTGTGGGGGGAGCAGTGACAAATTGGCAATAGATTGGGTACATGGAACAAATTAGAGTGGATAGTTTAGGATGACGTTGAAGTTGTGAGTCTGGTGACTTAGAGGAAGGTGGTGCCCTGGACAGTGATAGGGAAGGGATAGAGGGAAGATTGTTGGGAAAGATGATGAGTTCCTTTTTGGATATAATGAGTTTGACATCCTTAGAGGGGCATTGAGTTTAAGATTTCCAAAAAGCAATTGGAGATTCATGACTGTTGCTCATCAGAGAAACCAGGGCTTGGATATGTAGATCTGGGAATTGTCTAGCGATTAATTCCATAAGAATTGATAAGATCACTGAGGGAGATAGTGTAGTGGGAGAAGAAAAGAAGACCCAAAACAGAGCCTTTGAGGATACAGTTGGAAGGTGTGAAGTGGGAGACTGAGAAAGAATAGTATGACGGAAAGGAGGAAAACCAGAAATCAGTCTCATGAAAACTTAGGAGAGATATCTTTAATTTGTGCATATCACATTTCTTTTGAGCTGCTGCAATTCTGCTTTGTTCATAGATCAGTGCCTTCTTTGATGTGGGCATGCCATGCTAAGCAGTCCTTTGCCAGTGTTTCCCATGTCATGCAATCGATTCCAAAGTTCTTCAGAGAAACCTTGATAAGTGTCTTTATATTACTTCCTCTGACCTTCATGTTAACACTTGCCTTGTGTGAGTTCTTCATAAAATACGTTCCTATTTTTTGCTTCCTCATAAAAAGCCTTCTAAATATTTTTGTACATCCTTATTCAGAGCTTGTCTTATTTAGGACAAATCCCTCCCTTAATTCTATTGTCCTTCTAATTTCTCCTCCTCCCATCTCCCTTTACTCACTTATTTCCTTGTTGAGTGTAATTCTGTATCCAGCTCCATGTTTCTTTCCTTTTTTGACCAGTCAGATGAAAGTGAGGTTCATTTGTCTGTTCTTCCCCCCCACCTCTCCTCTGTTTTTATATTTATATCAGCGTGCACACCCATTATGCAAAGATAATTTTCTCTAACCGTCCTTTCTTTGCCCCTATCCCACCCCCAGTTTATTCATCTTCCTCTCAGTTTCCATTCTTTTAAGATCATCATGATGTAACAGACCCCTAAGTCATCTATTTCATTCTTCCCCCTGTAAGATTATACTAAACTTTGCTGGCTGTGTTATTCTTGGCTTTAAGCCTTTGTCTTCTGGAATATTTTATTCCAGGCTGCCCTATCCTTAATAGTAGTGGCTACCAAATTGCATATGATCCTGACTGTGACTCCTCATTGCTGCTTGCTGTATTTTTCCTTTTGTTTCTAGGAGTTTACATTTTGTGATTTCTTTTAGGGGGTGACCAGAGGATTTTTTTCTATTTCCACTTTGCATTCTGGTTTTGAGAGATCTAGGAAGTTTTCTTTTAAGATTTGTTCAACTATGATGTCTAGGCTTTTTTTTGTGGTCACAGCATACGTATAGCCCAATGATTTAAAAATTTTTTTATCCTTGACTTGTTTCCCAGGTCAGTTATTTTGCTGTAAGATACAGTTTCTATTCTTTCAGTCTTTTGACTTTGTTTTAATAATGTCTTGTGGAATTATTGGTTACTTCTGCTCTATTCTAATTTTCAGGGGGTTTGTTGCTTCTTTACTTAATGCTTAGTCAGGGATAATTTATTAAGCACCTACTGTGTCCCAGGCACTGTGTTAAATTGTAGTGGTGATAATAATATCCTTACTTTATTTTAATCCTATTGGAAAAGGCTCTAACTTTTCTGCATTACATATAATGTTTACTTTTGGTTTTAGATAGATTTTATTTACAATACAAAGGAAAAGTACATCTATTCTTATGTTTTCTAGTTTATGTCTTAATATGTGGTCAGTTTTTTATAAAGCTACCATGTATGTCTAAGAAGTACAGTATATCCCAAAAATCTTAGTTCAGTTTTAAGCTTTAAAAACTCTATAAGTATAAATGCCTCATTTATTTTTTAAAAATTGAAAGGTTAATTATTTAAAATTTTAAAATATCGGTATGTTTCTTATAAAAATTAAATATTAATCAATTTCTAGTGGTTGTACCTTTCCGGTAAGCCTTTCCTTAACAAAGATAAAGAAAGAAAGGTAATTTTGCAAAACTAGTCAACACATTGATGGACTTCTGTATCATGTGCAGCGTTTTGTATCCATAGTCCTTAACCTTTTCAATGAAAGAATGAGACTGCCTTTTTATTTTTCTCTGGAGCCAGGTATGGGAATTTTATTCAGATAGTTTCACTTTATTTTTCATTTATATTGTTATCACTGTATATATTTTGTTGGTTCTGTTTACTTCTTTCTATATTAGTCTTCCAGTGTCTCTCTGATTTCCTTATATGTCTTAATATTCCATTGATGTATCACAACATGTTTAGCCATTGCCCAATTTGAGGGCCCCATTTTGTTTCATAAAAAATATTACTATGAATATTTTGATTTATATAGGACCTTTCTTTCATAGGTTAACTTTTTACTTGGTTGATTCTACTATTGTCAGCATCAATTGATGTACTTGGAAGTATTTATACAGGTTAAAAAACCCCACCAAAATAGACAAAAAAATAAATGTGGTGATGTTCTTCATAGGTTTTTGTGATTTCTTTTGGACTGTTTGCCCCCATAATTGAATGGCTCATAATGCCTGGTACTCTTATACCCTACTATATTATGAAATTCATCAAGTGCTTAATACACATCAGTTGGTATTGACTTTTATTCAGCTTGACATACTTTTCTGTTTCCCTCACTTTCGGCTAGGTTAAGAGGTCTTTGAATAATATATAGGGTTTGTGTCTTATTTTAATCTTTGTATCTCTCCTGTTGGCTGTCATAGTGCTCTGTATAAAGTAGGTTCTTAGTAATCATGTGTTGATAATGAATTTAAGTCTGCTTGGTTTAGTTTCTTCTCTCACTTTTGCACTGTCACTTTCTGCTGCTGTATCAGTATGGCTTTGTCAGCTGTCTTATAACTTCTGATTTGAAGCTTTGGGCTCCTGTCAACTGGGAACACAATGAAACTTGTTAGAATTGAGCTAAGGGCCTGAGATAACGTTTTGTGGGTAAAATATACGATCTTTTGTTTATGGCCAGGTTGATGTATTTTGCCTTATCATAGACATTTTTTTTTGCTTCTTTTTGGGTTTTTAGTTATATTACAAATGAGATGATTGACTAAGTGGTACCTGTGTAAATGTGTATTCTGTGCTGTATAAAACCCCAGAAGAAAGAGGAGAAAGTTTTTGCTACTTTGTAGCAACTCTGGAAATAATTTTGTTAAGGAAGAGGTTGAAAATCTTACTAAAAATGAGTGTTACAGAATTATCTGTAATTGCCACATATCCATGCTCTTTCTGCCTGTCATTGACTGTGCAGTGAAATCTCTTATTAAGTGATTAAGGTATGTTTTTTTTAAACCTTGTGTAGGTACTACAGGATCATCTTTTAAAAGAAACGCCAGATACACTTAGTGACCCACAGTAAGTTATGCTATATTTCTATTTATCTCACACTAAAGGTATATTTTTATTATTATAAGCCCACCTAGATGTTATTCATTAGTTATTCATTAGGTGACAAGTTAAAGATGGCTTTTAAATGTAGATTTTATTAGGGTTTATTAGAGTTGCCATACTGAAGTTTACAAGAACTAAAATTGTTTTCATCTAAGTATATTTTCTCTATTACATTGACCACATATGGGAAAAAAAAGCTAATAGTCTTTCCTTGTTTTTTCATTTTGCTTTTTTAATGTTTTGTTAATATTTTTCTTGTTTTTCTATTATATGACTTAAGTAATTTATCATTTCTGACCCTTAAAATTTAGAAACTCTAGAGAATAGAAGACCTAATTTCAAAAACTATAGTCTTTGAACCTTATTTTACCTTATTTTAGAAAGAACTTCTAGTGCATCACAGACCTATTTGTCTTCTTGCGATGTGCAAAATCACATTGTGTTTTCTAGTTTATGTCTTAATACGTGGTCAGTTTTTTATAAAGCTACCATGTATGTCTAAGAAGTACAGTATATCCCAAAAATCTTAGTTCAGTTTTAAGCTTTAATAACTCTATAAGTGCCTCAAATTTATTTTTTAAAAATTGAAAGGTTAATTATTTAAAATTTTAAAATATTGGTGGGGGAGGGCAGGGCAGTTGGGGTTAAGGGACTTGCCCAAGGTCCCACGGCTAGTAAGTGTTAAGTGTCTGAGGCTGGATTTGAACTCAGGTCCTCCTGACTCCAGGGCCAGTGCTCTATTCACTGAGCCACCTAGCTGCCCTGCAAAATCACATTTTCATTACAAAATATTTTCCCCTATGTTTTGATTTTGAAAATAACATATTTGAATTTGTTCCATCTTTCTTCTTCTCTTGCCAAATGTAGCAGTACCCTTTCTCCCACCTATCCGCGCTTCTAGAGAATAATTAAAGAATCATAAATAACCCTGTGAACATAACAGGAAGTTATTTAAAGTGGTACCAGTTAGATCAAGCTTTTAGAGTCATCATCAAAGAGACATTTCATCCCTGGATTTGCAGTGATTTTGTCACTCATCCTGTCATCATCAGTTTTCATAGTTTTCTAACTTCTAGAATCCCTTATATTGTAATACATTATCCACAAAGTGTTAATAAAAGATGGACAGTGGAAATAAATGTAGCATATTACTATAAGTAGAAAGGGTGTATATTATAATTTTATAGCCATAATAATATCTATGATATGTGTATGTATAATATATGTTGTATATATAATGTACAGTAGAAACTTAAATTCTATCCAGTTAAGTGTTCTTGTGTGTAAGACATTGTGCTAGACACAGGGCATGCAAAGACAAAATGATAAATAGACTCTGCCCTCAAGACATTTATCTTCTACTGGGGGAATGTAATGTTTAAATGGATAAATATCTACATGAGAATTTGAGGAAAAGGGCAGATCTGGAAAGGTTTCCATTAGGAGGTAGAACATGAGTTTAGCCTTGAAGTAAGCTAGGGATTATGAGAGGTGGGCCTGAAGAGGGAATGCATGTCTAGCATGTTGTTAACATGTGCTGTTACTTGGAAGAGGGAGATAAATTGCTGTTCAGCAAGTAAGCTGGAACAGAGAATGCATGAAAGTATGATAACATAGAATAAGCATAGAAAGATAGGTCAAAGCCAGAGTGCAAAATGGTTTAAATGGTAAGTTGAAGATTTTTAAAATTTTATTTTGGAGGCAATAGGAAGCTATTGAAGAAAGTTAAGCAGGGGAATGATGTGATTAAACCTGTGCTTTAGAAAGATTTATTTTGATAAAAGAATCTTAAAGCTATGGAAATTTAGGCTTTTGAAATAGTCAAGATAAGGGGTAATGAGTAGAGAGAAGGGAATAAATATGCAATATCTTGTTGAGACAGAATCAATGAGACTTGGTAACAGTTTGGATATGGGAGTTATAAGAGCCAATCATTTAACAAGCCTTTAGGAAGTGCCTGTTATGTTCCATGCAATGTGCTAAATGGGTGGCAGGGAGAGATAGAAACACAATATAAACAAAAACCAAAAGAAACAGTTCCTCAGGAGTTCACAGTCTGATAGGAGAGACAACTAGTAAACACCTATGTACCAACAAGATATGTACAGGATAATTTTTTAATGCAGGAATATTAAGGGGAATTGGGAAAGGGACTGGGAAGAGCAAAGGTTTATGCCAAGGCTGGACCCAGATGACTGCGGAGGAGAGAGTGAGGCTGGTGACTTTGCCCAGCCCTGCTTCCTTAATTCCAATTTACTTACAAGTCACGACATCACCTTCATGTCATTGGTCTTCTTTGACAACAAAGGACAAATAACAAAGTGATTTCCCTAAATTTTTTGTCTGATGGTGTTTCTCCCCTACCATGTAAACTCCAGAATCTCCCTATAGCCTTCTGGATCAAATATTGATTCTTGTACTTGGCATTCACAGCCCTTCATAAGTTAGTCTCTTCCTACCTTTCTAGCCTACCTAGATATACTCCTACCAGCATACTCTTTGATTCAGTGACACTGATTTTTTTGCTGTTCCATGAACAAGACATTCATCTCTTCGTTCTGGACACTTTCTGTGGCTATTCCCTATACTTGGAATGCTCTCCCTCCTTGTCTCTGCATATTGACTTCCTTTAAGTCACAGCTAAAATCCCATCTTCTATAAGAAGCTTTTCTCAATCCCTTTTCATTCTAACTTCCTTATTTCCTATTTATCCTCTATATTCTTTGTATATGTGTGTTTCCCCATTAGATTGTAAGCCCCTTGAGGGCAAGGACTTTCTGTTTCTTTTTGTATCCCCAGTTTAGCACAGTGCCTGACACTTCATAGTGAGGGAACTGAGGATATTAGAACAGAAAGTAGTAGTGGATATGAGTGAACCACACTGATTGCATCTTGTAACTTAATTTTGTAGTTAACTCAGTTCCCTTTCTATTCAGTTATAGGTCTAGTCCAATTTCTGTTATATAAGAAAATTTTATTACTTTATTGCATTTGAACCTAGGTATGTGTGGCTAGGAAGTTGGACCACCTCTACCTACTGCTTAGAGTTATGCTGATCAGAAGTGCAGTCAGATCCAAAGATTAATGCAAGGTGTTTTCTCACAGTTACACATACCAAGTAACCCAAATTTCTCACCTGGCTCTTGCAATGGTCAGTTTCCATTTACCTTTAATTGTACACAGCCACTTGGCAAGGGAGGGAGGTGGCAGCGGATATACATCTCTTTTTTCTGATTTCAGGGAATTGTACCTGTTCATTCTCCTGTCTCAGCTTAGAAAGTCCCTAATGTTTCTTCCATTTAGAAATCAAATCACCTAATTTTGTATCCTGGTTAATTGTTTTCTTTTAATTGGTATTATATGATTAATTGTTTTTAATGCATACAAGTCTGTCTCCCTCTGTATTTGGGGTCCATTGCCAAAGCTGAGGAAGGCTACTAGTCTCGATTTGTTTGGCATTTGGCATGCATTGATTCATTTCATTTTTCACCCACCACAGTAGGAACTTAATAAATGGTTTATTGATTGGTTGATTATTCTCAGTAAGAGAGAAACGAAGAGAAAGCCTTGGAGATTAATCATAGTTAGAGGGTAAGACATGGATGATCCACCATGTTGGCAAGCCTAGCACTAATGGTTTGAATCCTCCAGGCTAAGACCTCTGATTGTAAGTTTTCATTTATTCAGCATTGAGTATTTATTAACACCTACATTATGTAAGGCACTATGGTAAAAATTATTTGTATCATTTATATGCTTATATGTACATTCTTTCTGTCCTAGAGTATAAGGTCCTTGAAGGCAAGAATTATCTCACTTTTGTCTTAGTATTACCCTTAGCACAATGCCTGACATGTTATAAATAGATACTTTATATAATAGCTTGTTGATTAATTTGATAGTTGCTATAATGATTTTATAATGAGCATTTATGTCTTAATGATACAAATAATTCTAACTTTTATTATTTGCTTTGTGCATATTTAATACATATTCCATTATCCCCACCCCTTATCCCTTTCAAATTAAGAACTGTTCCGGAAGAAGAAAGAGAAGCCAAATATTTTCGAATTGTAACTTCTTCCATGTTGGCTTTAAAGAAACTGCTTTGCATGTTGCCGTCTGTTGAGCTTACCTCTCTAGAGGAGAAACTCAGACCTCTTCTATCACAGAACAAATTTTGGAAGTATGGAAAACATAGTTCACCCCAGGTATTTTTGTCCTTTTTACATTTTAATGCCTATCTTATCTCTCTACTTTTTATTTTTATTTTTTAAGATTTTTCTTTTTGCTTTTTTGGAGGGAGGAAGGTAGGGCCATTGGGAGTAAGTGACTAGCCCACACAGCTAGTTTTGTGTTAAGTATATGAAACCGGGTTTGAACTCAGCTCCTCCTGACTCCAGGGCCGGTGCTCTATTCACTGTGCCACCTAGCCACCCCTCTCTCTACTTTTTAGATTATACCTTTTTGATAAATACCTATTTACATTTTTCTGATCGATTCTGATTGTTTTTTTGAATTTTTTTTTTGATTTTTATTTGAACTATTATACTCTGTCACTTTTTTAGTCATTAATGCTTTTGATGGTAAATATATTTTACATACCTAATTTTCATAGGTATCCACATGTCTATTCACAAGAACCCAGAGCCATTCATATTTTCTTGTATTGTTATGGGGAATGAGAATTAATTTAAATTCTCATTAATAGATTTAAAAATTGTTGTTCTTTAATGTATACATTAACTACTCTTTATTTTTTTAAACCATAAACAACATACATATCCCAGTATTTTATTTGGATATTTATATGTGTGTAACAGAAATGAAAAAACTAGGCCTTAGTTTTAACACAGTTCTTTAAGTGTTCATAATTTTTACATTATTTCTCTTTGTTGTTTCTTTTAGGTTCGTTCAGCTTTTTTTGAGTTAATTTCTGCCTTATGTCAGTATGTTCCTCAGTCTGTGAAAGCTGAATCATCCAAAGTATCTCCTGCAGTTCTTGTTAACATTGATGAAAGTGATCCAGTGGTTTGTCCTCCTCTTTGGGAAGCTGTGCTTTATATCCTTACTACTATTGAGGTATGTAAGAGAACTTCAAAATTATTTTGTTCCCATGTTTGTTAATAGATCAATATCTAACTTTAAACATAATATTTATGTCCATTATGAAAACTAAAGATGGGAGAAGAAACTTTATCTAGATCTTGGTACAAATTTTAACTGAATATAGAAATGAAATTTACAAAATTTGTATTTAGTTTATTACTTTAAGTAGCAACCATTAATACCTAATAACTTATAGACAAACAAGAGCAGCATGTATGAGTCTTCAAAGGTAGATGGAATTGAGTTGTCATTTTTGGAAAGTAGCCCTAATAGAATTATTTTATACCAAATGCCTGTCCATGTGAATTTTGATCAACACAGATTTATGTTATGATTTTGACTATATTGTGACTATGACTAATGCTTATAGTATGACTCAATCTGTGTGTCTTTTTCTAAAATTCACTTTTTTAGAAGGGAAGAACATTATAGGAAAGGATAAATTGAATGATTAATTCTATTTCTATTTTTTGTTTGTTTTTATTTGGTAGGACTGTTGGAGTCATGTAAATCCAAAAAAAAATGTGTTTCCCAAACTATCAACTATTCTTAGTGAAGGAGGAGGAGGCCTAGCTACGGTTATATATCCTTATCTCTTGCCTTTTATTAGCAAGATCCCTAGTGCTACTATAGACTTGAACTTGGAATTCTTCAGAAATTTTTTCAGTTATATAACTAAAGGGTAAGCTATCCTAAATTTTGAAAGTTAAAGTACAAATAATTTTCTTTGGGAGTAGAAAAGTAGAAAAAATAATGTGTCTCCATGTAAATAATGCCATAGATAGTAATAATTTTTGTGTCTTGGACTAGATGTGTGAATTTATAGGTGTTCTTTTGGCTAAATAAGGGAGCATCTTACTTTATTGTTGGTAAGTATTCAATGGGACAGTGTGGGAGCCTAACGAGAGAGTAGGATGACTTACTGATCATTGTTGAACCAAGAGTTAGAAGGATTCAAATCCTAGTTCTGTCACTGTGGTAACTTAGGCAAGTCATTTTCATTTCCTCTTCTCTAGAATGAGAAGGTCAAACTGGATAATCTTTAATAGTCTATAATCTTCTATATTTATAGCTTTGGAGAGATAGTGAATAGAATGATAGGTCTGTAGTCAGTAAGACTCAAAGTTCAAATCCTGCATTGAACATTTACTCATGTGACTGTGGACAAATCACTAAACCTCTTCAGTTTCCTCATTTATCAGGTGAGGTAGTTTAGCCTCAGTGTCTTTTGAGGTCTCTAACAGCTCTAAATCTGTGTTTGTATGAATAAGCTTTTTCAAGTATTTATATAATCTAGTCAGTATACAGGGCCTGTTGAATTTGAAGTCAGTGTTACCCGGCTAGGAATCCCAGATCTTTCATTTACTCTGTCTGTGATTTTGGGCATCACTTTACTTTTCTGGACCTTATTGTTCTTATCTGTAAAATGAGGAGTTTGAGCTAGATGGTTTTCTGAGATCCCTTCCAACTCAGTATCTCTGATCTTAAATATTACCTACTTAAATGTGTTTTAATGTGTAATAATTCTTTAATTTGGAATTCTCATAATAGGTCCCAGCATAGACAAGATCTTAACTAAGGGTTTCATCAGCATAACTAGTTTTTAAAGTGATGATTTAAGTTCAACAAATAATGAAAACTCACTTCATTGTAGTGGTAGTAAAAATGTCTATATTCCATTTTCTTAAAAATTGTTTTTTTCTTTTAAATTTGTGCTGGAGTCACCTGCTAATTTGTATATCAGTTTTTGAGGCAATGTTATTTTGGGAAAATACACTCAATAATTTGAAGTAAGAAGGAAAAAGTTCTAACTTTATCCCTTTATAGTTTTGCAAGTGATGTCAGGTAAATAATTTAAGCCTTAGTTTTTTTCTCTTTAAGATGGGAATAATACTTGAACTATCTACCCATTCAGGGGTGTGAGTATAAAATGCGAAAACACTTTGGAAATCTAAAGTGCTACCTAAATATTAATATTAGTAGAAAATTAATGTCTTTTCAAAAAAATGTTCTCCCAGATTTCTTCCTGTGGTTTTAACTTGTCATTACTCCCTTTTTAGATAATATGAATATAATATAAATTATATTGATTATAAGCAATATAAATAAAAAGTATTTAAACTCATTGAATATAAGTCTTCCTAGCTGTATGAATATGAATAAATTAGTTAATTTCGGGACAGAGAGGCTTAGCAAAGTGAAGGAGTTGGTTTAGATGGCCTCTAAGCTCCCTTTTATCCCTTCACCTAAAGTTCCTTCAAACTTTAAACACATTATGATTTCTAAGTGCTTCTCATTTTTTGGTAGTTCTAAGAATGTCATTCTGGTGTTGATAGAATATTTTCCATAGTGCCTATTATTTTCATGCCATAATGTTTTTTATTCTTTTTTTTTTTTTAAATCAATCGGGGTTAAATAACTTGCTCAAGGTTACATGGCCAGTTATTTCTGGGTGTGGTGCTAAGTGTCTGAGCCCGGATTCGATCCCCAGGTCATCCCGACACTGGAGCTGGTGCTCTTACTCACTGTGCTACTTGGCCGCCCCAAATGTTTTTTATTCTTAATTAACTATAAGAATGAGACAGTTCGGTGGGGTGGCTGGGTGGCTCAGTGAATAGAGCACCGGCCTTGGAGTCAGGCGGACCTGAGTTCAAATCTGGTCTCACACACTTGACACACTAGCTGTGTGACTTTGGGCAAGTCACTTAACTCCAATTGCCCTCCAAAAAGCAGGAAGGAAGGAAGGAAGGGAGGAAGGGGAGGAGGGACAGTTTGATACTCAGAATTGTAAAATTACTGTTTTTGTCACTTAATTTATTATTTTTTAGATTATCAACAGAACGAATCCTAACCAGCCAGTCAGAACGCTCAGCAGTAATATCTGCATTTTTTGAATGTTTACGGTATATAATGCAACAAAATTTAGGTGTGAAAGAAGAATCAGTAAAAATGCAGAAGATGCTTATCAATGATCAGGTATTTATAGAATAAAAACAATTTATTTTTAAAATGTTTTGCTTTTTAATATTAATTGATGATCTTTATAATTTTTAACTTCTCATTTATTCATTAAATAACATATTATATTGGCTAGATAAATTTAGAATTCTACAGTCATTATGCCCAAACCTAAAATTATGGTGAAGTTGGAATTAACCATTTGTTGTGTCAGTGATCAGCCCTTAAAAATATTATGCAGGTTTCTTTCTATGTGTGTGTTTATGCCAAACACAGACATAGAAGGAAACCTGCATTATTTTTTCATAGCTAAGAGAGGCCATGTTACTTAATGAAAAAATAGAGAGCTGGCCTTAGAGTCAGAAAAATGTGTTAGGTGTGCGGTACTGGTTAAGTCACTTAAACTTTCACTGCCCCCAATTCATATTCATAGAGAGAAATTCCTCACTGGGAGCTCCCTGAACTAAAGAAAAATCACAGGTCTGGTTTAAAAAAAAGTTTAAGAAGTAATTCAAGCAGACTAATTATGACTGTAAGATCCTTAACTTTCAGAGTTCTGGGGAGAAATATATTTTTCAACAGTTTGTCAGGAATATATTAAATTCTTTCTCCTCAAAATTATACTTTTTTTGCCTTTCATTTTCAGTTGATCCCTTTTGTTGATACAGCACTGAAAGACCCAAGACTGCAGAATGAACAGCTCTTTGATCAGTTATCAGAAACACTAAATTCCTGGGAAACTAAAGCAGAAGCCCAAGGAGATGATACAGTAGTTAATACTTTGAAAAATGTGCTGAAAACTTTTTGGACAAGTCTATCAGAAATTTGTCTTCAGAAAATTAATGCACAAGAAACTGATGGGAAATCATTATTGGGCATATCTACCTTATTAGAAGTTCTTCAGAGGGCAGAAGATAGATGGAAACAAAGCAAAAAAAAAGTTTCCAAGGTCAGATTTATAGAGGAGGCACCTGAAAGTAGCACAGAGAACAGTGAAGAAAAGAACAAAACAGATATATATTCAGAAGAGAATATTGAAGAATCTGAATTCTGTTGGGATGAGAATCTTCCAATTCCTGTATCTCACCTAAGGAAAGGACCTCTGTATGACTTAGTTTGTAAACTTGCAGAACAGAGTATTGTACATATTGGTGAATTGAGGTCAGAACAGCACTTAGGCTTTTTATCTTCTCTTCTCAAGTCTTTCTCTTCATGTCAAGTATTCCAAGCTCTGCTGGACTTAGCAAGAGAAAAAAATGCCAGTGAAAGCCTCACTCCTCTACCTCAAGAAATAGGGAGACCTGTCCGCGAAAATCCTGCAATACAGTTTATGTATCACAGACTAATGAATTGGCTTGGTGAAGACAAGAAGCAAAACACTGATTTTCTGGTTGATATTTTGTACAGCATCCTCTCTTGCTGTGAAACTAATACAGAAAGAAAAAATATACTGGATGATTTGACAAAGGTATTACTAAGTTGACTCCTTCTTGACACTTAGTTAGCTGTGTATAGCTATGCACAAGTCACTTAACCTTCCTGAGCCCCAGTTTTTTTACCCATTTTAAAAATGGGTAGTACTACCTCACAGGTAGTCCTGTAAGAATTAAATGAGATAATGTTAGCACTTTGTAAAATTTGAAGTGCTAAATATAAATAGCAGCTATTATTATGATTGCACTTTTTTGCTGTTAGACTGGTATGTCATTCTATGAACACTTTAAAATAGATCAAATAAGTTGTAATTCAGAAAGTTAGTTTTTTTGGATTGCTCTATATTCACATAGGTAAGTCATTTATTAAAGTCAAGGCTTTTATTAAATGCTTGCTATGTTCCAGGAACTGTATTAAGCACTGGAACATAGTCACTCTTTTTTTGGCTAAGGCTATAAATTAAAGAATATGATATTGATCATTTTGGGGAAATTATACAAATGTGGGATGTCTGTTTAAAAAAAGACTTAGACCTGATAGCTGTCTTAAGACATCTGAAGGACTTGCTCATATGTAAAAGGGATTAAATTTGTTTTGCTTGGCTGTGAAGGGTAGAACTAGGAACTATAGATATAAATTTCAGAAAAGCTTCATCATAATTATATAGAGCTAATGACTTCAGTATGTAGTTCTCTTTTACTGGAAACATTAAAGCAGATAAGTTAGATAAATACAAAGAAGTTGCAGAACTTAGTTGATTTATGAGGTTCCTTCCAATTTCACATTTTTGTGATTTAATATGAGAATTTAATAAATTCTTTTAGTTACTGCCTTCAGTCTATAGATTGTGAATAGGTTCTTCTGACCATAAGTGACTTGGATATTTCACAAATTATTTTTGCCCTATTTGTGGATTGTAAGTAACTTTTTTTTCCCTCATTCAGTTGGATCTGAAATGGAATATTCTTCTTCGGATTATTCAAAAGGTATTTTCTTCATTTTTTTTATGGTTAATTTTTTTGTAGTTTTAGTACTGAAGTAGGTTGTATATTTCATCAGTCCTTTGGAATTGTGCTTGGCCATTACATTGATAAAAATTCTGTCATATTTTTTAATAAGGCAGTGTAATTACTGTAATAATAATTCACTATATAATCCCTTCATTTTCATTCAACATAGAAAATGTTTATGAGTGATAATGTAACTTAGTTGATAGAGAGCCAATCTTGAAGGCAGAGAGACCTAGATTCAAGTTCTACTTCTAGCTGGGTGATTCTGAGCAAGATGTTTAACTTCTCAGTTCTATAGGTACCTTTTTAATAAAGACTACAAGTTGCAAAAAAGGTGCCACCCTGCATTGGTAGAGGGTGTTTCCTCATTCAGGTGTTAATTATACCAATGAAATTACAGATTGAGTATCTAAACACTAGAGAAATGATTTGTGTCCTTTCTTTATATTTATATATATATATATATAAATTTTTTTTTTTGCTTTTTGGAGGGGGGAGGGTAGGGCAATTGGGGTTAAGTGACTTGCCCAAGGTCACACGGCTAGTTTTTGTGTTAAGTGTCTGAGGCTGGATTTAAACTCAGGTCCTCCTGACTCCAGGGCCAGTGCTCTATTCACTGCGCCACCTAGCCGCCCCTGTGTCCTTTCTTAATGGTTCCCAAGCATGATGAAAAAAATTTGTTGTTTGTCCTCCTTAAATTCTTCGTTTTTCCTAATGTTTTTGTTTTGTGTGAGATTTAAATTTCTAAGTAGCTTAAATTTTTAAAATAGATTTGCTCCTTAGGCCAGCAATAATCTACTATTATTGTAACCTAATTTTCGTGTTATTTTGTATGTATTGAACAATCCATTTAACATCAAACTTCAAATAAAAAAGAAAAAAATGGGATAAACTAAATTAAAATGAATAAACTAAACTTTTAAAAAACATAAACTAAAGAAGATTCTAAAGTAAGGATTTTTAGAACAAAAAGTCTTTGAATATTAGAGGCAAAAGGGACATTAGAAGTTAACCAGCTGAATTCTCTTATTTTTTGTATGGGGAAGTAGAGACCAAAAAGATAAGGTATATAGCACGTTGGTGTCAAAGCCAGGAATAGAACTTTGTTAAGCCTTGCTTTTGTGCTATTCAACACATTTTAAAAAAATAGATTATTTCCAAAGAATGATTTGTAAGGCATTTCCCAATCCGCACTTGGTTTTTGGATGTTTTTTTTTTTTTTCAGATGGCTTTGAAATGAACCAAGTTGCAATTTGCCTTCTTCCTCAATCCCCAAAACAAAAGGAGCATGAGGAACATGGATCAGCATGTTTCTGGAATGGATTGATGGATTTTTTTACCTTGAAGATCGGTCATTTGCAGTTAGACATCTGGGCTCAATAACATGCTTCTGGGCCTAAGTTTTTCTTTTTTTTTTTTATGGCAGTGTAATTTCAATTTTTAATACAGAAGTAACTTCCTACTATTATACATCAAGTGCTCTTTAATTTTAGTAAAATTAAGTAACTTAGTAAAATTAATTAATTTGGTAAAATTACTATTTATTAGTAATATTAGTAATTAAGTATTTTAGTAAAATTTTAGTAAAATTAAAGAACCAGAAAATAACATTTGTTAGGTATTTTTTATCTAAAATTCTTACTTCAAGATTTTTATGAGGGATAAAGTAGGCATAACACAGTGCTATACTGTATGGGGAATACAAAGGAATTATAAAATAGCCCTTATCTTGAAGAATTGCATAGTCTCTTTGGGAAGAAGACATATATTTGGAACATGAAAGTACAGAATGTTATATAAGTAAATTCCCAAATGAGTGGTACAGACAGAGTTTTTCAGAGAGGGGTGTAATCATCAGCTTCTGGAATAGTTGCAGAATAGTTTAATCAGTAGACTTTGTATAGAGGAGTATATCAGAGAATAGCATGAACAGAGGTGAGGGTATGATATTAGACAAACCGAAATAGAACAGAGGCTACATGTTTAAAAAATAATGGGAGACAAAGGTTTGAAAGGTTGGTTGGGGTTAATTGAGGAGTTTGGAATTTAGGGAGAGATAATGTGGCATATTGGCTAGAGGACTGACCTTGGAGTCTAAAGACTTGAGTGACACTATGCTCATGGGCAAGTCATTTAATCTCCCAAAGTTTCAGTTTCATCATCAGGAGAGTGGGGATAGTATACTTATGTATACTACTTACCTCACAAGGTTGCTGTGAAGACAGCTCTTTACGAACTTTAAAGTGCCATAGATGATACTTACTATTTTTCTTCAGATAATGGTGAATAATTGAAGGTTTCTAGGCAAGGGACTGATATTTAAATGTCATTTTAAGAAAACTAATGAATTAAGTAAACTTGCATATCTTTGGCCAAAATCTTGCTAATGCTTGCCTTTACTTTCATGTTTTCAGGCATGTTCAAGTTCCTATAAACACTTGTTAGTATCTACTTGGCTAAAGGGAGATGTCCTAGGAGAGAAATTGGTAACTTTGGCTGATCATTTGTGTAATAAGGACTTGGAAGTTGGAGTACCTTCAGAATCCTCAGAAAGATGGACCCTCTTAAGTTTGGTATTGTCTCAGCATGTTGAAAATGGTATGTTCAGTGTGGGTCTATTCTGCCAATTGGGGATCAGTTTTTGGAGATTCTAGAGTTGCCCAGATTCAGACCCCATGGACCATAGCATACCAGACCCTTCTATCTTTGACTATCTTTTAAAGTTTTTTCTAAGTTCATGTTTGTTGTTTCCATTAACACTATGCATCCATCTCATTCTCTGCTGTCCCCTTTTCTTTTTGTCTTTACCAACATCAGGGTTTTTTCCAGAGTCCCATTGTGTGACCAAAGTATTTAAGCTTCAGCTTCAGTATTTGACCTTCTAGTGAATGACCTGAAATAATTTCTGTAAGAATTGACTTCTTTGATCTCCTTGCTGACTCTCAAAAGTCAAAAGTCTTCTCCAGTACAACTCAAAGCATAAATTCTGTGATGTTCAGCTATCCTTATAGTCTTAATTCTCACAGCTACTTGTAATTGTCCTCCATTCTTCCCCAGTAGAGTATTGGATACCTTCTGACCTGAGGGGATCATTTTCTGATGTCATCTCTTTTATCATTTTAGTAATGTCTGTGAGGTTTTCTTGGTAAAGATACTGGAGTGATTTGCCATTTCCTTCTCCAGTGGATCACTTTTTGTCAGAAATCACTACTATGATCTTTCTGTCTTGGGTAGCCCTGCGTGGGATAGCTCATAGTTTCATTGTGCTGTGCAAGCAACTTGACCATGACAAGGCAGTAATCTAGGTTCAGTTAGCTTGTTGGTTGTTGGCCTAGAGAAGCCATAAGACTTTTATTATCTATATGTAAAAAGATTTAATTTGCAGGATCTGTTTCAGGCATCTTTAGTGCTCTCTTAATCCTTTCAATATTACTTGGAAAAAATTTAATTTTTTTAACTTGGGTTTTGTTAAACTAGTATGCTTTTCTTATAGAACATCAGCATTTTTAGTATGTGCTTTTGAGCTAAGTTTGAAAGCGTAGATTGAATAGTCACCTTGAGTTTTCTGTGTGTGTGTGTGTGTGTGTGTGTGTGTTTGTATGTGTGTATTTATGTCCATGTTTTCTTTTTGGTCTAGCTCTTTAATTTCATTAATTTAGAGTAGAATCTCTTTCCATTATTGAAGACTGGCAATATATCTATAATTTATGGTCTTAAAGACTTGCTGGGCCATTGATGGGTTAATTGACTTGCTCATGATTACATAGCTGGTGTCAGAGGCATGACTTTAAATATTTCACTCTTCCCAACTCCAAAGACCAGCTCTTTGTCTGTTTCTAATGCCATGCCATACCATGCTACCTATATATTTGGAGAATTATTCAAAAGAATTACCAATAATAAAAATATATAATAGAGGCACTTGAAAATTCAGTGATAATATTTGTAATATATTTTTAAAATTTTTTTCAACAGATTACTTGATTGGAGAAGTTTATATTGAAAGAATTATCAGTAAACTTAATGCAGCTCTATCCAAAGCAAAGCACGTTTCAGAAGTTGGAAATACTGAGTCACCAGTATCTTTCATCTGTGATGTGGCCTCTAACTTTTTCATCTCTAGGAAAGAATGTTGTTTAATGCCATCATCTGAAGAGTTGTTATTAACTATCTTTCAGTTGTGTGCTCAGAACCAGGATTTTACACATTTATCAGGTAGCAATATGCATACTTCTGAATAGTTATTTTTTTAACTCTGTTCTTGGGAAACTCAGCTTTGGTTACTAGAAAATACATTTGCACATGCTCTCATTATTTTAATGTGGAAATTAAAACATTGTTTTAGAGGGTTATAAATGCCAACCATGTTCTGTTTTAGACATGAGACTTAAGGGTTTCTAGAGATAAAACATCTTAAATAGTCATTCTGATTGTTCTCCCATGAGAATGAACATAGATTCCTTGAGAAATAAATTATTTTACTTACGTTTTTTATACCTAGCATTTAATATAGTTTCTTGCACATAGGTACTTAATGTTGATTGATTATTTGATAATAAATGTCAGAATAGAAAAGGATTTTGAGATACCAAATATTCTATCCCCATGACTTTATCCCTAAAGTATCCCAGAAAATGGCATTCCTGTTGTTGGTATTTAAAATATTTGTAACCATTCTAAGTTATAGGTTGGTATGTGACATGTACCATTTTGAGAATTATAGAATATTAGACTTAGAAGGGGCTTAGAGATCATCTTGTCATGTACCCTTTCTTCTTTCCTTCCCCCTTTTTATACTAGAAACAACCCTGGAGAAATAAAGTAATTCCCAAAGATCACATAGATGATTAGTGCTGAAACCAGGACTAAAAAAATATAGGTCTCCTTGTTCTCACGATGTATTTTGTAGCACCACATCACTTCATCTTGCCTAATAGTTAAAAGATAAAATAAAATCAACTTTGGTATCATATCCAGATTGTCTATTTTAAAAACTATATTTCTCAACCCTTGGTTTAGTATAGAGATGTCAGACTTGCTACTTGCAAGCTCTGTAGTACATGAACCGCATTAAAGTGTAATTGGGAAATGTTTAACAAAATAAATTTGTGGTTTTCTATGTCAGAATGCTGCCCTCAGGGATCTTTTTTGATCTGAGTTTGATACCATTGCTATAGTATATTCTCATGTATGAAAGGAAAAGAAATATAGACTTTTTAAAAAGACTTAATTATTACCCTCTCTGGAAATGATGATAGTATTTTTCCAATCTTCAAAATCAAAGACTGTAGTGCCAGCATTATATTCACAGTCCCTATGGTGGCTATGAATATGTTGGCGTAATTCTGAATCACAAAACATGACAGACCCTCCACATGGAAGACAGAACCAAAACATTTATTCAAGTACTAGAAAGCCTAATCCCAATACCAGAAAGCCAAATCCATCATAGCAACAAAGAAATCTTTACACGATAGCAATGCAGGGGGCACCACCATCCCCAAACCTTCCCCCTCCTAGGTCCTTCCCACAAACACTCATAGCTTGCTGCCTGCTTCCCCTCTCTCCCTCAGCTCTAACTGCTCTGACCAACTTCCTCTCGGCTCTGCTTCACCCTTCCTATACCACTGGTTTGGCAAGCTCCTCCCACCACAGACTCCTGTGACTCACGCTTCCATGTGACTCAAGAAGGTCACATGGGCCTATTAATGGATGGGAAAGTTAGGCAAAAATTTTTAACAATACAAAGACTTGTATGAAATCACATCAGTTTGTATTTGTTATGTGCTTACTTGTTTAGTCTTGTGATTCAGAAATGATTTGCTTGGTAGTTGAATGTTTATTTTCCATTTTCCATTTAAATGATGCTTTAAAAAACTGAAACCTATTGTAAACTACAGCCAAATTCAGATGAGTTAAGTATTTGGATATTTTGTGTTAGATTACATATTAACTGTTTGATTTTAGACTCCATTGTCTGTAAACTGAAGCATACTTGGTTATGTGGCTTACATTCACTGGTTCTTCAGTTTGAAAATGCAAATATGCACAGTACCTTCCTGCATTCATCTGCTCTTTGGCTCAAGAACCAAATTCAGTCTACATCCTTGGATGTCAAAAGGTAAGTTCTCTATACTCTATAACTTAGTATTTTTTTCTTTGTAATCCTTTGCAAAACATCCTTTGCAAGCCTTGTTTGTGTTCATGCTTGTATATTAGTACAGAGTTATTTTAAGTTTTTTCAATGATGATTTCTTGCTAACGAGTATTAAATGTTACCATGCTGTCCCTTTAAGGATAATTGGACATTGGAAAGAATTTATCTTTGCAAATGTCATAAATGCATCTCTAGTTTAGGGAAGGCTTAGAAGAAGTCTGCTATTGTTGGAAGCACCCTTTGGTATTCTCGTCCCAGTATCTCTGAAATGGAGGTTTTTCAGGAAACAGGTGTAACTAGAAACAAACTGGGATCAGATCTACTCTAGAGGTCAGCCACAGAATAATCCTAAACTCCAAGAATGGGAAAGTGAGGTGATATTTTCTTCTGCATTTTCATTGTCAGGATGAAATTCTTAGAAACATGGAACTGTTTCAAGAGGAGTGAATGAAGCATGAGATTTAAGATTAAAAGGACAAATATTTCTCATTTATGAGTTTGTATGATGTGGGAAAATCATTTACTTCTCAGTTTATCTTTCTACTTCAATAAAAATATCTTATACAAATGTCCTTAAATGAAAGTAACAGTCTAACTACAATATATTTTTTGTTTTTAGCCTTCAAGTTATGATGTTCACTGTTGATGACTTACTAAATAATCTTTTAGAAGCTTATAATTCACATTTCCTTCTGAGACTTTATGTTGAAAATATAATGCCAAGTGATAGTGAATGGGAAAATATGAGGAATTCTCTTTCTACACAGGTATGTTACAGACTGAAAAACTCCTTTAAGCTTTGTCTTCTTAAGAACTCTTTTTTAATGATTATTTGGATTTCATTGAAGCTAGCATCTTTTGCTTGCCATATAATCTGATGAGAGTGGTAAAACTTTCTACTTACTCTTTGACTCTTAATGTACACCTTTGTTATAATTTTAGAATTTTATTATTGCTCTGCCTATCCCCTTTTCATATTTTTTTTAATTTGGATCTTAACATTACATGTATAAGGTATACCAGGAGAACTTCTTTGTATCTCTCACTTTTTTTTTTAATTTGTAGTGGTTACATAAACCTCTTTTGGAAGGAAGATTGAGTTTGAACTATGAACAGTCCAAAACAGATTCCAAAGAACATAATACAGTGAAGCTTCCAAGTCATTTGTGTACCACAGCATTATTAAGCAAAATAGTCTTGTTGACTCTGAAAGAGGAAATAATTCTTGAAGATAATAAAACTGAAAAAATAAGTAAGTATTGCTTTGTAATGAAAATAAAGGACACCCTGGCATACATAAAATGTGTGAAAAGGGATAGTAAACACTACAGTTTTAGTTCTTTGAATGTAAAATTGTTTTAGCGATGAGGGAAGTTGAAAGACATAAATGATAAATATTAAATCAAACTAGAAATCAAATGGTAAAATAGTGACATTTTATTAGAATATTATAAGCAGTAAAGCATGAAGTAGGTCTTTCTTGTTCTCATCCAAGGAAGAATTAGTTATGTAATTAGTTACCAAAAGGGTTCTCATCATAATAAATGTTTAATTGAATTAAATTCTTGAGTTCCATGATACACTATAGCAGATGATACATGAGAAAATTGCAGTGTTTAGTTAAGAATTCTATACTTTTTTTTTTAATGCTGCCAACATTTTCATAGGGATATCAGTTTATTTATTTATTTATTTTTTTAAATAAGCAATCAGGGTTAAGTAACTTGTTCAAGGTTACACAGCCAGTTATTTCTGGGTGTGGTGCTGAGTGTCTGAGCCCGGGATTCGATCTCCAGGTCATCCCAACACTGGAGCCAGTGCTCTTACTCGCTGAGCCACCTGGCCGCCCCTAAGCAATTGGGCTTAGGTAACTTGCTCAAGGTTACACGGCCAGGTGTTTCTGGGTGGGTGCTAAGTGTCTGAGCCCGGGATTCGATCTCCAGGTCATCCTGACACTGGAGCTGGTTCTCTTACTCACTGTGCTACCTGACCGCCCCATATCAGTTTATTTAAAAAAAAAATTTATCTTAATTACAAAATAAGAAAAAAGAAAGAAACTTAAATACTAATAAAATTTTACAAAATAAGAAAAGAAAAACATTGTCATATGCACAACAGAACGTGAGAGAGGATTCAAAATATATAGCAATAAATTTCCATTTCAAGAAAGCCTATATAAATTATAGGCATTGTGTTGAGAGCTGTCAATCTTTGCTTCCTTATAAGTTTTCTTTTGTTCTTTGCTGTATACTTTTTACTTTGTTCTTTTCCCCCCTAGAAGGCTACAATTAAGCATAGTTATACATACATATATATCTATCTATATATTTAGATATAAATATATATCTATACACATACACACATGCACATATGTAAGCATACAATATATAGATACATATATACACAAAAATATACATGTATACATAAACATACATATACATAACCTTAGATAGCTATAATCATTGTCATATATAAACTTTTATATTTATATGCATCTATGTAAGACTGTATTATACTTATTTAACCTGTTTCTCTGAGGGTGGATAACCTCTTCCTCCATAAATCCAAGTCTTCCCATATTTTTCCAAGTTCACTAGTTTATCATTTTGTACACTATAGCAATATTCCCACCTTATACTGTCTAGTTGTTTTAAATAATCCAAAACAGCATTGACAAGTTCGACTGACCGGGCCTATTTTTCTTATTTGATTCAATCTGTTTTAGCCTTAACTTTGTCTGAACTCATGATTACAGCCTTCCTTCTTTTTCCCTCACAAATTCTACTCCTGCTCTTTATATTATGTTTGTGTGTATCTCCTATTTTCTGTTCTTTCCCACTCCTCTACTTCTACCTGCTGCTTTGCCTTCCTGTTACTTAATTTACTTCCACCTCCAAGGATCTCTCCCTTTTACTCCCATTCCTATTAATCTAAACATACTTCTGTACCCCCCTTTAACCTATTCCTTCATCCTCCCCTCTAAAGATCCCTCCTTTATCCTTTCCCCCTTCTTATCCCCTTAGTGTTTTATTTCTTTCTGAATTTAGAAGACTTTTATACTTTTCTAGATACATATTTACCTCTTGAACCCATTCTCAGTGAAAATAGGTTTCCAGAACTACCAGCCCTCTTTTCCCATCTAATTCCTCTGTGTTGGTTCTTCCTCTCACACCTCATTTGTATAAGATAATTACTCTTTTTAACTGTTCCTAAAAAGTTTTACTTTTTTAAAATCATATCATACTCAGGTCTACCTCAGTCTTTCTTACAAGCTACCCAGTTAACTAATAAAAATTTTAGGCATACATTTTAAAAGGTAAGTAGCCTGTCCTTTATTGAGTCCCTTGTAATTAGTCTTTGGTATGTACCTTTTATGTCTCTTGGTTCTTGTATGGCAGATTTTCTGTTAAGTTCAGTTTTTTTTTTTTTTAAATCCTGAAAGTCTGACAGTTCATTAAGTGTTCATTTTTTTTTTCCATTCAGGCTTATGCTTAGCTTTGCTGGGTATGTCATTTTCGGCCAGAACCCTAGTTTTTTGCTCTTTGATATATAGTGTTCCAAGACCTGTGATCTTTTAGTGTCTTTGCTGCTAGGTTTTATGTGGTTGTAATTGTGGATTGCCATATTTAAATTGATTTTTCTTGTTGCTCATAATATTTTATCCTTGAGCTGGGGGATTTTGGAATTTGACTATGATACTCCTGTGGGTTTTCCTCAGAGGATCTTTTTCAGGTGGTGATTGGTGAATTTTTTCTATTTTTACTTTCCCCTCTTATTCTAATGTATCAGCATAATTTTCTTTAATTATTTCTTGTATTATTGTATCAATATTCTTTTTTTGATCATAGCTTTTAGGTAGTCTGATAATTCTTTTGTTTTCTCTTCTTGATCTGTTTTCTAGATGAGTTTTCTTATGAGATATTTCACATTGTCTTCTCTTTTTTCATTCTTTATATTTTGTTTTATTATTTCTTGATTTCTTTTTTTTTTTTAAGCAATTGGGGTTAAGTAACTTGCTCAAGGTTATACGGCCAGTTATTTCTGGATGTGGTGCTAAGTATCTGAGTCCAGATTCAATCCCCAGGTCATCCCGACACTAGGACCAGTGCTCTTACTCACTGAGCCACCTGGCCGCCCCTAAGCAATTGGGGTTAAGTAACTTGCTCAAGGTTACACGGCCAGGTGTTTCTGGGTGGGTGCTAAATGTCTGAGCCCGGATTCGATCCCCAGGTCATCCTGACACTGGAGCCGGTGCTCTTACTGTGCTACCTGGCCTCCCCTATTTCTTGATTTCTTATAACTTGGCTAGCTTCTCCTTGCCTAATTCTGATTTTCAAGGAGTCATTTTCTTCCTTAAGATTCTGAATCTCCTTTTCTAATAGCCTAACTTTCTTGTCATAATCTTCTTGTTTTCCTTGTATTCTTATTTTTCTTTTAAATTTTTCCTCAGTCTCTGTCATTTGATTTTTAAAGTCTTTTTTTAAGTTCTTCAATGAATTCTTTTTGGGCAGGTGACCATTTGACATTACTCTTTAGTGTAGAAGATGGTTTCTTTGCTTCAGTGTTCTCTGAAGATGAACTCCAGTCTTCTCTGTCCCTAACTCTTTGTGGTTGAATTCTTTCTCCTTGGCCTGTTCATTTTTTTTTTTTAATTTGAAGCAGCTTAGTTTTTGTAGCCTCATATCCTCCTTCAGTTCTCCCCTCAGGTCTGGAACCAAAACCGAGACCTCCAGCCTCCTGTACATGCCCACAACCAGCAGCATCCCCACCCCATTGCTTTTGCACTCATTGGACATTTGTTGTTTCCTTCTTGAGGGTACCCTGGCTGTGTCTCTGTAGCACAGCTGAGTCTGGCGTTCCTTGTCAGCAGAGTTTCCCACAGTCTTCCCTGACTCAGATGCCCAACTCCCCTTACTGTTCTAGGGGTAAAAGTTTCTTCATCTGGGGTGGAGGCAGCCTCCCAACCCAACTAACCCCAGGACTTGCCACCTGTTTAAGCGATCCTAGTCTGGAGGTGTTTACTCTGCACAGGGACCAAACCTGATCCTGGAATTTTTCTTATAATTTCTCCTGGTTGTCTCACCCCTACTCTTAGTTATTTTTACCTCACTATGTTTACCCTGAAGTGCTATTATTATCTCATTTGTGGGGGAAATCTGGAGAGCTTGGAATTTTCTGACCCACTGCACCATCTTCTCAGAATCTTCTCTCGGCATATCAGTACTCTCCTTCAGATTGTTGTTCCTCTTGGAATGTCAGCAAAATCTGTTTTCTTGCTTTTTTAGAGTAGATAGAGTTCCAGATAACAATACGGATGGGTATTTTGTCTGGGTAAGGCTTTTATAAAAATGGTTAGATGAGAAATTTGGAGGGCTTATATAGATCTGTTGTTATTTCTTTCTTCCAGTGGGGGTTTCTGGGAAAATGACATTAAAAGGCAGGAAATTTCCTGGCTCTCCTAAATTTCCCCACTAATAATTTTAAATAATGTCTTAAAGAGAACTTTAGAGGGGTGGAAATAATTTAAAGTTGGGGTAAAGCAGTTTTCTAGCCTAAAACAGATTGGATAGACACTAGGAAAGATCTGACCTCCCAGGGTGGTGGTCTTGCCTGATTGAAGTGCAGGTACTTTGGGGTAGGCACCATCAAATCAGCAAACCACAGGCTCTGAGGGCAGCTGTATAGGTGGTAGCTTCAGGTTCAGGAAGTTTTGCACCATGGACTCTGGGTGTCAGGGGGAAAATTCTAGGACCCTCTGCTGGTGGTGGATCTGAATCCCAGGTGACCAGAGGTGATCCCAGGCCGTGAGTGAGCAGGATCAAGTATGATGAGTGTGGTGGTAAAGGGATAGGACCCTCCTGGCTATGGCAGCTTACAGGAGAGCAGAGTCCCAGGTTTCAGTTCCAGGGCACAGAGATGAACTGAAACTTTTGTAGCCATGGGAATGATTGTAGGGAGTTATTGTGTTTGTGGGGACAGCATTGCTGGGGGTCCCAGTACTTGAGGTCAGACTGCCAGATAGAGTTCAGAAAAAAATAGCATAAAAAACCTGATATCTGAGACATCCCCCACACCTTGGGGTTAGAGCTTGACTTTAACATACAGTTAACAACCAATAAATAAGCTGCTAAAAAAATGAATAAACAAAAGAGAAAGAACTCAACCATAGATAGCTACTGTGGTGATAGAGAAGATCAGAGTTCAAACTCAGAAGAAGTGAAGTCAAAACAGTTCCTTCTAAAGTTTCAGAGAAAAAGGTAAAATGGTCACAAGCCCAAAAAGAGTTCATGGAAGAGATTTAAAAGGACTTTAAAATCAGAAAGGTTGAAGAAAAATTAGGAGAAAAAATAAGAGTAATAGTAGAAAATTATGAAAAGAAAGTCAACCAATTAGAAGAGATTCAGAAATAGAGAAGAAAATAGTTTCTTAAAAAAATAGATTTGGGTAAGCAGAAGATGATAACTTCATAAAATACCAAGATAAAATAACAAAAATCAAAATAACTGAAAAAAATAAAAAAGAATTTGAAATCTCATTGCAAAAATAACTGATGTGAAAACATATCAAGGAGAGACAATAGAAGAATTGTTGGACTACATGAAAGTTATGCTAAAAAAAAGTCTAGACATTATACTTGAAGAAATTAAGAAAAAATCCCTGAAGTTCTAGAACTTGAGCATAGGCTCCCAAAGTAGGCAATTTTGTCTCCTATAGGGCACTAGAATGATCCAGGGGGTGCATTGAGTAATAATAAGGGGGTGGTGGAAAATAAGGAAAGAAGAGAAGAAAAAAAAATTTTTTTTGGAGGGGGGAAGGCAAGGCAATTGGTGTTAAGTGACTTGCCCAAGGTCACACAGCTAGTTAGTCAAGTGTCTGAGGCTGGATTTGAATTCAGGTCCTCTTGACTCCAGGATTGGTGCTCTATTCACTGTGCTACCTAGCTGCCCTGAGAAGAAAATTTTGAAAAACCCTTTGTACATGTTTAATCTGTTGTATGACAGTTAAAGTCATAATGATTGCATTATTTTCCAAATAAACACACAAAATTCAAGTTATAACTGATCAGTGGTTAAGTCTGCCGACGGGTCTTAACAAGCAAATGTTGGCAGGTGAGCATTTCATGCATTTTTGGAAAGTCCAACATGCATTAGCAGGAATATTTGCATGTAGTGACTTGTTTACAGTATGATACTACATGGTTACATGATGCAATATTGTGTTATCAAAATTAAAATGCAGGAAAACCCCCACAAATTTACAATAAATTATTAAATTTAAGATGCTTCATTAAAAAAAATATTTTTTTGAAATGATGGAATTTTTAAATAAGCCATTAAAGGCTAAAAGAAAATAGATTTCCAGGGGGGACATTGAGTAATTTTTTTAAAGGGTGTGGTAGGCCAAATTAGTTTGGGAACCTCTGGACTAGAGGGTAAGATAGAAATTGGAAAAATCCATGGGTCACCAAAGATATGCCAAAATGAAGACTCATAGGAACATTATAGGTAAGTTTTGAAGCTCCCAGGTCAAGGAAAAACTTCTTCAGGCAATAGAAAGATACAGTTTAAATATTGTGGAGATATAGTTAGAATAGCACAAGAATTAGCAGCTTCTACATTAAAAGACTGAAGGGCATGGAAGATGATATTCTTAAGAATAAAGGAACTGGTTTGAAGAATAGCTTACCTAGTAAAGCTGACTGTAATCCTGCATAGGGAAAAAATGAATAGTGAATTAAAGAACTTTAAGGTTTTCTTGAGGAAAAGACCAGGACTGAACAGAAAATCTGACCTACAAGAACCAGGTGAAGTTAAAGCCACATGTAATAAAGCTAAAATAATTAAAAGAGATAAATAGGGAAACTTTATTATGTAAAAGGTATCATCAATATTAAACCTATATGCACAAAATGCTGTAGCACTAAAAATTTTAAAAGGAAAAGCTGAATGAATTACATATGGAAAAGGATAGGAACACTTTCATAGTGGGGGACTTCAACCTTCCCCTCGCAGAACTAGATAAATCTAAGTTAAAAAAAAAAGTAAAGGAGATAATTAGAATCTTAGGTAAACTAGATATGATAGGTGTCTGAAGAGAATTGAATTGGAATAAAAAGAAATATATCTTTTTCTCTTTGGTATATGATACCTTTAAAAAATTGACCACGTGTTAGGATATAAAAACTTTATAGTTAAGTGCATAAAAGCAAAAATATTAAATTCATTCTTTTCAGATTATAATACATTAAAACTTTCATTTCACAAGTGACCATGGAAATACAGATTAAATGTTATTTGGAGACTAACCTATCTTAAAGAATGAGTAGCTTAAAGGGCAAACCAGAGAATAAATAATTTTATTAAAGAGAATGATATTTAATGAGATAATATACCAAGACCCATTGGATGCAGTAAAAGCAGTATTCAGAAAAATGTATATCTTTAAATTCTTATATCAGTAAAATAGAGAAAGAGCAGATCAGTGAATTGGGTTTGCAATTTTTAAAACTAGAAAAATAAAACCCCTCAATTAAATACCAAATTAGAAATCCTAAAAATTAAAGGTGAGATTAACAAACTTTAATGTAAGAATTAATAAGTATAACTAGGAGTTGGTCTTATGAAAAAAAAAAACAATTTTGGTTAATAATATTAAGAAAGAAGGAAAACAAATC
The DNA here is from genome assembly GCF_028583685.1 of Petaurus breviceps papuanus. Taxonomy (NCBI): domain Eukaryota; kingdom Metazoa; phylum Chordata; class Mammalia; order Diprotodontia; family Petauridae; genus Petaurus; species Petaurus breviceps. Next base: position 14,642,590 of record NW_027187374.1, read on the forward strand.
ACGAGTCTCAAAGATGAAAAGGGTCAATATAATACCACTAATGATGATGAAATCAAAGCAAGTATTAGGAATTTTTTTTTGCCCCATTATATGCCAGTAAATTTAACAATTTGAGTGAAATAAAAACTGTGTTGATTAACAAAGAGGAAATAGAACATCTAAATAACCTATTTTAGGAAAATTAAACAGGTCAGAAATGAGCATCCTAAGAAAAAAGCATCAGGACCAGATGGATTTATAGATGAATTTTTCCAGACATTTAAAGTTCAACTAATTCCAATATTAAATAAATGATCTGGAATAATAGGCAAAGAAGTCTGAACTCTATTAATAACAGAGATAGAGGGAGCGGCTAGGTAGCGCAGTGAATAGAGCACCAGCCCTAGAGTCAGGAGGACCCAAGTTCAAATTTGGCCTCAGACACTTAACACTTAATAACCGTGTGACCTTGGGCAAGTCACTTAACCCCAATTGCCCTGCCCTCCCCCCTCCAAAAAGCAAATAGCAATAAAGAAAAAATATAGAGCTGATACCTAAACCAGGAAGAGCAAAAACAGAGACAGAAAATTATAATGAATATAGATGCAAAAAATCTCAAATAAAATGTTAGCTAGTAGACCACAACAATATATCATGAAGATTTTACATTGTGACCAAATGGGATTTATAACAGGAATCGTTTAACGTAAGAAAGACTTAACATAATTTATCATATCAGTAACAAAAGTAAGAAAAGTCATGATTATCTCAATAGAAGCAGAAAAAACTTTTGATAAAATACATTTGTTTCTATTGAAAGCATAGGTGTAAATGGATTTTCTTTAAAATGATAAGCATCTATCTAAAACCATCAGCAAGCATTACTTTTGAAATGGGAATAAGCTGGAAGTCTTCCCAATAAGAGAAGGAATGAAACAATGCCCATTATCATTAATATTATTCAATATTTTATTAGAAATGCTAGTAATAGCAATAAGAGAAAAAGACATTGAAGTATGAGAATGGGTAACTATCTCTTTTATATCTCTTTTATATGGGTAAGCTATCTCTTTTTGTGGACATTATGATGATATACTTGGAAAATCCTGAAGAGTCAGCCAAAAAGCTAATTGAAACAATTTTATCAAAATAATAGGACCTAAAAAATATATATATATATATAAATAATATGTACATAAATATAAGTGTAAAATAAACCCACATAAATCATCAGCATTTCTGTAATCACCAAGAAAGTTCTGCAAGAAGAAATAGTAAGGGCTATTCCATTTTAAAAAACCGTAGAGAGCATAAAATACCTTGGGGTACACCCTCCAGGACAAACCCAGGAACTATATAAACATGAAACACTATACAAGTAAAGTCAAATTTAAATCATTGGAGAAATATTAATTGTTCATGGGTAAGCAGAGCCAATATGACAAAAATAACACTTCTACCTAAAGTAATTACTTGTTCAGTGCCATTCCAATTAAATTAACAAAAAAATTATTTCATTGAGTTAGAAAAAATGACAATTCATTTGGAAGAATAAAAGGTAAGAATATTACAGGAATTAATGGGGGAAAATGTGAAGGGAAGAGTTTTGGCAGTACCAGATCTTAAACTGTATTATAAGGTGGTAATTATAACTGTCTGCTACTGGATAAGAAATAGGTAGATCAGGGGCAGCGAGGTGGCATAGTGAATAGAGCGTCAGCCTTGGAATCAGGAGAACCTGAGTTCAAATTTGGCCTCAGACACTTGATACTCTAGCTGTGTGATGTTGGGCGAGTCGCTTAACCCCAATTGCCTTACCTTCTTTCCCGCTGGCCCCCCCAAAAAAGCATTCAAAGAAATAGGTAGGTTGGTGGAACAGAGTAGACACACAATGCACAGTAGTAAATGATTATAGTGTGTGTGACAAATAAAAAGATTTAAGCCTTTGGGACAAGAATTCACTATTTGGGGAAAAATTGTTGGGAAAACTGTAAAGCAGTCTGGTAGAAATTAGATGTAGACCAATATCTTGTGACCATTAATCAAGATAAGGTCAAAATGGATTTATGACCTAGATAAAAAAAGGGGGAATATAAGTAAATTAGAAGGACATATGGAACATATTACCTATCAGATTTATGGGTAGGAGAACTTATGAGTAAGAGATAGCGTTCTGAGATTTAAAATGGGAATTTTGATTATATTAAATTAAAAACGTTTTGTACAAATAAAACCAATATAGCCAAGATTAGAATGAAAACAGAAAATTGGGCATATTTTTTATGGATGGTTTCTTGGATAAAGGTCTTATATCTCAGATATATAGAGAACTTTGTCAAATTTATAAAACTGTGAGTTATTCTCCAATTGATAAATGGTCAAAGGATATGAAAAGGCAGTTTTGGATGAAGAATTCAAAGTTATCTATAGTCATATGAAAAAAAGTTCTAAATCACTGTTAACTAGAAAAATACAAATTAAAACAATTTTGAGATATCACCTAACCTATCAGATCAGCTAAAATGATAGAAGGGGGAAATGACAGATATTAGAGGGGATGTGGAAAAATTGTGACACTAATATACTGTTGGTGAAACAATGAGACCATTTTGGACAGCAATCTGGAGAGTTAAAACTATATACCCATTGACCCAGCAATACCACTATTAGGTCTGTTTCCCAAAGTGATCAGAGAAAAAGGAAAAGAACCTATATGTTCTAAAATGTTTATAGCAGCTCTCATTGTTGTACTATAGAACTGAAATTGAGGAGATGTCCATCAGTTGGGGAATGGCTGAACAAGTTGTGGTATACAATGTGATGCAATATTGATTGCCATGCTGTAAGAAATGATAAGTTTGATTTTAGCAAAACATGGGAAGACTTGTATGAAATAATGAAGAATGAAATGAGCAGAACCAAGAGAACATTATATATAGTAACAGCAATGTTTTTTGAAGAATAACTGAACAAGTTATTTTGAGTAATTATAAATATTCAAATCAACTACAAAGGACCTATGATGGAAGGTGTTGTCCATCTCCAGAAAAAGAACTGATAAATAGGAGTATGCATCAGATGGTTTTACATATCTATATCTAGCTATCTATCTCTGTTGCTTGGTGGCCTTCTCTAGTCACAATGGGGGATGGGTAAAGAGGGAGGGATTCAATTTTAAACATAAAGTATATTTTAAAAAATTAATAAAATTTAATTTTAAAAATGATCCCCCCCATACAACATTTAGCCTCTTGATAGGGGAGTAAAACATATATTGTGGAAAGAATAAGAAGCTGAAATGATAAGTAGTGCAGCTAACTAATTATTCAAAGTGAAAAAGTTGGGGCAAGGAGAAGAGCCTAGCACTTACTCTTTGCATGTTAAGTGGACTTTTCCAAATGCAAAAATAAAACTTCATCCTTGAATCCATGGCTATGACATAACCATTTGAACTTCTTATTCTAGATCTGTATTTGCATATCATGTGGTCCTTACGGTATTTTGACAGGAATAGGCAGAATGCTCAGTATTGGGAAGTGAGATTGGGCAAATAGAAATGGCTGAAGTGTTTATGCAAGTATATCTTTTTAGTCTGATCTCTTCATTAGTTGCAGAATTGCTGTATTCGTTGCAGTGGTGTGAAGAATTAGAAAATCCAAATAGCATGCTAATTGAATTCTGTGAGACGCTTCAAGGAATGGGAATTACTTATGATAATTTATGTATGCTTAGCAAGATACCTGGACTGCTACAATTGATATTTATCAGGTAAAAAGCCCTTTTAGTTCCTGACTTCTTTATTTTTGATGTAGACTGTCGGGAGATGTGGAGCTGACTTCATGTACTGCCTTTTCACCAAGAGAATTGATTTAAATTTTTTTCTTTATCTTGAGATTGGTAGTAAACTGTGTTGAAGATAATGTGAGTCTTCTTTAATCAATACCACTCTGTACCTATGGGAAGGTCACTTACTATCCCCAAGTCTCAGTTATCTCATTTTAAAAATTAGGATAATAATATTTGCATTGCCTAATTCAGTGTCATTTAGAAAATTACAGAAGTGTATATGAAGTATTTTGTGTAAAATCATGGAAATGAGATATGTGTGTGTATATATACATATGTATATTTTAGCTGTGATTTCATTTACTTCTAAAATACTTCCCTCATTTCTCTGAATCTGTATTTATCTATTTCATATGAAACAATAATATTCCATTATTTTCCTGTATTGCAGTTTTAGTCATTCCCCAATAGATGGGTCACATCTAGTAAATGCATGCCTAGGCCCCACCTTAACCTTCATTCCATTACTGCCCATAGGACTTGGAGGTTCTAGATCCTTTTTGGATTTAGAATGTTAGCTGATATAAACAGTAGAAGTCGTTTATTAGTGAGGATACCAGAAGCTTAAGAAAATAACACTTTTGGCTTGGCAATAGATAGAGAGCTATATAGACATAGGGTAAATTAGATACCCTCTGGATAATTAAAAAAAAACCACATTTAATTGACATATTTGGTATTTTCCCCCCATTTGCAGTAACAAACCCTCCCAGATACAGTACCTTCACATAAAAAAAAAAAACCCTCAGTAAAACAGCCTAATACTTCAAACAGTTTTTGTTTTTGTAATTTACTATTTGTTAACGAAAAGGAAAGATCTATACTTTATAAATTTGAGACCGACATTATGACATTTAACCTGAATTTTATTGTCTTTTAGTATGGTTTTCATTTACATTATTGTCACCATTGTGTATATTGTTTACTGGTTCTGCATTAATTTGTACCGATCTTCGTGTATTTTCATTACTTTCATATACCACATATGGTTAAACCATTCTCTGTAATTGTTGAATACACACTATTTCCAGCTTTTTGCTTTTAAAAATAGTTCTGTGGTGAATATTTTGGTACATATGCAACCTTTCTCTAATTGGCCTTTGATGGTTAGCCTTGGATCATTTGATCAAAAAGTTTAAATTTAAGGATTAGTATCTTTTGTAGTATAGTTCCAGTTGAGTTTTATGAAATATTTGGATCAGTTCACAGCTCTACTAGCATTGAATTTTTTTTTTTTGCCTTTTTTGGGGAGGGCAATTGGGGTTAAGTGACTTGCCCAAGGTCACACAGCTAGTGTTTTGTGTTGTGTCTGATGCTGGATTTGAACTCAGGTTCTCCTGACTCCAGGGCCGGTGCTCTATTCACTGCCCCACCTAGCTGCCCCTGACTAGCAATGAATTTGTGTTACCACCTGCTCACTATCTCTTCAGCACAGACTTTTTCCTTTTTTTGCCAAATTAAAGGATATGAGGGGTCAAAGTTGTTTTATTTGCATTTTGAAAGATACATAATATTTTTACAAAGATGGCCTTTATAGCCAGTTTTCAAACCAGTAATAAATTTTAGAAAATAGATTTTTTAATAATTTTCTTCTGTTGTTTTTCTTTTAGGTCCAGGGACACTGGTAAACTTTGGGCTTTAACAATTTCTAAACTGATACATTCTAAGAACATTTTACCTGATGATCTTAAACAACTGTATAAGACAACAGAAGGGTATTTTAATTTATTATTATTATACTTTATAATTTCTCTTTAGGCAGTCATGCATGCTACCTTTCACTGAAATGAACTAATGAGCTTATATAGTTTTAGGAAACACCAATTATATTTTTAAAGATTTATCATTTTTGTAGGAATGCTCTTTTCCAAATGCTTTTCAACTGAATTCTATTTGAGGAAAGTGACTATTTGATTTTGGCATTGCTTTTTGCTTGTCTAAACAATGCATTTCAAAAGTCTGTTCTCTTACTTTGAACCAGAACTGTCAGTTTTTGTCATGAAGTGATTACTTTTTCAGAGTTAGGGCAAATTAACTTTTTTTGACTTGTCAAAGTAGTAGAAGCAGATCTTCATTATCCTTTGCTCTTAAAAGAAGAAAATTGTATTTAAATAAATCAGTTTTTCTGAGCTCTTTAAGAAAGTTAGGCAGCAGATGTTTAGAACTACCTTGTGTGATAGTATGGAAGTAGCTTTTAATAATTGAATTAAACTCTTAATTGAAAGTATTTCTAGTCATATACCGAGAGATGTAATGAAATACAAAAGTTAAAATATTGAAGAGCAAATTGTATCAAAGAAGCTGTGTGGACAGTGGAAAAATCACTGCCACCTTCCTCTGATTGCCCCAGTTGGAAGTATTCTCCCCCACTCAAGCTGTTTCTAGAGTACTTCATATTATTTTGCCTTAGGCATGCACTAACTTAAGCTTTTTTTTTCTATTGAAAGCCCCCTATTGGTGTTATTATTATTTAAAGAAATCACTTTGCTGATTTCAGTAAAGTATAATATGTACTATCAGCATTTTTCAGTAATTAATGGACATTAATGACCCTTTCCTTGGTTAGTCTTTCTAACTCCTTGTTTTGACTAAACCTAGATTTCACCTAATGACATACCTTTTCCATGGAAGGCTACTCTTGTCTTTCAATTCAAGTTGAGAAGAAAAGTGATAAGTATGCTTCTCATACTGCTTCCAGATATTGTTTTTGCAATGTCACTTAAGAAGCATTTGTTTTTGATCTCCAAACCATCTCATATGCTACCCTATCCTAATTGTAGCCATCTGAAGACTTTCCTTGGTACTGAAGTCCAAAGTTCACAGTGTTCTTCTAGCATCTCCCTTTTTCACTCTTTGCTCCTTGAACCTCACAGTTCTGATTTTCTCACCTTCATTGTGCAGTTTCCATGACCTTCATTTCTATTGTGAACACAACAATCATATGGCTATATCTTTGTCCTCATCACTACTTGTAACTACTGATTTGAGTTTCCCCAGTTCAGAATTTTTATGTTCCCTATGTTTTTTTTTCTTTCTTACTATTTCAAAGGAGATAGTCCTTGTTAAGGTGAATTCTGATTTTTTTATCCCATTTCTTTTCTCCTCTGATCTTGCCCTGTCATTAATATTAATCCCTTTTCCCTATCATATCTGTGACAATTTCTGTTAGCAATTTCTCTTTTGTCTATAAACATGTATTCCTCAATACTTTAAAAAAAGCTTTTCCTTAACTCTGCCATGTTCTAAAGCTTCATTATAACCTGTCTTGTCCCATTCACTAACTACTAAACCTATTGAAATGGAGCTATTTGATTTTTACATTACTTCTTACCCTTTCTCCTAATGCCAGTTTTCCTTAAAATCCTTTACAATATGATGCCATGACACCATATATTTGGTATTTTTTTGTCAAGGGTATCAGTCACTTAATTGCTAACTTCTGTGGTCTTTTTGCAGTTGTAATCCCCTACATCTCTGTAGTGTTGTGGTAACCACACATCCTCCTACTTGATTATCTCCCTTTTGGCTTCCACAACAATGAACTTACATATTTCTTTCCTTATGTCTCCTGAGTACTCTTTCTCCTTTTTCTCCTTCTGCCTCCTTAATGCATATATTTTCTAGGGTCTATTGTTGACTTTTTAAAATTTTCTTTGATAATGATATCAGTTCCCATTTATTTAGTGAATGACTCTTACTTTTTCTCAAGCTCTAGACCTACACTCTGAACTGCCTACTAGAAAATTCCATGTGGATAGGTCATCATTTGCCAAGTTCTATGGATTATAATTCTACAGTAATTCCCAAGGCTATCACTCACTTTATATTCTTATTGCTGCTGGCCATAGTTTAGGGCATGGGTCAACACCTGACCTGAGGACTGCCCTATATGAGCTAAGAATGTTTTTTTATATTTTAAAATACAACAAAACTTAATTTTAAAAGTACAGTAAAACTTTATTTAAATGATAAAAAAAGACACATTTTTAGGTCAGGAGCTGTATAAAACAGGTGGAGGGCTGGATATGGCCTACCAGGAGACCTTTATTGCCTCTTGCACTGTGTATTACAGTAATTTAAATTTCAGTTCTCACTGGTTAAATAATCCTGTAGAACATTATCAAATATCTAGTCATCCTATAGAACATTATCAAATTAGAGTTCCTAAAGTAGAACTTTAATGATGTCATTCTTGCTCAGAAACCTTCAGTGATTCCCTGTTGTGTATTGGATAAATTAAAACTTTTTATTTTCATCTCCAGGATACTCCACACCTGTCTTATCTTTGATTAGTCTACTCCATACCTTTCTTTTCAGCCAAATAAAATTCCTCATCATTCTCTGAACATGTCTGAGGCTTTTACACCTCTATACCTTTCCAAGTCATTCTAAATGCCTGGAATTCTCAACTGTTTCCTTATTTCCACAGTTTAAAATCTTAACCTTTTGTTCAAGGCCCAAATCAAAGACTTTCTCCTTGAGAATTCTTTCTTACTTTCCTCTGCTCCCTTCTTGGAAGTGTTTGCTCTGTCCCCTTTGATCTGTCATGAAAACAGTCAGTTCATGCAAAGTACAGTGAGGGAGGCCTGTGATCTTTGCTAGCAGGAAGATTGAGGCCCATGGATGGCTTGAGCTCCTGAGTTCTGAGATGCAGTAGATTATGTTTATAAGGTAGCCACACTAGTACAACTACTAACACGTAACAAATCAGTGTGTTAGACCCCAAGAATGGAGGAACAAAAGAGGGGTCAACTGGCCTGGGTTGGAAACAGCTGCTTAAAATTTCATGCTGATTAACTGTTTTTCAAGGAATATCTTCTGTAAGGGGATTTGTTTTCTACTGTATGAATACAAAATGTAGCTATAAATTTTTTTTTTTTACTTTTTGGAGGGGGGAGGGCAGGGCAGTTGGGGTTAAGTGACTTGCCCAAGGTCACACGGCTAGTAAGTGTTAAATATAAGTCTGAGGCTGGATTTGAACTCGGGTCCTCCTGACCCCAGGATCGGCATTCTACTCACTGCACCACCTAGCCGCCCCAGCTATAAAATTTTTAAAGGTTAAGGTCCCTGATTCCAAGAAATTGAAAATGTTTTGTGAATAGGAATCAGACAGATTTACAAATAATTATAATACAAAGCATAACAATGCATGAGAGGAACCATGAGTGGATTACTCTCTTTCTGGGTGTGGGTAAGATAGGGAGACTCAGTCTCAAAAGTACAAAACAAAACATAAAATAGGAAAAACAGTTGATTGTTAGCAGAAAAAAAGGATATATCCTTTAGCTTTGACAGTGTAGTATTCACATTGACCATTGTATTTGGCCAAACTTTGGCTGCATTTTTCTTGATGCATTATGTGATACAAGTTGAATAGCTTAAACAAAAAAGGGATGGTTATTGGGGATTTTTCTGAATTAACTATACTATATATATATAGTATATATATACTATATATATATAGTAGAAGTATTATTTTAAAAATCTTTCTATAACATCTTTTCTCCTCTGTGGACAGGTTTTTTCCAGTAACTGAAGGTAGTTTGCATACTGTTCAGAGTCTCTCTCCATTTTTGCCTTTAGAAGATAAGGAAGAACTAGTTAACCAGTGTACAGCTAGACTTTTGACATGCACAAACAAAGATCTTTGTAATATTGATGGTAAGTTAACTTTTAAAAAATAACTTTCATGTTAATCTGTACTCCATTGAGTAGTTATGACTGGAGGTGATACTTATTTTTAGAATGAAAAATTAATTAACTGGTAGAATACATGCCATGCAAATAAAATGGCAATATATATTGCTGGACAATGATCATTTGTCACCATTCCTGTGCCTCTGCTACGTACCATCATAAGGAAGGTGTATAGCCACAGTGAACCCTTTAGTTCAGTCCTTCATTTATGAACATAGAATACCTTGCCACTATATTGTAAAACTTGGAGGTTCCCTTTGTTTACCTTGGAAGTCCTCTGATTTTATAGATGAGAAAACCAAGGAGTTCAGTGACTTTGAGAACCCACATGAGAATATCACAGAATTTCACTGTTTGCAGAGATCTCATTGACTTTCTCTGGTTCTACACATAGCCAAAATAAGAATTCTCACTGCAGCACATGCAGCATCTGGTCGTTCAACCTTTATATATAGAAGACTTCTGATGAATGGGAGCCCACCACCTACTGCATCAGACCATTCCACTTATGGATAACTTTGATTGTGAAGACATTTTGTCTTAAGATCAAGACTGTCTCTGCAATTTCGCTCATTGCTGTGAAATAGCCACCATGTCTTCCTCAAATCTTCTCTTTCTCTATGCTAAACAATCCTTATAGTGTAAACTAATCTTCATAAGGTATCAGCTTGAGTTCCTTTACCACTCTTGTTGTTTTCTTTTGTATGTCCTCCAGTTGAGAAATACCCTTCTTTAACTGGGATTCCTAGAATTGAACACAGTTATTCCTGGTGTGTTCTGACCAGGGCAGAGTATAGCAGACCTTTCACCTTCTTATTCCTGGAAGTTTTGCTTCTCTTAATGTAGCCCAATTTCACAGTAACTTTTTTGGTAGCCACATTCACCCTTTTAACTCATTGAGCGTATAGTCCACCAAACTGTGCAGATCTTTTTCAGACAATCTGCTATCTGACCATTCATCTCCCATATTATACTCATAAGGTTGATTTTTTTTGAACCCACCTTGAAAGACTTTGCATTTGTCCCTATTAAATTTTGTTCTGTTCAGCCCAATGTTCTAGTCTGGCAAAACCTTTTTTCATCTTCACTTGTCTTTCAAAAATGTTAAAGAGCATAGGCCCATGCATAGATTCCTAGAGCATTCTACTAGAGATGGCCTGTCAAGTTTTGTTTTTTAATTCTTATTTAAACTGCCTAACTTATTCTATCTAACTTAGCAGATACCAAGTAAAATTGGTATTTCCATTTACATAGTAAAGCAGAAAATAAGATTGTACATAAAACTGCAGATTGCTATCAAGTACATCTTGCTCTTTTAAGTATATGATTTTACTTGTAACTTTCATGTCCAGCTTGCTTATTTCTCACCTTCCTTCTGTTGTCTTTTCTTCCTTTAAAGAAAAAAATGTTCAATGATCTCCTTTTTTTTCCCTGTTCCCAAGTCTTCACCATTAGAAAAGGAAAAAGAAAACCCAGGGCTTTCTAACAAATAAGCATAGTTAAGCAAAAGAAATTTTAAAAAATGTATGTTTTATTCTGCACCTTGTGTGTCACCTTTTTGTCAAGAGTGAATGTGCTTCATCATCAGCCCTCTAGAGTCATGGTTTGTCATTGCATTGATCAGAATTCTCAAGTCTTTCAAAGTTGTTTTTCTTTATATGTGATTGTTGTATAAATTATCCTTTTAGTTCTGCTACTTCTAGTGAAAGTCTGACCACATAACCATTTCCTAGTCCATTTAACTTACTACATTTTTGTATCTTTTTCACAAAAATGGCAAAACAAATACATTGCTATCATAGATATCTAGGCAAACAATGACATTGCTCTGCTTTATAGAAGAGGAAATAAGTTTAGTAAGGCATGACATTATTGAAAAAGTTATGCTGCTTTCTATGATCATTGTTTCCTTTCCTATAAATTGTTTAATAATATTTTGTCAAATTCATTCCATCCAAACCACTCTACAGTTTTGCACATTCTGTTCTTTTTCATTCTTTGAAAGCCAGTACATTTGATCTCTCCAGACAATTCCACATTGCCCTTTCCTTTCTCTACTGTCTTTCAGATATCATTGACATTGGCTCAGCAATAATATCTACCACTTCTTTCGGTACTAAGGATATCGTTCGTCTGGGATAGGACACTTGAATTCATTAAGGGCAAAGAGGTTCTCTCTTAATTATCTCCTTAATTAGCCATTTTTCTTCTTTTTACCATTCAAAGGTCATTCTCCTTGGCAGAGAAGTAAATTTAGAAATACATAGTTCTACTTTGTCTTGTCACTTACCATGTTATCCATCCCCAAACAATGGTCCTACCTCTTCTTTGAGCTGCTTCTTTTCCCCCAGTTAAGCAGTACAACTCCCCCTCCCCCACCCAAACAAAACAAAAAATCTCATAACTATCTCTTTGTTGTCCTTGGCTTTCCTTGCCAGCCTTAATTGTTTTGAACTTGAGCACTCTGCTATATGTATATATTTTTTAAAGAAACATAAATATAATATATATATAATATAATATATAATATATTTATATTATATAATAATATAAATACAATTTATATTAATCCATTAAAAGGGGAAATAGGAAAATCAACTTCTCTCATATCAAAGAAATGCTTAAAGAAATTAAGCAAATGCATTTGATACAGTGATCACATCTGACAATGTAATTCGGTATTTTGTCCAATAGAGCCTCCTTCCTTCCCACATTCTCTGCCATAAGGAAGGATGTATCTTTTCATTACTTCTTTCCCTGGACCGTCAAAATTTTTACTCACACTTCAGCTTCCTTTTTAGCATTCTTATAATTTACATTGTTATAGTCCTTGTGGTTTTTTGTCCTTTTGATCTGCTTATCAATTTATCCAGTTTTTCATGCTTCTCTGAACTTTTCACAGTTGCCTAATGTTTATACAGTATCATTTCAAACTTTTATGTTTACCTTCTGTTATTTACTCTCATTTCCACATTGTATATGTAGTTTTAAAAAATCTAGGTTGATTTGTGAGTTTTTTGTCCATCTACATCACTCATTTCAGACATCTACTCCAATTTTTCCTGTGTTTTCTGAATTTCATTCAAGTGCATCTCATCCCTTTTGGGCTGATTTTGTCAGAATTATAGTTCATAGATTTCTGCATATTCTTCCCCTGAACCTTTTGAAATCTACTCTTTGAAAATCTTGGGTATATATCAATTCTGACTTTCTTCCTTATCACAAGTTCTATAAAAGTTGAAAACTTTTCCTTCAAAATTTTCATCAATTTCCCTCTCCTCCCCCCAACCCCTCTGTTTGGCAAAGAAAAGGAAAATTCTCCCCATTGGTTTCTCTTCCTTCTGAAGTATGAAGTTATCAGAAATTCAGATCAAGAAATTATTAGCTGCTCTCTTTTTGGCAGAAGAACTTTAGCATATGTCTAGATAATTGAGATCCTGCGAAACTAGTGATGAATGATCAAAAGTAGTTAGAGAGCTTCCCTGGCATATCGTGAGTACACACCCTGGAAAGACCCTGGAAAGAGATCTCTGTTCCTATAATCAGGTTAATTGATAAATAGCTTTCTCATTTCCCATCAGCATTGAGTTATCAACCACCTATCCCCATTTTCTTCTAGTCTTTTATATAATGATCCTTTAGCAATACCTTGAACTTGATAATTCCTTTTTGGATATGTAGATGCTTCTTCCTCAGAGCATTAAACTTTGATTTTTAGCTCTAAATGTACAGCTCTCCTGATCTCTAGTAAGACATTTCTCACTGTATCACACTGTGTCCTCTAAGCTTAACCCATCTCTTCTCTTGGTAACTGTTGATTGACATGTGAAGGAAAAGGGAAACATACTGTTGCTTTTTGTACCATAATTCCAATCCATTCATTATTTCTCCATCCTATTGATTAGCTATTTAGGTTGGGTAATAAGAACTGAGTTTCATTTACTATGCATAGAAATCACCATGAAGCATTTTTTTATGGCTGCCATATAGGTGATGATAAAAGGGAAAGTGTCTTTTAAAGGTGGAAGAAAAGTTTTTAAAATTAACATATTTTTTTAAAAATTATATATTTCCCCCTTACTTTGACAGATGAGGAAACTAAATTTCAAAGGCATATAGCTTGGCTAAATCAGTTTCTCGTTTAATTTTTCTTTAAATTAAAATTGAGTCAGTATGGTATAGACTTCAGAGGTTCCCAAGCTTATTTGGTCTACTGTCCCCTTAGGGGAAAAAAAAATCTTTACTCAGCGCCAACCTCCTTCCCCCTCCCCCAGGGGAAATCTTCCTTTAACCCTTGAATGGTTTGGGTTTTTTTCCGAAATTTGTGTCACCCAAGGCAATAGCCACTGACCCCCCCCCCCCCGCCCCAATAATTCCATTGTCTCCCTGGGGTGATATGGCCCACTTTGGGTACTTATGGTATAGAGAATAGAGAGCCAACTGGGTTCAAGTTCCACCTCTGACACAACTGACTTGCAGAGAAGGTGCTGACCTGAGTTAGTGGTAGGAATTTCCTCACTTAGGAGTTCCCTGTACCAGTGAAATCACAGGTCTAGTTTCTATCCCTATCCCTAAGTCTAAAGAAGTTGTTTGATGCTTTGTGTAAGTGCTCTGTAGATTTCTTTTAATAATTATTCATTTGAGGAGAAATTGATCCTTTAAAAGAATAGATGTCCTATAATATAATACCTATATCATTTTCACATTGGCTTTTGCTTTAGGAAGTTTTGGATATCTTTCCATTTTGAATTCTTGTCTGAGAAAGGGAAGCATCGACAGTAGAGAGAAACTCTATGGAATACTAAAAATTATCATGTCATGGAAGAGTGACCATGAAGATATTTTTCTTTTCAGTTGGTAGGTCATTCACTATATTATAATTTTCTTCTTTTTCTGTATATAAAGTGTATTTCTTTTTTTCTTTTTTTTTTTGCTTTTTGGAGGGGCAAGGCAGGGCAATTGGGGTTAAGTGACTTGCCCAAGGTCACATGGCTAGTAAGTATTAAGTGTTTGAGGCCAGATTTGAATTCAGGTCCTCCTGACTTCAGGGCCGGTGCTCTATTCACTGTGCCACCTAGCTGCCCCTCCTAAAAAGTGTATTTCTTAACATAGCTTGTTAAACTTACAGTATTGTAGAACTTTAAGTCAAAAGGCTAATGACAAGGTTGAAATGAATTATCTTTAGTTTTTTGTCAGTTAAGCATATTTTTAATCCTTTGTGTTTTTGGTGCAGCAATTTGAAAGAAGCAAGTCCTCAACTACTTGGCTTAAATATAGAAATAATCCGCTTACTTTCCATATTACTGAAGTATTCTTCATCTCTTTTGGTGGATGGTGACTGGGACTTCATCATGTGTTCAATGTTGGCTTGGTTGGAGGTAATATGATTTCTTATGTTTCCACATAAGCATTAGTAATTCTTTAATTTTTAATGAAAATTATATGGAAGAAACTAAAAACATTTTACATCTATCAAAAGAGTAGTTTGTTATTTATAAACCTTTATATCCAGTATCTCACTTTATCTGTACTGAGTAGTTTTTTTTTTTAAAGCAATCGGGGTTAAGTAACTTGCTCAAGGTTACATGGCCAGGTGTTTCTGGGTGGGTGCTAAGTATCTGAGCCCGGATTCGATCCCAGGTCTCCCGACTCTGGGGCCAGTGCTCTTATTCACTGCACCACCTGGCCACCCCCTGTACTGAGTAGTTTTATGAAGGTAAGTGTAGTATTCCCATTTACAAATAAAAAATAAGGTCACTGTCATCAAATAACTTGCTAAAATTCATAAATCTATTAATAAGACTAAAATCTAAGACTTCTCGTTCCACTTGTAATGTTATTTCCATTATATTGCCTTGTTTCTTGCTATTATGCATCAGTTGTTATGTTGATTAGTGAATAAAATGAAAGATAAGAAATTGCTAGCAAATCACATATTCTGATACTATATCATAAATATATTAATATTTCTTTTCATTTGCTCTTTCTTTTTAATCTCTGCCACTTGGAGAGTTCTTTAAAGCAAGAGACTTTTCATATCATATTTCTTAGTTTCTTATGAATGTACGTATTCCCAAAAATTCATAAAATGGAATTTGTAAGTACTTTACAGAAGTATATTAATGATGATCAACCAACCAAATAATGAGTATTTATTGTTTTTGCCAGGCACTGTGCTAAGTGCTGGGAATCCAAATGAATGAAATAATCCTTATTAATAAGTGTAGAATAAATATAAGAGAGGAAGGGAGAGTACTAGTCATTGGAGGAAATCAGAAATCTTTATGTAGAAGATGGTACTTAAACTGTGTCTTGAAGGAAGTGAGGGATACTTTAAGGTGTAGGTGAAAAGGAAGTACATTCCAGGCCTGGGGAATAGCCTGTACAAAAGCACAAAGAAGGAAGATTGAATGTTATGTGAGAAATAGAGAGAAACCCACTTTGGCGAATAAGGTTGAAAATAAAAAGGAGTCTTGTTGTGAAAGGTTATGAAGGCCTTTAAGAGTCAAACAGAGAGCTGGGCTTGGTGGTGCACACTTGTAATCCTTTCTACCACCTGTATGCAAGGAGCATTGGGGAGGGTGAGGATGGTGGATTGTTTGAGCTCAGGAGTTCTGAGATGCATTGGAGCTAAGCTGACCTAAGCGGATGTCTTGGTTATATCCCACACACTCATGGGGAAGAGTTAGGAGAAGCACAAGGCTGCCTAATAAGGATGAACCAACCCATGTTCAGAATGGAGCAGATCAAAACTATGCAGATCAGCAGTGGGATAGAGTGGCACTTCCATTCTGGGAAAGATAGGGAAGTCCCATTCCTAACCCTCTGTGCCCCTCCTGAAAAAAATAAAAGCCTAATGGGAATTTATATTTTATCCTAGGTGTAATAGGGATCCAGTGGAATTTATTGAGTAGTTGTAGTGGCAAGCACCCCAAGCATCCTCAGGTGGCTGCCCACACAGGTTCTTGGATCTGCTTTGTTAAAGGAAAGCAATTCAAAATGGGTTAACAAGCTTACTTTAATCAGTCAGACATATATCGTTTACCTTGTTCAGGGGAAAAAGGTCAGCACCCCGAACTTCAAAGTATACAGGCAGAATTATCAAGACAGAAACAGATCAAGTAGACAGCTTTCCAAACTGTCCAGCCATTACATCCATACCCAGTCAACATCTGGGTTTCAACATCTGGGTTTTTTCAAAGCCGGGGGGGCTCTGGACAATGGCTTCCCAGAATCCAGATCAAATCACAGAACACTTCTCAAAGTGAGCCCCCAAAACAAAGCCTCACATCAGGGCTTATATAGCCTTCTCCTGGCTCAGAGAATGTAACCACCTTATTGACTCACTGGCCAATCAAGAAGTATCTGCTGAAAAACAAGCCTCCCACCCCAGTCTCCAGGTGCACTTTAGCCTAGGGGCAGGGAAGATCTTCCAAATTTACATTCTCATTACAGTTGTAAAATAACATGGTTCTGTATGCTCTTAAAGAAAATCATTTTAGCCAGCTGAGTGGAGGTAGGATTGAAGTGGGGAGAAATTTGAGGTTGTGAGACCAATTAGGACACCATTGAAATAATCTAGGTCAGTAATGATAGCCTGAAGAGAGTAGTAGTTGAATATGAGGGATATTGTAGAGGAGAAATGGCAAGAATTGGCAATTGATTTTGGGGGTGGGGTGGTAAAGGGGGAGGTGTAGGTGAAGTGAGGGAGTACAGGAAGGCTGGAAGAATGGTAATGCCCTTTACAGAGATTGGGACATTTGGAAGAAGAGTAGATTTTGGGGAAAGATTGAATTTGAGGTGTCTCCAGAACATTCAGTTTGAAACATCCAATGGACCTGAAATTCAGGGTAAAGACTAGCATAGAAAATGTAAATCTGGGATTCATCAGTATAGAGATGATAATTTTACTGGGAGGACTTGTTGAGAGTACTGAGATAAAGTATAGAGAGAGGAAAAAAGAGGGTCCAACACACCTTTTTGCATGTGAGGATACATCAATATGCAAAAATTTACAAGTTTATCATTATATGAAACTTAAGTTATAGGAACTCTTCTCCACATTATTACTTGCCTCTGACTTAGAAGATGAGTCCTCTGGAATTGAGTCACTTAGAGGTTAAGTGCCAGGGTTATATAGCTAGTAAATGTCAGAAGTAGGTTAAACTTAGGTCTCCCTGACCCAGCATTCTATTTTTTACCCCTCTGTATTATGATATATTCAAGAAAATTTAGAGAGGGCCCACTTTTCCTTTTGAAAGTTTGGGTCAGTTCGGTTTGGTTTCACTTAAGTTCAGGATTATGCTTCTCAGCTACAAACAATTCACACTTTAAGCATTATGTAAATTCACATTACACAAATTTGATTTTATGCAAAAGAATTGTGAAATAAACTGCATTCCAAAAAATCTTATGTAATTTTACTCTGCTCTCATCACTGTGCTCTCTCTCTCCTTTCTCTTTCTTTTTCTCTCTCCCTTTCCCTCTCCTCTTATCTTGGCTTGGCACTCTGTGACCTCTCAAACCCCTGCCAAAAAAAAGAAACCTAAAAAAAATCCTTCAAGTAAAAGCAGAGGAACCCATGGAGAGAGACTACCACTCCTATGACCTAATCTTGTCTGGTAGACCTCAAGCCTGAAGAGAGGAAAACCTTTGCTCCATTCCACCCACCTTCCCACATATATGATCCCTCCATTCTTCTGCCACTCCGTGTTCAAGTACTTCATTTACACCAAGCCCCAATGTGTCACCCATTCTCTTCTGTCTGTGTCTGTGTCTATGTCAGGCCCACAAGTGTCTTCCACTCCTCCCCACTCCTGGTATTCCTCCTGATCTTGGTTCTCTGTTCCTGGCCCCTACACGTCCAGCGAATTTGCATAATGTAAACATCTCTTAAAGGCGTGGTCTGCTTGAACAATTCATTTAAATATAAATGTAACCCATGTTTCAAAAAGTCTCTCTTACAGAGATTGTTGATGTCCTCTTTAAGATCACAGGGTATTTAGAAAAACAGCTCATGTTGGCATTTTTGAAGTGACAGTTGAAAAATGTTTTACGAAGAAGTGCTTCTCCCTAAGGAGTCAGCAAGAAGGTGATAAGTTTTATCTTTGGTCTCTGAGGAGCTCTGAAGGCTTTGTGGAGAAGACAAAGAGGGAAGAAGGTTATGTGAAACTTCTTCCATATCAAAGCTGTTGTAAGTGATGTGTCACAAAAAAAATCTTATAAAAATTGAGTAGCTCACAAATAGAGTATTTTAAAAAGATTTGTTACACTTAAACACCAAAAAGTGAGCATTTTCTCTTATAAAGTAGGACAGAAAAAGATAATTTTTATATGAAATTATAAATTTCTCTTTATATATAGCTTGCTTTTAAAAAGATTATATAAGAAATTCAAAATATAGCAGCCATCCAGTTTGTCTGTTAGTTTCTGATTTTCTTTCTTTTCTAGGTATTTTCTTTTAAATACTATTGTGAGTGGAGGGGTTGGCAAACCTATCACTGTCCCCTTTCTTTTCATCTCCACACTACTCCCATTCCCTCCAATTGAAAAGTTAAAAAAGCAAAATAAAAACTTTGTAACAGATATTTATAGACAAGTGAAACAAATTCACACATTGACCATAGCTGAAAAATCTTTGATTGATTCTTCCCCTTGAGTCTACTACCTCTGTCAAGAAAAGTTAGAGAAAATTATCTCATATAATCAGGCTGCACAAGTAGATTTCTGTACAAATAAGGAATAAGAGGGAGGGGAGGGCAAAGGAGCCAATGTGGCAGAATAGGGGTAGCGGTCCAGCTGAACTCTTCTAATTTTCTACTCCAAATGACTTTTTAAAATATGTCAAATTGAATTCTGGAGTGGCAGAGCCAACAAAAGGTCAGGATAAGATATTTTTCCAGCCCAAGACAACATAGGAGGTCAGCAGAAGAGGTTTATGACACTAGAGTGGGGGCCAACCCAGAGCAAACATGGTGGCAACACCAGCAGAGCCTTGGAGTTAGCTGCAACATTAGTAACAACAGCTGTGAGAGCTCTCGGCCCAGACAGACTGGTCAGAAAGAAATTGTAGGGACCCTGAGCTGACACTGGGACCAGGACCCTGAAATCTTGTCCATATGTGATTCTGGGTCAGTTCCAGGGTGGAGAGAAGCACCCATATTGGTCACAAGGGAGTAAGGGCTCTGGTTGCTGTTTTAGGGTAGAGAGGAGTACTAGTACTTGAAGCCACAATGGAGGAAGGGCCCTTCCTGGGTAAAGACCAGAACACCAACCAGGAGAGTGGTGACCACAACAACCAGGAGAGTAGAGTAGTGACCACACCTCTCCTAGAATCACACCACTTTAGAAGCACTGAAAACTTACACACTCTTAGAACTAGCTCTGAAAACAGCAGCAGGAAAAATTCTGAAGCTTGAGGACAGTGCCCCAAGTGACCACATCCCCAGATGAACAGAGCCCAACTCTTTTTTTGCTTATTCCACTCTGTTTTATTTTTTTTGCTGGTAAAGTACTTTTTATTTTAAAATTAAAATTTATTTATTTACTTTTAGTTTACAACTTTCAGTTCCACAATCCCTTGAGTTTCACATTTTCTCCCCCTACCCTCCATGATGGCATGCAATCAAATATAGGTTCTACAAATATCTTCACATTGAACATTAGTCAAGTTGTTAAAGAAGGATTATACCCAGTGGAGTGAACGGTGAGAAAGAAGGGACAAGACAAAACAAAACACAAAAGAGAGAGAGAGCAAGTAGTTTGCTTCAATCTGCATTCATACTCTGTAGTTCTTTCTCTGGATATGGATAGCCCTTTCCATCATGAGTCTTTTGAAGTTGTCTTCTAACCTTGTATTGCTGAGAGGAGCCCAGTCTATTAAAGGTAGTTGTCACACATGTGTTGTGTCTGTAACTGTGTACAAAGTTCTCCTGGTTCTACTCTCCTCACTCAGCATCAGTTTATATAAGTCTCTCCAGGTTATTATAAAGTGCCTCTGCTCCTCATTTCATTTAACAGAATAGTATTCCATTACATTCATATACCACAACTTGTTTAGCCATTCCCCAACTGATGGGCATCCCCTTGATTTCCAATTCTTTGCCACCACAAATAGAGCTGCTATATTTTTGTACATATAAGTCCTCCCACTTCTATGATTTCTTTGGGATACAACCCTAGAAGTGGTATTGCTGGGTCAAAGGGTATGCACTTTTTTTTTTAAACAATTGGGGTTAAGTACTTGCCCAAGGTTACACAGCCAGTTTTTTTGTGTGTGTGGGTGTTAAGTATCTGAGACCAGAACCGGGTCCTCCCTACTCCAGGCCAGTGCTCTTACTCACTGTGCCACCTAGCCGCCCCAGGGTATGCACTTTTTTATATCCCTTTGGGGATAGTTCTGGATTGCAGAGCCCAACTTTATCATAAAGTTCAGAGTCAAGAAATTGGCCAGAAAAATGAGCAAACAACAAAAAAAGAACTTGACCATAAAAAAGTATCAAGGTGGTAGGGAAAACCAAGATACAGATTCAGAAGAAGACAATGATATGGAAACAACCGCAAGCAAAGCCTCAAAGAAAAAGGTAAATTGAACCCAAGCCCAACAAGGATTCCTGAAAGAGTTTAAGAAAGAGATAAGCATGGTAGAGGAAAAAATTGCAAAAAGAAATGGTTCAAAGAATTCTGAAAAGAGAATGAGCAACTTAGTAAAAAAAAAAAAGGCACAAGAAAAATAGTGAAGAAAATAACACCTTAAAACACAGAATTAGCCAAATGGTAAAAGAACCACAAACATTCACTAAAAAAATAACTCCTTAAAAAATAGAATAGGCCAAATTGAAAAAGGGGTACAAAAACTCATTGAAAAAGAGAAGTCCTTAAAAATTAGAATTGAGCAAGTGGAAGCTAATGAGTTCGTGAGATATCAATAAATAATGAAAAATTTAAAAAATGAAAAAAGATGAAAATGTGAAATATCATGAAAGCAACTCAATTGGAAAATAAATCATGGAGATACCATTGAAGAATTATTGGACTACCTGAAAGTGATGATAAAAAAAAAAGCTCAGACATCATATTTGAGGAAATTATAAAGGAATACAAATACTCCCCCTGTGTCTTAGATCCAGAGGGCAAAATAGAAATTGAAAGAATCCCCTGATCACCTCCTGAAAGATATCCCAAAATTAAAACTCCCAGGAATATTGTAGCCAAATTGCAGTGCTATCAAGTCAGAGGGAAACTATTGTAAAGCAGCCAGAAAGAAACAATTAAAATATCATGCTGCCACAGTTAAGATGACAAGATTTAGCAGCTTCCACGTTAAAGGAACAGTGGGCATGGAATATCATATTCCAGAAGGCAAAGGAGGTAGGATTAAACCAAGAATAACCTACTCAGCAAAACTGAGTATCATCCTTCAGGAGAAAAAAGGTGGTCATCTAATGAAATAGAGGACTTTAAAGCATTCCTGATGAAAAGACCAGAGCTGAAGAGGAAATTTGACATTCAAACATAAGTCTCAAGAAATCAAAAAAGGTACACATGAAAGAGGAATAAATCATAAGGGACTCAGTTAAACTGTTAACATTCCTATATGAGAAGATGATACATGTAACTTTATGCAGAGGACAGAGGTGTGAGTTACGTTGAGATGATCTCCCAAAAAGGGGGGGGGTGAGAAAGAGGGATACCCTAGAAGAAGGGGAGAAGAAAAAAATAAATTTATCTCTAATAAGCATTCAAGGAAGAACTTTTACAGTGGAGGGGGAAATAGGAAGGGGGTGATTAGCAGCATCGCTTGAACCTCATTGTCATTGGAATGGGTTCAAAGTGGGAAGATTTTATATATATACACTTAAGTTAAGTATAGAAATCTATCTTACCCAATAGGGAAGTAGAAGGGGAAAGGGATAAAAGAGAGGAGGGGGTAGATTAATGGAGGCAGTGGTCAGAAGAAGAACAGACTTGAGGAGGGGAGGGAGTGGATAAAAAAGGATAAATAAAAGATACAACCCTGAGGTACTACCTCACACACTGGATTGGGTAACATGACAGAAAAGGAAAATGACAAGTGCAGGAGGGGAAGTGGGAAAACACACACACTATAGCACTGTGGATAGAGTTGTGACCTGGTCCAACCATTCTGGTTTATGAGATATACATAACCTTTGACTAGCAATACCACTCCTAGGTCTGTGTCCCAAAGAGATCAAAGGAAAAGGAACTATATGTACAAAGATATTTATAGTAGCTCTATTTGTGGGGGCAAAGGATTGGAAATTGAGGGGGGTGCCCATCATTTGGAGAATGACTGAACAAGTTGTAGTGTATGATTGTGATGGAATACTGTTGTGCTAGAAGAAATGAAGAACAGGATGGTTTCAGAAAAACCTATAAAGAAGTAAATGAACTGATACAGAGTGAAGGGAACAGAAATAAAGTTTTGTTTTTTTTTAAAGGGATACGGTGGGTAGCAGCTGACATTTGAACCTCATTCTCATCTAAACTAGTCAAAGGAGGGAAGGATGAATGCAATACCCACATGAGTTGGGTACAGAAGTGTTTTTACTCATCATGGAAATAGGGAAAAGGGAGAAGGGGAAATGGAAGGGTAGAAAAAGGAGACATTTATCCTAAGTATTTATAACACTCTGAGGATAATACTAAACTATTTATAGCTTTTTTTGAGGTGGCAAAAAATGGAATGTGAAGGGAATGAGTACCCATTTATTGGGAAATGGCTGAAGAAATTATCATATATTAATGTGATGGATTACTACCTATGGTACAAGAAGTGATGAAGGGGATGGTATCAAAGGAACCTGGGAACACTTGTGTGGACTAAGGCAGAGTAAAGTGAATAGAACCAGGGAACAGTTTATACATTGAACGACTTCAGGAACTCTGATCAGCATAATGTCAACCACAATTTCAGAGGATTAATGATGAAACATACTGCTGCTTTCTGGTAGATAAAAGACTGAATACACACAACACAACTATACATATATAAGTATGTGTGTGTGTTGTTTTTTCCCTTTTGGACATGGCCAATGCAGAAATTTGTTTTGCCTGAATACATATATTTCTAACAGGGTTTATTTTATTTTGTCCTCAAGGAGCAGGACTTGGGGAGTGGGGGACAGGGGGAGTTGGAGGGGAAGGGAAGAAAGAAAAGTGTATTTTTGCTGATTGAAAAAATAAATATTTAATTTTTAAAAATAGTTGTGTGATCCTGGGCAAGTCATTTCTCCGAGCCTCATTTTTCCTAATTTTATTTTATTTTTTTTTGCTTTTTTTTTGGAGGGCAATTGGGATTAAATGACTTGCCCAGGGTCACATGGCTAGTTTTTGTGTTCAGTGTCTGAGGCCGGATCCAAACCCTGGTCCTCCTGACTCCAGGGCCGATGCTCTATTCACTGCGCCACCTAGCTGCCCCATTTTTCCTAATTTTAAGAAATATTTTGCATTTTCTTTTTTATTGTATTACTTTAAGGATTGAATGGATGAAAGGAATGATTTAAGCATTTCAAGAATATGCTTTATAAAGTATTAAAGTATAATGTAAATATAGTACCATTATTGCATCTGATTTTAATAATTAGAAATTTGCTGAATTAATTCTAACTGATTGTTATTCCAGACAACAAGTGAAAATCATGCACTGTATCCTGTTCCACTTGTGCAACTGTTTGCCTGTGTTAGCTGTGATTTGGCTTATACTCTGAGTGCTTATTTCAGTTCCATAAGCAGCAACCTTCCTGTAAACCTAATCAGTGAATGGCATGAGTTTTTTTCTGAAGGCATACACAGTTTACTTTTACCTCTTTTGGTGAAGATTACAGGTAAGTAAAAAGTGAAATAATATCCTGTTCTTGAAGTGGTTGCTCGATATTCATGGGATTTGTCCATAAAGTTATCTATAGGTTCATAACTAGATGTATTTATAAAAATTCAGATTAAAAGAAAATGAAATGGTATTATAAATGTTTGAAGTAGTATGGGAAGGGTAAGAAGAAGAATGCTGAAAGTGAGGTAGAAATAGCAGTTGTGTTGCTTTTTTATAGCCTTCATATAATATGATGATAATTGATAACTTTGGAGTTGAATACATACCTGACTCCTAAAACAGTTGCAAACAAGCCTTTTATTTCTTTTTTTTAAACAAAAAGTATTTATTTTTTATTGAGCAATCAGGGTTAAGTAACTTGCTCAAGTACACGGCCAGTTATTTCTGGGTGTGGTGCTGAGTGTCTGAGCCCGGGATTCGATCTTCAGGTCATCCCAACACTGGAGCCGGTGCTCTTACTTGCTGAGCCACCTGGCTGCCCCAACAGTATTTATTTTTAACATTCTTTTTAAATTTTGAGTTCTAAATTCTCTCCCTTATTCCCAGCCCTCCCCTCCCCACATTTACATATTAGCCTTACTACAAAAAAAAAAGCCAAAAAGAAATGGAGAAAATTATACTTCAATTTGCGCTTAAGAGTTCATCAATTCTCTCTCCCATGGTAGAGAGCATTTTTTCATCATGAGATCTTAGGAGTTGTCTTGGATCATTGCATTGATCAGAGTAGCCAGGTCTTTCACAGTTGATCATCCTCATAATAGTGCTGTTACTGTGCACAGTGATCTGGTTCCTCTTATTTCACAGGCTTTTTATTTTTAACATGACAAAAATACTTACCTCTCTTGCTTAACTGATTTTTTTCAAGAGGGTGACATAAACAGTCAAGCATTATTTTGATTAGAAAGGTTGTTTGACTTGTCACTTATGCCATGGGCTTTTTGATCTTGTTAGGAGTTGCTGGTTTGAATACAGTGCTGTGAAAAAAAAAATCTCTTACCATCAGAGTCTAGTCAGTAACTGCATGGTTCACAAAGTCTTATCCAAATCACTTCCTTTTCTTTTGAAGTCTATGGTATATGAGTAGGTCCTTGTTGAAGAAAAAGAGAAGGAGATAGCAATAGTCTGAAGCAACCGAGTTTTAGTGTTATCCAAAAGTGCACCAGGGCATTTGGTTGTTTAGGAAATTTCAAAATTCCTTTGCTTTTTAAATCAGAGAGGGCTATTCTTAGAGTGTTTTTTTTTTGAGGGGGGAAGGTAGGACAAATTGGGGTTAAGTGACTTGCCCAAGGTCACATGGCTAATTTTGTGTTAAGTGTCTGAGGTCAGTGCTGATTCCAGGGCCTGTGCTCTATTTACTGCACCACCTAGCTACCCCGAGTTGTTTTTTTTTTTTTAAAGCAGTCTGGGTTAAGTAACTTGCTCAAGGTTACATGGCCAGTTATTTTTGTGTGGGTGCCGAGTATCTGAGGCCAGGACTGATCCCAGGTCTCCTGACGCTGGGGCCGGCACTCTTACAAACTGTGCCACCTGGCCACCCCTAAGCAATTGGGGTTAAGTAACTTGGCTCAAGGTTACACGGCCAGTTATTTTTGTGTGTGTGTTAAGTATCTGAGCTCGGAGCCGATCCCAGGTCTCCCAACTCTGGGGCCGGTGCTCTTACTCATTGCGTCACCTGGCCGCCCCGAGTATTTTTTTTTAATAAGAGAAACATTGGATTATAACTGTTAATGAGGAGAGAAAGAGGTTAATAGGTGGATTATTTAAAATATTGGTTAGCACTTCTAGGTCTGTATTCCAAAGATATTAAAAAAAAGGGAGGGGTGAAGGATCTATTTGCACAAAAATATTTGTAGCATCTCTTTTTATGGTGGCTAAGAATTGGAAATCAAAGGGATGCCCATCAATTGGGGAATAGCTAAAAAAGCTATGGAATATGATTGTGATGGAATGTTATTGTGCTATAAGAAATGATGAGCAGATTGCTTTCAGAAAAACCTGGAAAGACTTACATGAACTGATACAAAGTGAAATGAACAGAACCAGGAGAACTACAACATTATACATCAACAGCAATATTATACATTGAAGAATTGTGAATGACATAGCTATTCTCAGCAATACCATGATCTAAGGCAATCTCAAAGGACTAATGATGTAACACTATCCACCTCCAGAGAAAGAGCTGATATTGTTTGAATACAGACTGAAGCATGCTGTTTTTCCCTTTTTTTCATTCTTTTTCTTGTATTTGAGGCTTCTTGTATGAAATGACTAACATGGAAATGTTTTACATGGTTGCGTATGTATAACCTATATCTGATTTGCTTACCATCTTAGGTAGGGTAAAGGGGAGGGAGGAAAGGAGGGATAGAAATTGGAACTGAGAACTTTTTTTTTTATGAGCAATCGGGGTTAAGTAACTTACTTGCTCAAGGTTACACAGCCAGTTATTTCTGGGTGTGGTGCTAAGTGTCAGAGCCTGGATTCGATCCCCAGGTCATCCTGACTCTTACTCCCGGTGCTCTTAACTCGCTGAGCGACCTGGCCGCCCCTAAACTGAGAACTTTTTAAAAAATGTTTAAAAAGTGTTTTAACAAAAATGGTTAAAAAGTGTTTTAACATAGTTGGGGAAAAATAAAATAAATGTAAAAAAAAATAGGGCTTTTTAAAAGGATTTAATGAAGCATTGATTTAGAACTTAGTATGTGAAAAGCTCTGTTACTGTTCAAATTCTTACTGACATAAACCCCAATGAAAGAAACCTGACCTTTCCTCCACTCATTAATTTAAAAAACTTATGGATTTGGGCCAGGGTGGGGCGGGGAGGGAGAAATACACACACACTCACACACACACACACACAGGGGGGTTGGGTTCTGAAGTCTTAATTAGACTATCTTAACTAAATATGGGACTTTTTTTTTAAGGAATCTACAGCGTAAAAACACAGTTGAAGGCCATAATACTGCATTTGTATCTCTAAGCAACAAATTTACTTTGTATTAATAGTATTCTGCAACCGTCTACTTATTTTCTCCCAAGTATTAATTATGGTAACTGCCTCATTGGATCTTTTGGTTTTGTTTTGTTTTTCTTTTATTAGAGGAAAGCAAAGATACATCTGAAACATCTTTTCAGAATTCAGTGCTGATACCTTTGGGCGAAACACTAACATACATCTCAAAGGATCAACTGCTCAATCACAAACTCGCCATTAGATTAAAACCTGACCAAAAGACAAACCTTCCGGAACGTCTCCAGACCTTGTTAAATACACTCGCCCCATTACTTCACTTCAGAGCTAGACCTGTGCAAATTGCAGTTTATCATATGTTGTATAAGTAAGAATTAAATTAATATACTGATTGTGTTGGGTTTTGTTTAGCTTTCAGCTTTTGAAAAATGTGTATGTGTGTATCATTTTTTTTTCTTCATTTTAAAATTTGGACAACTCAGATTGTGTTTAGTGAAAATTTAGAGAATTTAAATTTATGTGGTATAGAGAAAACTGCATGCAATAAATTTATTTAGGAAGTATATTAAGTGGAAGAAGAGGTGTTATATTTCTAATACAGTGCTAATTTCTATAAAGTGATTCATTTTAAAAATTAGTTCGTATTTTTAGGGAAGTTGCGTTGAGAACTATACTATCAGTCTGTGTGAATTTTAAGTATTTAATTATTAAAGTATTTCAAGTTAATAATGATAGCTAGAATTTATGTATTGTTTTAAGTGCTTAACAAATATTATCTCATTTTATCCTCACAACAATCCTGGGAGGTAGGTGCTATTATTATCCCTCTTTTATAGATGAGGAAATGGTGGCAGGCAGTTTTTAAGTGATTTTCCCAGTAACATAACTAGTAAGTGTCTGAGGCCTGATTTGAAATGAAATTTTCCTGACTTCAGGTCCATCAGTCTACTGTACCACTTAGATGGTACTGCTTTTAAAATCATAAAATTATTTATAAGATTAATCATAGAGTTATTACAGAATTGGAAGGAGCTTTAGAATTCATCTAGTCCTTGCCCCTTGTTTAACTGATAAAGAGGTATTTATAATCAAAGGCTTACTTTCAAGGACACATTAATTTTTTTATTGTTGTTGCTTAATATTTCTTTAAGAAGTGTTTTCGAAACAAATTATTTGAAAAGCAAATTTATGTAATGTTAAAAGATGAGCAAATATAGAATTAGGTGGCACAGTGAATAGAGCACCGGCCCTGGAGTCAGGGGGACCTGCGTTCAAATCTGCCCTCAGACACTTAACACTTACTAGTTGTGTGACCTTGGCAAGTCACTTAACCCCAATTGCCTTGCCTTCCCTCCTCCAAAAAAAGAACAAAAAAAGAAAAGGGAATGTCCTTTAACTTTAATAATGAAATAGAAAAAACAAAATTTTGTGGTCTCTCAGTGTTGACCTTACTTACATTTGCTTACTATATTTATTTTGAATGTTATATTGGTTATTCAGCTTTCTTTCATTTTAAATCACTTCATACAAGTTCTAGTTGTATGGTATCTTAAGCTACATTAGGTGCATTTACATAGTGGATAATTTGTCCCCATGGATTATTTAAACTTAATGTTCTAATATAAAAATAAAATATCAATCTTGGATATAAGTATAATTGAATATACAGGAAAAAAAAATTTTAAGTAATGTTTCCTCTAACCCTTAGGTTGATGCCTGAATTGCCAAGGTTTGATGATGATGATCTTAAATCATATGTTGATGAAGAAGAAGAACCTGCCTTGTGAGATTTTTAAAATTTTAATTTAATTGTATTTGAATCTTTTTATATAGTTGATTTTAAAATTCCCATTTGATAAGTTATTGTTCTTAATATTTACAAATAGATCATACTGGTATAATTTATAAGGTTTTGTGACCTAGAGTTTGGTGTCTGAAGTTGGATTTGAATTCATGTCTTTCTGACTGAAGGTCCAGGAGTCTGGCACTTAGCCACCTATCTGCTTCTTATTTAATTAGATACCCTGACACTTAATATTAAAAGACTTCAAAGGGAATGAATGAAAAAAGGATGTATTAAATGCTTACTATGTGCTAACCATTACCCTAAGGGCAGGGGTAGTGCTTCCTTCCTTATATTCGATATCTAAAAGTTTTGTTGGGGCGGCTAGGTGGTGCAGTGAGTAAGAGAGCTGGCCCCGGAATCGGGAGGACCCGGGATAGATTCTGGCCTCAGATACTTAACACCCACACAGAAAAACTGGCTGTTTAACCTTGGGCAAGGTACTTAACCCCAATTGCTTTTAAAAAATAAATAAATAAAGGTTTTGTTGCATGTGAATCAAGAAGAATTGGCCTTACATAGCAGTTAGTTTCTTCAACAACTATCTCGTCCATACTTGTCTATACATGTTGTATGCCCCCTGTAGAATACAAACTCCTTGAGGGCAGGGCTATATCATTTTTGAATAGTAATATATGTTGCATATAGCAGACCCTTAATATGCATTTGTTATACTGAATTTAGTTTAATTACCTGAGAAATTTATTTTTGTGTTTCTTTTTTTAGGGCTGGTGTTTGTTTCTTATTTAAGTGTTCACTTTTGGAAAGCAATCCTCTTCATTCCCTCCTCACCCCTATCCTCAACCCTATCCCCACCACCAAAATAAAAGGAGAAAGGAGGGAGAGAAATAAATGGTTATCTAAAACCTTGAAAATTCTGTGTTTGTAATGGGAAGGCATGGCACCCTTAGTTTGCTTTATTGGAGAAAACAGTAAATTTTTAAAACTGTCATTGGATATTGGGAGTTCTCTCATCTCTGTATTCAAACATTCTTCCAGATTAAGGAATATGAGCCCCAAGAGTAGATCAAAATATACTTTATCCATTTGCCTCTCACAGTAAGCATTACTAGTAAATTGGTCAGCATTGATCAGTTTGAATCTTTTGTAATCTCGGCGAATGTTAAACCTGAGAAAGTTTTCAACTATTTGCTGCATGATAAAAATTAGATAAATTTTTTCATGCCTATAACCTCATACAAAAACTCCATTCCTCATCCTGATATGGAATTTCTGGGTTTTCTAAGCCTATGCCAGTGGGTTATAAGCTTTGGCATTTCTGGGCAAGCTAGAAATCCTCTGTACAGGCTTAGTTATGGTTTTTATGCCTGTCATCTGAGGGCCAGCTAACCTAAGTTTTGGAAGGCTTATCAATAAGTCACTTGCAGAGTGATGGATTTTTTGACTGTCACAGCTCCAGAAGACTATCCATCAAATTATAGAGCAGTTGTGATCTATATTAGTGGAAGAGTATACACTAATCATATCATGAATCCTTAAGTACCTGAAATATGTGTTATTCTTCTTATAGTTTTCACAATAATGCAGTGCTAATGGCCATTATAAAAGAAAATTGTTTTGCTTGTACTGTTTTAAGGGCTTAAGACTATTATTTTTCCTTTTTTAAAGCCTTCATATGGTTCAAAAGGTTAAAGGTTAAAAAAAAACCTTAGTAAGGTGATAAAAGTTTTGGTTTGGAACTAACTGGTATCCTGACTTGCATAAATTGTCCTTCAGTTTGCATAATTGCCTTGTTGTCTTAAGTTTAAAATTGTAATTTAAGAGGGGCTAGGTGGCACAGTGAGTAAAGTGCTGGCCCCAGAGTCAGGAGGACCTGAGTTTGGTTCTGGCCTCAGACACTTAACACCCACACAAGAAAACTATCCGTGTAACCTTGGGCAAGTTATTTAACCCCAACTGCCCTCCAAAAGGCAAAAAAAAAAGTAATTTAAGGAATCTTAGGAGCCAAGATATCTGAAACATTTAAATAATGACTAATTTGGCAGCAAATTGGGGAAAAAAAAGATTTAAATTTTAGAAAATATTCCATAATCTATAATTTATCATCAATTCCTAGGTCACCACCTGTAGCTTTGATGGCTGTTCTTGGCATCTTGGAAGATTTACTAGAAAATATTCTGGAGTGTTACCCTGTTGGAGAGTTTGCAGTTATTCAGCCATTGAGTGAGGAGTTCTGCTATGTTTTGGGGTACCTCCTCACATGGAAATTAATACTTACTTTTTTCAAAGCAGCTACATCTCAGGTATGTCCAAAATCATTAGCCTTGTCCCCTCTTATTCTTTATATCCCACTAAAAGAAAATAAAGTGTTTTTCATATTATCTGAACAACTTTGGACCTAGTCTATTTAAACTTCCTCTTACTTATTCTTCCACCTCCCCTATCCCTTCTTTCTCTTTTTTTACCCCATCCTTATTATCTATATTGTTCACTTTTTTTGATTCTTCCCCATTGGGGGTTAGACAACAAGCTGCCCTAGCCTTCTTCAAATTCCTGTGGAACTTGCTTTTAACTGACTGTAGTCCCTGCCCCAAGTACCTTCTGGAGGGAAAGGACCCACCCAGCTGGATTTCAGTTCCTTTTCCTTCAGGATAGATGTAGCCATCCTTATTGGTTCCCTGTCCCAGTTCATCTGACTGGGCTGAATTACTCTCTGTTGATTTTCAAATAGAATGACAGATACCTTGATTGACAGTATATACAATATTCTG
Source organism: Petaurus breviceps papuanus (assembly GCF_028583685.1). NCBI lineage: Eukaryota > Metazoa > Chordata > Mammalia > Diprotodontia > Petauridae > Petaurus > Petaurus breviceps. The sequence goes on from NW_027187374.1 coordinate 14,674,512, forward strand.
TATCCAGTTTACCAAATCTGTATAAAGAGGAAGGATGTATGCTTTTCTGGAGCCAAGACTGATCATTTCATTTAATCCAGATCTTGATGTTTTTAGTGTTGTTTTCCTATACACCACTGTGATCAATTGTGAATGTTGTCCTCTTGGTTCTTCATTCTGTATCATTTCATAGAAATTTTCCATGTTTTTCTAAGTTCCTTAATGTTTATCATTGTTTATTCTATGGCAGTATTCCATTACAGTATTGTATCACAGTTTATTGATCCATTTTCTTCAGTCTGGGAGCACCTACTTTGTTTTCAGTTTTTAACTTCCACAAAGAATGCTATTTTTCATTTTTAAGCAGCTTTTCAAACTACTCACTCCATTGCTATTAAGATTTAGTTAATAAGTTTAGTGCATGTGATTGAAATTGAAAAAATCAGTTAAAGCTGTCCAAAACTAACCTTAATGGATAATGTGTAGTAGTTTTGTTGCTGTTATAGTTTGTTTTCATGTATTTGTGTTTAGGTCTAGAGCTGGGGTGGGGAACCTCTGACCTCAAGGCCACATGTGGCCTTCTAGGTTGTCGGGTCCGGCCTTTTGACTAATTCCAAGTTTTACAGAACAAATCCTTTTATTAAGGGGGTTTATTCTGTGAAGTTTGGATTAAAAAGATAAGGAAGGTTGGAGGAAGAATGACTGGCACAAGATGATAGAGTCATTCTTTGTTGTCAGTAGAACTTGAACTCGGGTTTTCTTCATTCTCTCTGTGTCTAGAACTCTGAACAAAAACTAAATATTTCTCAATGAACTGTAAACCCAAGTTTTTCTCTTCCTCTAGTCTTTCCTTTTCTCCCTCATTCCCCAATTTCCAAAAAAGTCTAAAGTACCAGTTTGGAAGGAACAAAAACTATTTCCTAAAACAGTTAAACTTGAACATCATAGTAATAATTCGCATTTATGAAATATAAAGCACTTTGCATACACAAAGTACACAATACATGTATAGTAGGTATTGCAGGCATTAGCCTCAGTTATATATAAGGAAAATGAGACTCAGAAATGGTAAATGGCTTTACCACAGCTGCACAGATCATGAATGGTAGAGCTGAGAGCTACACCAAGGTTTCTTGGATTTTAAGTCCAGTTTTCTTTCCATTATGCCTCTTCATGAGAACATTTCTGAAACCAAACTTAAATCAAGCAAATATAGTCCATATATTGTTGTAGAACATCCATTATGTTTTGAGTATTCTATATCAATGTGAGGTCATTTATAAAAATTGATTTATGAAGATTCCAGCTCTCAAAAAGTTCAGCCTAATAATGTGGACAAAGATACTTGATCAACAAATAAAATGTTGGTAAATATAAACTATGTAATAAGAAATTCAATGATCAGATGTGTAAGGTATTCAGAGAAGGCTCCAGGAAGAGGGAACTTGCACAAGGATTTCAGCATTGTCCTCCTTTTGGCAAACAAGTAGCTACTCCGTGTAGAGCATGGTTGGGGGGCCAGGAAGGGGAAGGGCATAAAGGTAGGTAATTTTACATCCTTATATAAGGGGAATATCCTCTTTTCATCATGAGGCTTATGGCAGTTCATGCCTCAGACATGCTTCACTCTTCTATGTAACCATTTGGGCCCAGGACTTCATTTATCTTTACCTTGGTCAGGATCAGGAACTGGACATCTCGCCTGCAGCCAGACCCATACACACACACATACTCAACACACCTTCATTCTATATTCTCCCTCTTTTTCATGGATTGACAGTCAAATCATATTACCCTTTTGTTGCTGTGTGTAGGGTGTGACATTCTTGTTCTCTACAGTAATAGGGAACTCAAACTCAAAAACAGGGCCTAAAGGATCCTTTGCAGCTGCATATTGACTTAGAAAACCACATATTCCAGCTTCTATTGTGCTTTTATTTATTTTGTTCCATATTTCCCAAGTACATTTTCATCTTAATTTGTCACACTCAAGTGCTGGGGGCTGCAGGGCAGCTTGACCCCTCTGCCCTACAGCTCTGGCACTACTCAGAATGTTTCTGAGTTGTGGCTCCCTGGCTTGAAACTCCTTTCAGTGACCACTCTGCTATCTTCTCTCCATGTCAGCCTCATTTCTTGAGTGTGCTGCTTCCACTCTTTCCCTAGCTTCCCAGGATGCTGTCCTGAATTCCCATTCTGTGTTTACAAACTGCCCTTCAATATTAGACCTGTATCTTCCTCCAGGAAATTGCTTTGTATACATTTCATATTCATTTAACTGTACATGTTTGCTTCTAAAAGCATGCCTTCTTGAGGGCAGGGATAGTTTCTTTTGTCTTTGTATTCTCAGCACCTAGCATATAGAGCTTGATAAATACTTAGTGAATTGAACAGAATGACCTAATAGAGGAGATACAAACAACAACAATGAGAGAATAGAGTATGATGAGTGCAGAAGAGAGGTAACAGTGCTGTGAAAGGTCTGAAGAAGGAAGGATCCACTGCCAACTGGGGAAGTTGTGTGACTTACCAGAGATGGCGTTTGAATTAGGTCTTGAAGGATGGGTGAGATTTTGGTGGGTAGAAGTGTAGGGTTAGAGGTTTAAGAAAAGGTATTCTAAATATAGGGAAGTGGTATGAGCCATGAGGAGAAATTGAGAAATATATACAGGGGATGGTGAATACTTCAGTTTGGTTGGAGCATAGAATATGATGGGGAGGGGAGTGGAGGGGGGAAGCACAGATTGTGAAGGGCCTTGAATGTCACACTAGCTTGAATATTTTTCATTTTGCATTTATTGAAGGGTTTCAGTAAGAGTAGTGATAGTGGATTTGCACATGTGAGGAATATAAAAAAAGGCAGTCACATGAAGTCATGTGATTGGAGTGTGGGGCAAGACTGGATATGGATTAGGAGGCTATTCGAACAGCCTAGACAGGTAGTAATAAGGAATTTGAAAAGAGGAGGATGTAGTTTAGAGCAAAGAGTATTATTCAAGCTTCTGTTCTCATCGTCTGAGTTATTTCATAAAATCATAGATCTAGAGCTGGAAAAACCTTCACATCTCGCCCAGCCCCCCATTTTGTAGGTGAGGAGACTCAAATCTATGGAGGTTAAGTGAAGTGCCTCGGCTCACACAGGCAGTCAGTGTTGGAGGTAGGATTTCAACCCAGATACTTTGAGTCACTTTTTCCCCCATTGTCATCACACCTGGCTTTAGCTGTTTTTGTGTTCCTCATTGTAGTTTAATCTGCAATCACTAACAAATAATTTTGTCTCCATCAGCTTCGTGCCCTTTATTCGCTGTATCTTAGAAGAACAAAGAGTTTGAATAAGCTGCTCTATCACCTATTCAGACTTATGCCAGAAATACCCACCTATGTTGGGTCAGCTGTCGAGCTCCCAAATAAGGAAACTAAAACATTTTTTACAGAAGAACTTCATTTACATGTCAGAGGTCAGTATATTGTTGTATTCTCTGTTCTTTTATGAAACTAGCTTCAGACTTAAGGTTAATAATATGCTTTTTTTCCAGGGAAAGACCTTACATCTTAGGGAAACAGCTTTTTTTTTTATTCTCAAAGTCAAGAGAAATCATAATTTTTTTTTGCCTTTTGGAGAAATCATAATTCCTGACAGAAAATTGGCTTAAGATGTTCTAGAATTCTCATATATGATAGGAGAAATCATATTTTTTAGTTCTATCCAGAACCTGGGATTGGGATGGTCATTGAATATGGTTAATTCTGAACTTTAGCATGCTAAACTTTCAATATTTTACTAGGTAAAAGTTAGGTGTGGTGTTACATACCTATAATCCCCACTTCCAAGGAGGCCAGTGCTCATAAAATCTCTTGAGGTTGGGAGTTCTGAGCTTCACTGGGCTAATAAGACAATTAGGTGTTGACATTAAATCTAGCATAAAAATGGTGAGCCTCTGGGAGTGGGTAGAGGGGGTTCAGGTGCCCTAAGGAAGGGAGAACTGGCATGGGTCGAAAAAGGAGGTCTCCCTTGCCTGATGAGTAGTGGGATTGGGCCCATGAGAAACCACTGCATTTTGAACGCAGGCTAAAAAAGGAGACAACCAGTCTTTTTTTTTTTTCATTTTTCAAATGTTTTATTAACTTCTAATTTACATCATTCATTTCCACCAGATTTTGAGTTACAAATTTTCTCCCTGTTTTTCCCCTACACACCGCCCCAAAATAGCAGTCCCACAAGATATCCCCTCCTCCAGTCTGCTCTCCCATATTTTCTCCCATACCCCTTTTGACTTTTCCAGTAGGGCATGGTAGTTCTCTATGCCCCAGTGCCTGATTTTAAAACTGAATTCCAGATTCATTCCCTTCTTCCCTTGTCACCTACCCTTACTGGAAAGATAAGCAGTTCAGTATAGGTTGTACATGTGTGGCTAATGCAAAACAAGAACATAGTAGATATATTGTAAAAGACTGACTATATTTCCCTCCCCCCCAGCCTGCCTTCCCTCTCATCCCCTTCGCCCCCACTCTCCTGTAGGGTGAGATACCCTATTTAGTGTGTATTTCATTCCCTCCCCATGCCAAATTCAATGGGAATAAGGTTGAACCATTCCCTTTTGCCTTCCTATTCTTCCCCTCCGTTGTAACCGTTTTCCCTTGCCTCTTCTATATGAGATAGTTTACCCCATTCTGTCTCTCCCCATCTCCTCTCATATTCTTCTCTCACCTCCTAATTTCACCTTTTAAGTATCATCCCTTCCTGTTAAATTGGTCCTGTGCCCTCTATCTATGTATACCTGTAAACATATATATACACATTCACATATGTATTCATATGCCCATATACCCTCATATATAGACATATATATATATATTTTCTATTCCCTTCAACTATTTTCATACTGAGAAAAGTTTCATCAGTTATAATTATTGTTTTTCCATGTAGGAATGTTAATAATTCAACTTTGATAAGTTCCTTATGATTTCTTTTCCCTGTTTACCTTCTCATGCTTCTCTTGCTTCTTGTATCTGAATGTCAAATTTTCTATTCAACTCTGGTTTTTTCATCAAGCATGCTTGAAAGTCCTCTATTCCACTGAATGACCATATTTTCCCCTGAAACATGATACTCACTTTTGCTGGGTAGGTGATTCTTGGTTTTAATCCCAACTCCTTTGACCATGGAATATCATATTCCAAGCCCTTTGATCCCTCAGTGTGGAAGCTGCCAGATCCTGGGTTATCCTGATTGTGTTTCCACAATATTCAAAGTGTTTCCACAATATTCAAATTGTTTCTTCCTGGCGGCTTGTAATATTCTCTCCTTAATCTGGGAATTCCGGAACCTGGCTGTAATATTCCTAGGAGTTTTCTTTTGGGGATCTTTTTCAGGAGGTGATCAGTGTATTCTTTCAACCTCTATTTTGCCCTCTGGTTCTAAAACATCAGGGCAGTTTTCTTTGAGAACTTCCTGGAGGATGATTTCTAGGTTCTTTCTTTGATCATGGCTTTCAGGTAGTCCAATACTTTTTAAATTATCTCTTCTGGATCTATTTTCCAGGTCAGTGGTTTTTCCCATGAGATATTTCACATTGCCTTCTATTCTTTCATTTGTTTGGATCTGTTTAACAGCATCTTGATTTCTCATAAAGTCATTAGCTTCCATTTGCTACAGTCTAATTGTGAAGCAATGATTCTCCTCAGTCAGCTTTTGAGATTCTTTTTCCATCTGGCAAATTCAGCTTTTTAAGGCATTCTTCTCCTCATTGCCTTTTTGAGCCTCTTTTGCCATTTGAATTAGTCTTTTTTTAAGGTGTTATTTTCCTTAGTCAGGCTGTTGACTCTCAATTCGTAATTTTCTTGCATCATTCTCATTTCTCTTCCCAGTTTTTCCTCCACTTCTCTTATCTGCTTCTTAAGGTCCTCTGTGGCCTGTAACCAATTCGTATTTTCCTTTGAAGCTTTTGGTGCAGGAGTTCTGACTTCACTGTCTTCCTCCTGTTCCATGCTTTGCTCCTTTTTGTCCCCAAAATTGGAGTCTAATGTTGGAATCTTCTGTCTGCTTTGTTTCCTTTGCCTGGTCATGTTGCCCTTCAGTCACTTGACCCCTGGTCTTTTTGCCACAGTAGGATTCTGCCACCAGACAGGGGAGCTTTTGTCCCAAACGCTGGGGTTTTCTCAGCTGCTGGAGGTATTAGATGGGTGCCCTCTCTGAGGTCTCCACCTGCTCTTGGCAAGCTGGTCACACCCCAGGACCTTCACCCTAGACTGCAATCCAGATCCAAGCAGGTTAAAGCAAGAGCGATTATACCTCAGACTGGTTGCTTGATCCGCCTACAGTCTGCAGGCCAGGACCTGAAGCTGCCACATGGTGCTGGCTGGTTGTGCCTGCGTCTCAGCAGCTTCTCCCCAGGGGCAAAAGCCAATGTACTCCCTCTTACTGGGTCCCAAAGTCCAGACTGCACTGACCCCTCACTTTGTCCTTTGCATCTGTGTGTTGATAATTCTGGAAATGGCCACAGCTGCTGCTGATCTGGAATCCCTCCTGCTGGGGGCTGGTCAGACCCGCCCTGGGGCTAAAACCTCCGGCTCACCAGTGCCTGAGCTCTGAGGGCACTGCACTGGCCGATTTCTGCCAGCCTGAGGGCCTGTCCTCAGCAGGAGGTTAGCTTCTCGGTGTCATTTTGTGGGTTCTGCAGCTCCAAAGTTTGTTCAGAGTCCCCTTTTTACATTGATTGGGGAAGGTGGAAGCCAGAGCTGTGGGGAGATTGTGCTTCTACTCTGCCATCTTGACTCCGCCCCCCGACAACCAGTCTTATAAAAAAAAATTTTTCTTTTCCTAGATATGCTAACTTCCAGCTAGAGATATGCTTCAGTGAATGATCTTTTGGGGCCTAAGATGGAGTGCCTAGAACTTATGGAACTAATAATGAGGAACTTAAAAACATGCTAAACAACAGGGATCTAAAGATGAACTTAGGCACAGTCCCTTAAGAAACTTTAATAGTAGGGGCAGCTAGGTGGTACAGTGAATAGAGCACCGAGCCTGGAGTCAGGAGGACCTGAGTTCAAATTTGACCTCAGACACTTAATACTAGCCATGTGACCTTGTGACTATTTAATGGCATGACGGTTAGTATCATCTTTTAACTTCTAAAAAAGTTTTTAGAATATTGACTTTATCTCTAATTATAATTTTAAAACCTTATAGTTTTATTACATAAAAATCATTAAATTGAACTTTTTTGAATGTCACTTTTGTTATGTTTTTAAAATGAAAGATTGTGTTTTTCAGTATATCGTAACTAGAAGATAACGTTGATTATAATAACATATTATATAAAACATATCACCTAACCCCAGTTGCCCTGCCTTTTCCCCTCCAAAAGAACACTTTCATGACACATGAAACGAAAACATACTTCCAACAGAAAAGTGAAATATTCTCTCTGGAATATCATGTTACATATTTTCCCCCTAAAGTTTCTTTTTTTTTTTTTTTGCTTTTTTGGAGGGGGAAGTATGTTTTCATTTCATGTGTCATGAAAGTGTTCTTTTCCTATTCTCACTTAATGGATAGTTTTCACCTTTTTCTCATTAAAAAAAAAATTCACCAGTTTGGTATGTAGTCGAGTCATTTTTAAAATGTAGGATATATAAGAAGAAATTGACACAGCCTTATTGAAACCATACTAATGTTTTTTGTATACCATTTAGTTCCTTTAATTACAACTACTGAAAAGTTAGTATTTTTTTTAATGGACCTGTGATTTTATGGACTCCCCAGTGTGAAAACCAAGCTAAAATAACAAATGTTCTACTGAATTAGTAGATGAGCATGATGAGTCTTATTTATTCACATTTTTTCATATTTATTTATTATTTGCGCATCTTAGTTGCCAAATACTAAATTTGGCTTTAACACGGTTCATCCTGAATTTGAGAGAGAAGAAAATCAGCTGACAACACTGGAAGCTAGATCTTCTTTGCATTTAGCCGTGTTGTTGCCAGTGAATAAAACTTTATTTTTTAATGAAAATGAACATCGTGTAGATGTGTGTATATATAGATAGATAACCAAGACTTTTTCTCCCCTAGAGACAGAAACCCTTTCATCTCAGATTCCTCACTTGGCTTGTTCTGTCTATCAAATCACGTTAAAAGATTTGCCAGCTATGGTTAGACTGTGGTGGAATAGCTGCGAGAAGCGTGTTTTCAATGTTGTAGATAAATTTACAAGCAAGTATGTGAGTAACATGCTTTCCTTTCAAGAAATATCTTCTGTGCAAACAAGTACACAGCTATTTAATGGCATGACGGTTAGTATCATCTTTCAGCTTCTAAAAAAGTTTTTAGAATATTGACTATCTCTAATCATAATTTTAAAACCTTATAGTTTTAGTATGTAAAAATCATTAAATTGAACTTTTTTGAATGTCACTTTTGTTATGTTTTTAAAATGAAAGATTGTGTTTGTGAGTATATCGTAACTAGAAGATAACGATTATAATAATATATTATATAAAATATATAATATGTTGATTATAATATAATTATAATCAGTGCTTCATTCTTAAAATAAATTGAGTACAGTGTGCAAGTTTTTGTTTTACTCTATATTTCTGTGCTTCATACCTGGACAGTACCAGCTCCACAATTCCACCTGTTAATAATTTCTTCTTTCCACAAGGCCTATGCTTTCCTAATCCCTTCGAGCTGAAAATAGCTCTTCCTTTTCAAATGTCTTATACTCATATTGCCTGGATTATCTACTTTTCCTTTATATAATACATGGACCTCCCATTAGATTTGTAAGATCCTTAAAAGCAGGAGCTATAATTTTTTATGTTGTCCAGCTCTTGGCATGGTACAAAGTTATATGATTAATGTATATAATAAATACTTCTTGAATAGTATATTTTGACATTTGAATCTGTCATCAAAGAACTAAATTTATAAATAGCAAGTACATTTAACACTGATCTATTTATATACTCAAATTCATACATAGTGATTTTTCTTAAGTAAAGATCTTTGCTTGCAAGTATTCTTATGGGAATAATGGTTTGAAGATTGCTGCTTTTTTCTTCCAGGTAAAAGCTCGCTCTACCACAAGAGAAGTCATTGCTACCTACTCAGTTGATGACATATTCATTGAACTTATCATTCAGCTTCCTTTGAATTATCCACTGGGCTCAATAACAGTGGAAAGTGGAAAAAGAGTTGGAGTGGCTGTTCAGCAGTGGCGTAACTGGATGCTACAGTTAAGCACATACCTCACCCATCAGGTGAGTTTCATATGCCATGTCTATTAGATTTCCAAATGAAATCAGAGCTGCTTTTTGACGGAGGAATTCCATCTGGCTCCCAAAAAGTGGGAAGTCATTTGAAAAGCAAACAGTTTACAAAACTTAAACACATTCTCTTATCCAAATCTTAATTTGTGAAGTCTAATTTGAAAAAACTCCAGTGACATGGTATACATACTGACATTGTACTTTTTTTCTTTCTTGCTAGAATGGAAGTATTATGGAAGGCTTGGCATTATGGAAAAATAATGTGGACAAACGTTTTGAGGGTGTTGAAGATTGCATGATCTGTTTCTCAGTCATTCATGGTTTCAACTATTCTCTTCCCAAGAAAGCTTGCAGAACATGCAAGAAAAAATTCCATTCAGCCTGTTTGGTAAGACTAGAAAAAAAAGTTCAAGAATTGTGAGTGATCTGTAATTGGTGTAAAGGATGTAATACTTCAGACACAAAACCAAAAATTGTATCAGTATTACCTCAGATTTTTTTGTCTTTTTTTGGAGGGCAGTCGGGGTTAAGTTACTTGCCCAAGGTCCCACAGCTAGTTTTTGTGTTAAGTGTCTGAGGCTGGATTTGAACTCAGGTCCTCCTGACTCCAGGGCCAGTGCTCTATTCATTGTGTCACCTAGTTGCCCCTACCTCAGATTTCTTAAATTTAGTTAATGAAATGGAGTCATAAATAGTTCTAGTAGACTGGTAGCACTGTTGAATTTTATAGCTACTTCCTCAGTTTTTATTTTTCTATTTCAAGTGACTAGTCCAAAAAAATCAACAAGGAATAAGAATAAAATACTTTGTTTTGTTTTGATTTGTATGTTTATGAAGAAGTTGACATTTAAAAAAACGTTTTAATACCTTTTTTCATTTTGTAGGAAGTTTTATTTTGGAGATGAAAGTGATAGGCTTGCATGTTTTTAAGTCCTGATACATGATGTAGTCTGTAACAGTAACGTAGAGCAGATCTCTTTATCATCACTTTGATTTTGAACTAGAACAAAGCAACTGTAATGTTTTATTGTCTTTAATTTTTTTTTAATATTTATCTTTCTTTTGCAGTACAAATGGTTTACATCTAGCAACAAATCTACTTGTCCACTGTGCCGGGAAACATTTTTCTGAGAAAGAGATTGTTTCATTCAGAGATTACTGAAGTTGCTCTGTCACTCCCATCAAACATTTCAAGTGCTGAAGAAACCATTTTCATATGACCATTATTTCTGAATAGGATCAACTAGAAAATTCCACTGTTTTTTTGTGATGATCCTAAAATAAGGCTTACTGGCCCCTATATTGTTTTGTAAAGCATTTGGAAGCTTTTCTTTGGCATAAAGTATTGGCAAATTCACAATGTAAAAAACTCTGTTTATTTTAATTTGCATATTAAAAATAAATTTGAAAATAACAAATTACAGAATTTTTGTTTACACGGGAGAATCGTTGAATTGTGGAATGCTAACAAACTTGCTATTCATATTCCAAATACCTATGTGGAACATATCAAATGAGGCATTTGATAAGGGCTACAGATTACTATAAAACTAAAAATAGTTCTAATTATGCTAATATAATTTTTTTTTTGGAAGGCTAATATAATTTTGGGACAGCAAGGTGGTGCAGTGGATAGAACACTAGGCCTGGAGTCAGGAAGTCTTCTCTTCCTGAGTTCAGATCTTGCCTCAGACACAACTAACCGTGTGACCCTGGGTAAGTTTGTTTGCCTCAGTTTCCTTATGTGCAAAATGAACTGGAGAAGGAAATGACAAAACACTCCAGTATCTTTTCGATGAAAACCCCAAATGGGGTTACAAAGAATTGGACATGACACAAATGAACAATAACAAAAAATATATAATTCTAAGTTAAAATTTAAATTTGAAAATAGGCAGCTATTTAAAACTTCTTTACTCTTCTGTTACAAATTTTTTTTGTTGTTTTTGAAGAGGGGAAGGTGGGGTGATTGGGGTTAAGTGACTTGCCCAAGGTCACATGGCTAGTTTTGTGTTAAGTGTCTGAGGCCGCATTTGAACTCAGGTCCTCCTGAGTCCAGGGCCAGTGCTTTATTCACGATGCCACCTAGCTGCCCCATTCCAAATCCGTTTTCTGGTGGAGGGGAAGAATTTCATAGATTAAATGAGTTTGTCAGTGGAAATAAACAGTATGCTTTCAGAGGCTTTGAGAGATACTGAGAATAGGACAGCTCTCAACTAACAATGAATTCACCTTTCAATCTTTCATGTCCTTCTTGTTTAACTTAAAAAATGTAACTGAATTTAAAGAAGCTTTTTGAAATCCAAGATAAAAAAAGAGGAAAATTAACAGGTGATATAATGTGGCCTCCATTTTTATTGTCAAGTTTTCTCTTACCAAAAACTAGGATCAAGGCAGAAAAAACAAAATTTAAAAGACTAATAATTTTGTCAACTTGTAGCAGTTAATTAAAGTTAATTAAAACTTAAAAAAAATCAAAGTGCATAAGATGACTTCAAGGATTTATGAAATACTAGTATATATTACTACTTAAAAAATCAATCTCACTTCTGTCATGATTACTTAAGTTCAAGAGTCGAAATGTCATACACTGGTAATAAACATATATAAGATACAGCACTTTTACATCCACAACTTATGGTAATCTGAAAATTAATGTAATATTTGGGGGAAGAATTCTCCCAAAATCTTTACTGATCTTGTGTTTGACTTCAGGAGTCAATCAAAGGAATTTTTTTTTTTAAGCAATCAGGGTTAAGTAACTTGCTCAAGGTTACATGGCCAGTTATTTCTGGGTGTGGTGCTAAGTATCTGAGCCTGGATTTGATCCCCAGGTCATCCCGACACTGGAGCCGGTGCTCTTACTCGCTGTGCTACCTGGCCGCCCCATCAAAGGAATTTTTTAAAATAACTTCCTGGGATTCACTGTTCACAGTTCATTTATGGGATGAATGGAATACCTACTTTTCAAGGCTTTAACAACAATGTAGCAGTTTTATTTTTAGATCGATATTTGATAGTGTATCCTCTTATTCTATAAAGATAGAAAGTATTTTTCTTGTGAAGAATAACATTTCCATAATTGTGTCAGAGTGTTTATGCAAATAACCTAAAAGTTTCAACAATAAACACAAGAACATTTAAATCTCATGGTACTAAAAGTCCATTAACTCAAGTCCAAAGAACTAAAATCCAAATGTTCTTACTGTAGGAACAAATTACATTCTGTACTGTATGTGGATGTTAAGTTACTGTCATATCAGTGGCATGAAATGCCATCAATCTTACGCTGCCCATTTTAGAAAGGATAGATGCCTGTTGCAAAATATTTTTTAAAGTAAAATTTCAGTATTTTTTTCCAATTACCTAGTTTATCTCCCTGGAGTCCCCAACAAATAGCTAATGATAAAAATAATGGGTAGTAATGTGCTTTCTTTTTGGTCCTCTGAAATCATGGTTTGGCATTCACAAAATATTTTTTTATAATATTGATCAAATGAGAGCCTGCGTGGTGCATTGAACTGATTTCAAATCTAGCTGGACACACTGGCTATGTGATCTTGAAAAAAATCACTTAACCGTATAGTGCTCTAGGCAACTCTCTTAAGATTCTAAATTTCAGAAGATGGTGCTAACCTGCATTCATAGAATTTCCTTATTCTGGAGTTCTCTATTACAATGAAATAGGTCTAGACCAAAGCAGGGGGAACCTGTGGCCTTGAAGCCACATGTGGCCCTCTAGGTCCTCAAGTGGTCCTTTGACTGAATCCAAACTTAACAGAACAAATCCCATTAACAAAAGGATTTGTTCAGTAAAACTTGGACTCAATCAAAAGGCCGCACCCCAGGGCCTAGAAGGCCACATGTTCCTCACCCCTGGTCTAGACCTTATCCCTATCATATCACTCAAATCCCTTAAAAGAACTATGAAGGAAAATCCACAATAAAATTCTAAAAAGAAGTGATTTCTTTCAGGAGAGCAAACATTTTCTGCAGATATAAAAATTATTTTTCTAATGAAAGTACATTTATATATGTCAGTAAATAGGAATGGGGAAATTTAATTCAGGTGATCATTACATATTTTACTGTGGGCAAGATCCCACAGAAATCCCTTAGAAGAAACGGAGTAGCCATCACAGTAAATAAAAAGGTGAGAAAAGCAGTACTAGGGGCAGCTAGGTGGCACAGTAGTGCACAGCCCTGAAGTCAGGAGGACCTGAGTTCAAATCCGGCCTCAGACACCTAACATACTAGCTGTGTGACCTTGGGCAAGTCACTTAACCCCAATTGCCCTGCCCTCCCCCCTCCAAAAAAAAAAGCAGTACTACTACAGGGTATAATCCAAAAACAACAGAAAGACATGTTTGAATCTAAGGCAAACTGTTCAAAATCAAGCAATGCAAGTCTTTGCTCCAACCACTGATGTCAAAGAGGCCAAAGTTGATCTGTTCTATGAAGAACTACATCTAGAAGTAACACCAAAACCATATCAAATTCATCAGAGTGGACTGGAATGCTAAAGCAGGAAATAAAAAGACAATTGGTGTAACAGGTAAGTCTGGCCTTGGAGTACAAAATGAAGCAGGGCAGAGCCTAATAGAGTTGTCAAAATAACTCACTGGTCATAGCAAAAACTTTTCCAACAACTCAGAATTTGACTCTACACGTGGATGTCACCAGATGGTCAATATAAAAATCAGACTGATTTTATACTTTGCATCCAAAGATGGAGAGGCTCTACCTAGTCAGTTAAAATGAGCTAGAGTTAACTGTGGTTCAGATCATGAGCTTCTTACTACAAAATTCATATGTAAATTGAAAAAAGTAGGGAAAACCATCAGCCCATTATAGTGTATGACCTAAATAATAATCCTTATGAATATGAAGTACAAGTGATGAATAAATTTAAGGGATTAGATCTGGTGGATAGAGGATGCCATACTGTACAGGAAAGAGCAATAAAAAACATCCGAAAGAAAAAGAGCAAGAAAGCAAAATGGCTGTCTGATGAGGCTTGAAAGGAGAAAGTGAAAGATACACTCAACTGAATGCAGAATTCTAGAGAATAACAAGGAGAGGTTTTTTTAAATGACCAATGCAAAGAAATAGAAGAAAACACTAGGATGGTAAAGAGATCTCTTCAAGAAAATTAGAATTATTAAGGGAATGTTTCCTTCAAAAATGGGCATGATAAAAAATCGTAGGGACTTAAGAAGAAAACTTGGCAAGAATATTCAGAAGAACTATAAAAGAAAGATCTTAATATCACCAATAACTACAATGGTATGGTTGCTGATCTAGAGCCAAATATCCTGGAGAATAAAGTCAAGTGGGCCTGAGGAAACATTCTTAACAAGAAGGCTAGTGGAGGGGAGGGAATTCTAGCTGAGCTATTTAAAATCCTAATTATGATGTTAAAGTGCTGCACTCAATATGCCAGCAAATTTGGAAAACTAAACAGTGGTCACTGGATTGGAAAGATCAGTTTACATCTGAATCCTAAAGAAGGCCAAGGTCAAAGAATGTTCAAGCTACTGAACAATTGTGTTCATTTCACATTCCAGCAAGGTTATGCTTAAGATTCTTCAAACTAGGTTTCAACAATATGGGAACTGAGAATTATCAGAAGAGAAGGATGGTTTTCAAAGAGGCAAGGAACTAGGGACCAAATTGCCAACATTTGCTGTATTATGGAGAAAGCAAGCGAGTTCCAGAAAAGCATCTACTTCTGTTTCACTGACTACCCTAATATCTGTGTCTGTGTGGATCACAACAAAACGTGGCAAGTCCTCAAAGAGACAGGAATATCAGATCACATTATTGTCTCCTGAGGAACCTGGATGTGGACCAAGAATCAACAATTAGAATTAAACATGGAACAACTGACTGGCTTAAGAATGGAAAACAAGAGGGGTGGCCAGGTGGCGCAGTGAGTAAGGGCACCAGCCCCAGAGTCGGGATGACCTGGGATTGAATCCGGGCTCAGATACTTAGCACCACACCCAGAAATAACTGGCCATGTAACCTTGAGCAAGTTACTTAACCCCAATTGCTTAAAAAAAAAAAATGGAAAACAAGTATGACAAGGCTATATATTGTCACCTTATTTAACTTACATGCAGAGGATAATATATGAAATGCCAGACTGGATGAATCAAAAGCCAGGAGTAAAGTTTCTGGGAGAAATATCAATCATCTCTATATGCAGATGATACCACTCTGATGGCAGAAAATGAAGAGAGTCCCTTAGACAGCAAGATCAAAACAATCAATATTTAAAGAAATTAATTCAGACTATTTACTGGAAGGTCAAATACTGAAGCTTAAATACTTTGGCTACATGATGAAAAGACAGGATTCACTGGAAGAGACAATGATGTTAGGAAAAATATAAAGCAAAAGGTAAAGGGGACAACAGAGGATGAATAAATAGATATTGGAATGGAAGCAAAAAAAAAAAAGAGGGCCTGGATAGACTTTGGGAGATAATGGATAGAAGGGTCTGGTGTGCTACAGTCCATAGGGTCATAAAGAGCTGAAAATGACTTAACAACAACATAAGTCAAACCCTTCTCTCATTACTTAGTGACATTTGCTATGACATACATTTTTATTAATGTTCATGAATACTTTAATAAGCCTTTCTGACTTACCTTAAAGCCAGAAGAGGCTTTTCTTGAAAAGCCACATATTATATTTTGAAAAGCACTGGTTTAACTTAAATAGTTTACCTAAATTGTTCTCAACACTTAAAAACTATACTTTACATCTTTACCTGACTCTAAAAATAACTTTGGCTTTAAAAGTACTAGTGACTGAACATTTCACATTACATATATTAGAACTTGTTGAACTTTAGGACTGAAAGAATTTCTCGTCCTGCTTGTCTGGAAAGTACAATTTTGCCTTGTAAACCATATTTCTTCATTGTTTCCATAATTTCATCTGAAATAAAAATGAAATATAAAATCCCATTAACTGTTTTAGTAAAGTTTACATAATTGTGATGTTTGCTGAAAAAAAAAATAGCAAGATTATAATAACAGGATATTTTAAAACACCTTTATCTGGCAAAATGACCTTATATTTTATGAACTTTAAAAGTTTTTTAAGTTTTATTATACAACTTACTTTCATGGTGGTAGTTTGCTTAAAAGATGAAAAGAAATAATTTAAAGTAGTAATTACTACAAATATTTTTTTAAATTTTACTTTCTTGACTATTGACTGCATTACATGTAGAATATGCATACAAAAATACAAATATAGTGCCAGTTTTATACATATAGCTCATTTCTATTTGTCTTTGTTTCATGAGTTATCTTGATCAAGGATCCAACATTTAAGTGGCCATCTAATTGTTGATTAATCTCTCCATATTGGCTGTGTTGTCCCTCAAAAAAAAAGATTTGCTCTTTTGCTAGAGCCATGCTATTGCCTTCCAAACATGGTATATGTAAACTGGCAAAGCTTCTGCTCTACTGGCATAACTTTCAAGAAAAACCCAGGGTCACCTCCACGAGGTAAGGAAGCATGTAAGTAGTACTTTACTGCAGAGCTAAGGTATGGCAAATACACACAAACACACATACATATATACAGCAAAATATATTTACTTATATATTTCATAAATATTTCTAAAATATACACATTTATATGCAATGTATATATCTAAAATGTTGAATGGACTCCTTGTGGTGAACTCATAGAAAGATATGGATAAGAATTACACAAGATGGGTTACAATCTTGATCAATGGAGGGAACTTCAAAATTGATGAGATCACAAATTCATTCAAGTATTTCATTGAATGTTACACTGAAAATATGGCACTGAAGACACGTTTAGTGTTAGTAAATAGGGTTCCTTATGAGTTTTCAACCTGTGTGCTAAGAAAACAGTATCTGTTTCTGATAATAAAAATCTCAATTTTACTGGAATAGAATGTGTAATGTGTTTTTGAAAAAAATGATCCCTTAGAATGTAACAGAAAAAGCAAATTAATTTCAAACCTAAGGAGCATTGTTGAATTTGAGATATAAAAAAAATGAATGTGCACCTCTGTGAGGGAGGAATGGCAAGATCTCCCTTTTATTTTGTTGCTTTGGGAAACTTCTGGTGTGGACACTCCACCCAAACAGATCAGCAGCTAGTTTTTAATCTATACGCCTTATAAAACTGCTTGGGGGTAATTAATTGACTGTCACAGTGACAGGGTAAATATGTATCAGCAGCAGGAAGTGAACCTAGCTTTTTCTGACAGCAAAGCCAGACTTCTATCTCTTTTATCTTGCTGTGTCTTACATACTCATTGTTTTTTTAACATCAATTTTGAAATTTTACTTTTACATTTTAAAAAAAATTTGACTTCCAAATTCTCTTCTTCCCTCCAGACCCTTCCCCACCCACTGGGAAGGTGAGTAATATGATACCCATTTTTCATATGACATCATGTAAAACATTTCTATATGAGCCATGTTGCAACAAAAAAAAGAACAAGAAAAATAAAGGAAGTGGAAAACAATATGCTTCAATCTAACATTCATCAGTTTCTCTGGAGGTGGAAAGCATTTTTCATCATTAGTCTTTTGACACTGTCTTGGAGCATTGTATTGATCACAGTAGCTAAGTCTTTCACAGCTGATTATTATCTCAATATTTCTATACAATCTACATATAATATACAATTCTCTTGGTTCTGCTCACTTCACTCTGTATCAGTTCGTGTAGGTCTTTGAAGGCTATTCTGAAACCATCCTGCTCATTTCTTATAGCAGGATAGTATTCCATCACAATCATATACCACTTTTTTCAGCCATTCCCAACTGATGGGCCTCTTCCGATTCTTTGCCACCACAAGAAGAGATAATATTTTTGTATGTATAGATCATTTTCTTTTTTCTTTGATCTCTTTAGAATACAGACTTAGTAGTGGTTATTACTTGGGTCAAAGTTATGCAGTTTTATAGCCCTTTGGGCATAGTTCCAAATTGTTCTCCAGAATGACTGGACCAATATACCAACAGTATATTAGTGTACCTATTTTCCCATATCCCCTCCAGGGTTTGTCATTTTCCTTTTCTGTCCTATTAGCCAATCTGAAAGGTGTGAGGTGGTCCCTCAGGGTTGTTTAAATTTGTATTTCTTCAACTAGCAATTTAGAGCATTTTTTCACATAACTTTTAGTTTTTATAAATTTGGCTTAGTTCCCAATATATTTGAGAAATGAGGCCTTCATCAGAGAAACTTGCTGTAAAAAATTCCTTCCCCCACCCGTTTCCTGTTTTCCTTCTAATACTGGCTACACTGATTTTGCTCGTGCAAAAACCTAAATTAACCCATTTTATCTCCCATGATTCTTGCTATCTCTTTTTAGTCATAAACTCTAATCTTATTCATACATCTGACAGGTAAATTTCCTCCGTGCTCTCCTAATTTGCTTATGAAATCACCCTTTATGTCTAAATAATGTACCCATTTTGACCTTATCTTGGTATATGGTGTGAGATGTTGGTCTATGCCTAGCTTCTGCCAGAGTGCTTTCTAGCTTTCCCAGCTGTTTTTGTCAAACTGAGTTCTGCCTCAAAAGCTTAGATCTTTGGGTTTATCAAACACAAGATGACTGTGGCTGGTTACTACTTGTGTAGTAAAATTGTGTACTCAATCTATTCCACTGCATTCATTAGTATAAGATAGTTTTGATGATTATTGCTCTGTAATATAATCTGAAATTTGGTACTGCTAGTCTGCCTTTCTTCGCATTTTCTTTCACTGATTCCCTTGACATTCTTGACCTACAGACATTGTTAATAGCATGATTAGGTAGCTCAAATTCAAGGTAGGGAAAAAAACAACATAGATATCCACAGTAACTGATCAGCTGAATGAAAAAGGATTTAATAAAAGTGTAGTCAAGATGACTGGAGATGGGAAGTTCATTGTAATGAGAATATGGTGCTTGGAAAAACTTATAGACATTTTTATGTCTAAGTAGCAGTATATACATTTAAGAAACTTTGTCAAAATTAATTTTGTTTTAAAAGTATTAAGACTACCTAATATCCAATTAAGCAGCATGTATTAAAAACCTACTATATCCTGTCCCTCTCCAGTGTTACTATCCCATTATCTTATGCTTTGAAAACTTTGTTATATAATTTCAGATAAGTAAATCATTAAAAAATAGACTCAACTATATTACCTGGATTGTTTTCTTTAATAGTGACTAAATAGAAAAATCCTTCTGGTGATAGTAGGTCTGCAACCAAAGGGAAGAATCTGTCCATGACTTCTCGGCCGTTTCTGCCACCAGCCCAAGCTGCCTCTATTCCATGACTTCCTACCTGCATCAGTTGGAAAGCATCTTTTAATTTTTGTTGAATTAAAATTATGTCTGGAATTTCAAACTATTGAAATTCTTTTTTTTTTTATGAGCAATCGGGGTTAAGTAACTTGCTCAAGGTTACACGGCCAGTTATTTCTGGGTGTAGTGCTAAATGTCGGAGCCCAGATTCGATGCCCAGGTCGTCCCGACACTGGAGCCGGTGCTCTTACTCGCTGAGCCACGTGGCCGCCCCTTATTGAAATTCTTAATCAACCTTAGATTTCCATTGTTAATATTTTGTTGGAGAATATAAATTAATTTCTATACACATTTGTCCTGCTTTTAAGAAACCAGTTACAGTATTTGGAAAAGTTCAAACTTAAAGTTCTAGATTAAGTGCTAGAGATCACATTATATTCTTTGTTTTATAGAAAAACAAAGGAGTTTTAAGGCCCTTTTTTTAAAGGTAAAAAGCATAAATTTAAAGCATAATGACATATTTAAAACATTTAAGAGATTCTATTTAAAAATGGACACATAGCTTTTAAAGAATATATGCAAAGATACACTTCAAAAAAACCCACCCCCTTGCTTTGGGTCCAAAGATGACCCAATCATTATATTCTAAAAGTAAGATTTTGAATAGATATGCTATGAATGACCCATGGTAATTTCATGTCCAAGGTGGAAAAATCTTATCTTAGAGCTGTCATAGTAGCTATGTTCCTTCAACAGAGGAGGGCTCAGTATTTATTTGGTTTACCAGGCTATATAGGAAAATTGGGGTACTACTTTGGTGAATCTGTGATCTTAGAGTAGGTGTTCCCTCCAACAGAGTTTGTAACTCATCTGTTTTCTCATCTGGTGAGACTTTTGCCCATTTTGTCTTATAAATCCTCCATACAGGACTTGAGAGATCAAGAAATTTCAGAGGAAAGCCTGCCTTAATTCTCACCTTCACTTGGCCATGACCACTGATATCTCTTTGAATCAAAGAGAGATAAAAACAGGCCTTCTAAATCACTCTCCAGGTACTTATTTTGTGGACAGGCCTCTTGTTTTCACATTTTAGGTATTCTGTTCCCTTTGGAGGTGGGACTTGATGTGCTTTTCTTTTTACCTTTAGTACTTAAAGCTGAAGTGGGTAGAACCTTTTGTGAGATTAAGGGAAGAAATGAGAAATAGCTCACTTTAGTGAACTAGACATTAATTATCTTCACTAGTAATGTGATCTTTATTATGTAGAATAGTGAGTAAAGAGTAATGAGTATCTCTGTAACCCTTAGAATATAATTCTCTGGGCGGGCTTTTGTTTCCTTACCAGTAAAGCAAAGAGGATAATGTCTGACATTTCTTCCAATTCTAAAATTCTAAGAATATTGCCAGTTTGTTATTTATAAAGTCATTGCCTATGGTTCCTCCAGTACTGAGCAGGATTATTATGACAATAACACATGGTAAGGATAAAACCTAACTCATAATAGTCTAATCCTAACTCAATTTTATTATTAGTAAATAATGTAATCCTTGGTAATTGGTAGTAGTTTTATAATCCCCTCCCAATTTGGTTTGATCTTTGAGAAGGACAATTTACACAACTACTACAGTTCAATTAAACAAATATTACGTGCACAGCATCATGTTACACAAACTGGTTATACAAAGACAAAAATAACTTCAAGAAATTTCAACTTCTAATTAATAGAGAGCAGAAATAGCTGGCAGAATCAGGAGAGCTATCACAAAGGGTGTGGTTCCTAAGCTATGCCTGGGGGTGGAGGGAAAGGGTTCTAATAGGTAGAAATAAGTAAGAGGGGGCATTCAAGCATGTATGTATGTATGCACCGAGGTGGGATATAGAATGTTAAACTGGGGAAACAGAGAGTGACTAAGCTTGGTTGGATTTGAAGAAGAAAATAGGAAATACTGTTGGAGAGAAGAAGATCAGCCTATTTATTAGTCTTAAATTTCAGTTTGATGAAGTCACTGAAAGTTTTTGACCAAACTAGTGAGACTTTAGGGAAAAAAATTAGTTGTGTGAAAGCTTTATTTGAGAGGGAAGAAACTGGTGAAACCAGATTATTCTGTAGTCAGGATATGAGAGGCAGGCAGATAGTACAGTGGACAGAGTAACAGGTTTGCGGTCAGGAAGACCTGAGTTCAAATTCGGCCTCAGAAACTAGCTCTGTGACCCTGGTCAAGTAACTTAGCCCTGTTTGCCTCATTTGCCTCATAAAATGAATTAAAGAGAGAAATGGCAAACCATTACAGTATCTTTGCTAAGAAAACCCCAAATGGGGTTACAAAGACTCAGACATAACTGAAAGATGTGAACAAGAACCAGTCAGGATAAGAGGTCATGACCTCTTATGCTTCAACATACTATCACAGACATCTTGCTCTGTGTCCTGTTTATACATACATAGCTCATTTCCCATCCATTTTCTCATTTTTGGAAAAATAAACAAATCAATACTGTTCATTGATTCTGGTATGAAAATAGGGTAATGAGATGGGGAATAGAGAAGAAGGATGGATATAAAAGATGGTGTTAAAAAATCAACAAGTTTAGCAACTAGTTGCATTTTAGATAACTGAGGTTATGATGCTAAGCAGTATGGTGGTACCCTCAAGCAGTAAAGAGGCTTGGATTTGGGGACAGACAACATTAGCTTTTGACAGGTAGAATTTGAGACACCAAAAGGACAAGTGGAACTGTTTAGCAGTCAGTGTATATTAAGGAGTCATCTTCAAAGGTGACAATCAAATCAGTGGAAGCAAATGGGATGACCAAGAGAAACTGTAGGGAGGAAAAGGTGGCCTAGGACAGAGCCCTGAGGGATGTCTATGTTTAGGAAATAGGAGATACATAAGGTAGTAATAGTAAAGGAGGAATGTAGTGTCACGGAATCCAAGGACATAAAAAGATGCAGGAAGGGCAAAGAGGTTTTTGTTAAAGTCTTTGCTTAATTGCTAATTCTTAGCCACCTAGGGATTATGGATAACTTTTTGTTTAGTTTTATTGTTTTTACATATCATTTTCTCTTAACAGCTCTTCCTCCCAAAACGAAGTTTTCTCCAACACATATAAACATTTAAGCAAACTAAGACACTATGAACATGACTTAACACAGTATAAACCACATTCTTCCTCTGTACTTCCCTACCCTTTCTACTAAGAGGAGGAGGCATATTCTCACCATCTCAGCACTCTGGGAGCAAGATCAGTCATTGTGATTAATCAGTTCAAATAGCTTTTAAATGTTTTCACATTATTCCAGTCAGTGTGGGCTCTGTATCCTTTACTTTGCACCTATTTATACAATTCTTCCCATGTCTTTCTGATCGAGTCCATTAAGCTTTGAAACTCTGCCTTGGGTTTAAGCTGTCCTGCGTAGTAAGTGAAAGGAAACTCCCTTAATTCCTTTCTATCTAGCCAGCCCCAGATCATACTACAAATCCCATTGATCCTAGAGATTTTGTTAAATGTCCTGCTGCCATATGCATATCCCTTCTCCCATCTAGATTTTAATTTTTGCTACTAAGAACAGTAATCAGACTACAGATATTTAGCACAGTGCATGGCACACATTAGGTACTTAATTGCTTTTATTCAATTATTCTCTGGTTCTATTCACCATCTCTGAGACTCTCTATGCCAGAACTATCTTCCTGGCCACCATTACCCTATGTGTGTTGTCTTCCCCTATTAGAATACAATATAAGCTTCCAAAACACAGAAACGATTTCACATTTGAGTCTGTATTCTCCACATCCAGCTGTAGCTGATACATAGCATCCCCCAACATTTTAAGTTACTGTTGTTCTATATGATGAATCAAAGAATATATTCTGTCCCCTGGCTTAATCTTGACTGGAATCTTGTTGTTGTTTCTGAAAACTATGAAATGTATGTATGAAGACCTTGCATGAGTAGGGGGAATTTCATTTAGTGGGAATAACTTAGCCATTTGAATCTTCCTCCAAGCTTCAATACTTTTGTGAATGTGTGTAAAATGTCTCTGAAAGACCTAAAACCAAAGAGTTAGTGAGAACTTCATCATGGATAGCTTCAATTTTATCATTAAAATAGGAGGCAAGGTCATCTGCTGAATAAAACAAACTAGGAGTAGAATCAAGGTCTTGAGAGAATAAAGTTCATAGTGGATCAGCCACTATAAAGTGTGTGACAGTCAATCACAGATGAATGAACAGATTTCTGTGTAGCAATGAAGGCCCACATGAGATAAAAATGACATGAATTGTTTAACTTATTCCAGAAAAAAGGTGGGGATTTGCTAGCTATCGAAACAGAGTATTCAGCTGACTGAAGCAGGGGTTGAGAGGGGCAATAACAGCTAGAAGGTTATAAGGTAAAAGGGGTCACTAATCACTAATCCTTATGAGGGATTAGTAAGGTCATTAGTATGACCAGGAGAAAAGGGTGGATCATGGAGTAAAGAAGTCCTGAAGTCTTAGGTAGCTATAGCAGTGGTAGGCTTTTTATTTTTCCATCTCTTACCACCACAGTTTTAATCAGGACCAATACAGAGTAACATGCGGAGCTGCTCACTTTGCAGCAGCAGCAGCTTTTACCCACCTAACCATGTAACAATGGAGGGAGGGGTAAGTGCCATTTTGCTACCCTATACTGGAGATAGGTCAATGATGACCTAATAAAATTCATTCACTACTAGCCAATGGGTAACAAAAATATATTGGTCATTTTAAATTTTATACATTTCTTACCTCTTCAGAAGGTGTTACTACATAGGGTGGGTTAAATACCAGAAGATCAACTTTGCTGGATAACCTTGGTAGCAATCCTTTGGCCTGGATATAAATCAAAATAGTCAAATGGACTTTGTGGTTAAATGTCAATGCCTTCAATGTCACTTGCATTATTACAGAAGACATGTGTTTAATGTACTGCAAAACATGGCAGGCTCAGGGGCTGAAATATCTTAAAATATCACACATTTTCATCTTAAGTCTCACATAAATTTATACAAAATATAGATATTTTTGGAGCATGTAAACCGGGTCATCAAATAAGCATAAAATGTCTGGGTATGTTACTGCTATCCAACAATCCAGATTGTGCACTTCAGTATATTTTTATAAAATGAAGTAAAGGGCAAGCAGAATCCACAGATTGAAGCAAGTCGGAGACAGAAATACTTGCATTTCATAAATACTTAAAACCTAATACTAGTTTATAATTGAGAACGAGAAGAAATGATGCATTTTTTTATTCAATAAATTCAGTTCAACTAGACTGTGGAATCTTGTCACTGTTTCTAAAACAGTGTGTTAGTGTGTGTGTATGTGTGTATACACAGATATATGAATAATGTAGAATTTATTGAGAAAGAGAATTTATGCTTCCAGAATTTCTATGCTACCTGTGTTTTTGCTAGTTCAGATTTTTTTCTAAATCAAATGCTTCCTTATCATGGCTACCCTACAGTATTTCATTTAAATGTTATATTTATTCAGTGTCAAATTCTGACCCAGAAATTATGAAATAGTATACATCAAAGATTTTGACTGTCAAGATTCTATAAGTTTTCTAAATTCTAATTCCATTTTTAAACTTAAAACTGTTAAGCAGTCACTGGATGATTAAAAAAAGACATGTTTATTCAGAAAGTTAAATTTCTTTCCCTGGCAGTCCTTAAGAAGAGATTCATCTTGATAAAGCACAGATAGCATTTTGCCTTTTCTTTTTAAATAATTATTAACCTTTTTCTTGAGTACTCAGGGTTAAATATTTTCTGTACACTAGTTAAGAAGGCAAAGATATTACATTTTAGAAAGACTTCCATCAAAAACTGTTAAAAAATTTTTTTTAAAACTTAGTACTTAAAGAATGAAGTTTCAACTATCCAAAAAATCCAGCTACTCATGACAACTATTCTTTTTTTTTTTTTTTATTAAGCAATTGGGGTTAAGTAACTTGCTCAAGGTTACATGGCCAAGTATTTCTGGGTGGGTGCTAAGTGTCTGAGCCTGGATTCAATCCCCGGGTCATCCCAACTCTTACTCGCTGTGCTACCTGGCCGCCCCTCATGACAACTATTCTTTTAAAAGCTACTTTATATGTTATCTTATCCATACAATAATCCTGTGAAATAAAAACACTGCTTAGGCACTGACAAGTAAAATAACTCCAATAGTCAAGTGTCAGACGTCAAATCTGAAACCAGGTCTTCCAGATTCTATCCACTATGAGTGGCTCTTTACGTCTCTCTATGACAACCTATACCTTTTAAAAATGGGGGAGAATTTTTTATTTTATACCAGTAGTGGAAAAGGACTACTATCTCACCAAATCTGTGATTATTGGCTGAATGTGAACTTTGTTACACAGTGCTGTCTCCAAAGTACAATCAGCTGCTTTTGGGTTGATATCAGTACACCTATAAAAAAAGATAAAAAACAACAATGTAAGCCTTGGAGGAATAAATAAAACCTTACAAATTAATGGGGCAAATCTATAACAGAAATCAAGAAATGTTTAATTTTTTTGTAAGAAAAGAAAGTAGAAGGGGGAGGATAGGTGGTGCAGTTAATAGAACACGGCCCTGGAGTCAGGAGGACCTGAGTTCAAATGTGGCCTCACACACTTAACACAAAAACTAGCCGTGTGATCTTGGGCAAGTCACTTAACCCCCAATTGCCCTCCAAAAAGCAAAAAAAAAAAAAAAAAAAAGGAAACAAAGAAAGTAGAAGAATAAGTATAATGCTATAATAATGGGCAAGAAAACAGATGCATATTTGTGGCTTTTTTTTTCCTGATAACTGCTATCACTATAAGACTGTTTAGAATTAAAGAATGTCAGTTGAAAGGGATTTTATATATAATTTCTTTAAAATAAAATTTAAAAAACTAGAGAGGAGTAACTTGGACCCAAATTAGTGTTTCCTGTATACTTTAAATTGTTAGAAAAGGCATACTATTCGATCTTGTGGATTTTATGTATTTAACTACTGCAATTAAAAATTAAACATGTATACCTTGTAAATACTAACACAAAGTATTGCATTCAAATAACTATACTTCAATCAATTACTCTCAATACATTATTTGGTATAATTGGCACAATTATACTTACATATACAAAGCCTGAGGGCCAATAATTGAAGCCAGGAACGCAGATACGATGCCAGATCCTGATCCTATTTCAAGGCACATCTCTACTCTGAATTGAAAATGTTGTATTTAGTAAAAAGAAAATCAAAATGAACTCTACCAAATGTAACCTACTAGTTTTAGCATAAATCTTTCCTGTTCTGTCATTTCCCTCTACAGAAAGTTAACACTATAACCATACACAAAAATACTTATAATCTTTTTATGCTTAATATTGTAAAGCTCAAAACTGCAGAATTATTCTGTGTATGCAAATAAGTAGTATCTTATTGAATCAGGAAAAACAATGTACACTGGTAACATCTCTAAATGGCTTTAAAGGTAATTTCAGTAAAACATTACATAAAAACTACATATTTATTACCTGAATAAACAGAAGTATTTACTAAGTGTTAATTTCCCTAGTCTTTTAAAATAACATTAGAGGTTTAACTCTATAACATGCTGTATTAGAAAGGTAAAGGACCCTTGGTAATAATTTGAAGTGACAATGGAATTCCCTATGTGCAGTAAGGAGATTGAGAAGACTTTGGTGAAACAGTGAAATACTTACACTAATGCTAGTGCTTTTATGGTATTATCCAATCTAAGAGCCTAATATTAATTCCAAGAGAGACAGTTGGTATGGTGGATAGAGGAGAACAGTTAATTCTACCTCTCATACATTTTGTATTACAATGAACATTCCACTTAACCCCTCAGTACTCTAGCAACTCTCCAAGGATATATAAATTAGGGAAAGTAACCCATGCATTAGGTAGAAAGGAGAGTCCCAAATCTTATGAAATTACAGGTCAGGACCAAAAATATATTCCAAGCTATTTGATTATACTTTATCTATATAAATTATATATCTACAAATGACAAGAACCCCAAATCAACCCGATGGGATGAGTAAGTGTCCTACAGACATATTTACATTTTTTCTCTTTAATTTAATTTTATTTAATTTCAGATCTGCATTCTTTTTATTACCCCTTCTTCATCCCCCTAATTGTAAAAGCAAGAAAAATAAAACCTTTGTTACACATATGTATAGTCAAGCTGAACAAATTGGCCATATCAAAAAAAAAAGTCTCAATCTATACTGAGTCTATAATCAATCTATATTCCCTGCTGGGGAGGGAGTAATGTGGTTCACCTAGATATCTTATCAGTTGTGGCTAGTATTGTGTTGATTATTTCCTAAGCCTTTCAAAGTTGTTTGTCTTTACCGCCATTACTGACATAAAACATTTTTACCCCATCTATCAACAAAGTAATAAACTTTGGAGAATGCTATCCTTTTTAAGTCAATCCATATATTTTAGTTGCTCTATTTAAAAAATAATTTTTATTGATGTTTTCTGTTTCTTACATCACCAGGGTATCCCATGTATCCCTCCTCCTCAAGAGCCCATCCCATAAGACAAATGGTGGAGTTTTTTTGCTTAAGGGGGGGGAAATCAGCACACCTGATACACTGAAAAAGTTAAAAAATATGTGCGCTGTGTTAACATCTGTGGATCTCCCACCTATACAAAAGGACATCTTCTATCTTTTCGCATGAGTGCCATTTAATCTTTCTAATTTTGTTATATTTACTTTTGATTTCTTTAATGTGTCATTGCTTCCATTTACACTGTTGTAGTCCCTGTGTATACCGTTTCCTTGGCTCTGCTTCACTCTGTAACAGTTTACAAATCTTTCAATGCTTCTCTGTATTCATCATATGCATAATTTCTTACAGCATAGTAGTATTCCAATATATTCATGTAACACAACTTGTTTAGCCATTACTCAATCAATGGGCATTGCCTCTGTTCCCAATTCTTAGCTATCACAAAAAGCACTGCTATAAATATTTTGGAGTAAAAAGGGGCTTATTTCTTATCAATGGCTTCTCTGGGTATAATATACCCAGTATTGGGGTCTCTGGTTCAAAGCATATGGTCATTTTAGTCACTTTATTTGCATAATTCCAAACTGTTTTTCAAAATGGTTATATCATTTCACAGTTCCACCAACAAATAATGCACTAGTGTGCCTATCTTCCTATAACCCCTCAAAGACTGTTGCACTTTTTTTTTATCAATGCAGCTAATTTGCAAGATGTGAAGTGGAACCTCAGAAATGCTTTGATTTGATTTTCTTATTAATGATTTGGAGCATTTTTTCATGTGGCTATTGATACCTGGCTGTTCTTCTGAGGACTGTTTGTTCATATCCTTTTGTATCAATATCTATTTGATTGAGGGATGGCTATTAGTTATTGATTGTTAATATATTTTGGATACCAAATCATCAGAGAAATTTAACACAAAGATTTTTTCCCCATTCATCTACTTCTTTTCTTTTCCTAGATGCATTTTTTTTATGCAGAAGCTTTTCAGTTTCAAGTAATCAAAGTTATCTATTTTATCTTTTGTAATTGCCTTCATCTCTTCTTACGTTAAAAATATTCTTATCCATAGCTGTGAGAAGAATATGATCTGTTCCTCTTCTAATTTTTTTATAGTATGATATTTAATATTAAGGTCATATATACAATTAGAATGTTTTGTGGATGTTTAGTTTAAGGTGTTGGTCTAAGCCTAATTTCTGCCATACTGCTTTCCAGTTTTCCCAGCAGTTATCAAATAGGGAAATTTTTTTCCTGGGTAACTTAGGTTTTTTTCTACTTTATTAAACACTGGACTATTCAGTTCTATTGTTTCTGAATCTCCTTCATCTAGTCTGCTCCACTGATGTATTTTTTAACCAATGCCAGATCATTTTAATGACTGCTGATTTATAATATAGTTTTGAGTTCCAGAAGTGCTAGTATCCCTTTCTCCTTACTTTTTTTCATCATTTCCCTGGATACTATAGATATTTTGTTTTTCCAAATGAATTTTATTTTATTAAGCTTTGTAAAGAGTCCTGTTGGTAATCTGAATGGTATAGTATTAAAAGCGTAAATTAATTTTGGCAGTATTGTCATCTTTATTATATTGGCATGCCCTAGCATATGAGCACTGAGTATTACTCTAGCTATTTAAATTGTTCTTTAATTGGTCAGCTAGGTGGCACAGTGAGTAAAAGCGCTAGCCCCAGAGTGGGGAGGACCTGGGATCGGTTCCAGCCTCAGATACTTAACACCCACACAAAATAACTGGCCGTGTAACCTTGGGCAAGTTACTTAACCCCAACTGCTTCAAAATAAATAAATAAATAAATAAATTGTTTTTTATTTCTTTAAGGAACACTTTGTAATTGAATCTATACAAGTCTTCTGTGTGTTTTGGGAAGTTGATTCCCAAGTATTTTATGTATTTTGTACTAATATGAAATGGTATTTTTCTATCTTTTATTGCTTGTTTTGTTATGATGATATAGAAATGCTATTGATTTCTGAGAATTTCTTTTGCATCTATTGACATAATCACGGGTTTTTGAATATTTTGGGTTTTTTGTTTTTTGCTTTTTTGGAGGGCAATCAGGGTTAAGTAACTTGGTCAAGGTTACACCTAGGTTTTTTGTGTGGGTGTTAAGTAACTGAGGACAGAACCAAACTCAGGTCCTCCTGACTCCAGGGCTGGTGCTTTACTCACTGCACCACCTAGCCACCCCATATTTTGGGTTTTAATACAATCATGCTGATTTGTTTTTCTAATGTTGAATGATTCTTGTACTCAAGAGTATCAATCCCACTTGATCACAATGAATGATATCCTGGATAACTCGCTGTAACCTGTTTGACAGGATTTTGTTTAAAATTCAGGAGTCAATATTCATTAATTATATTGGTCTACAGTTTTCTTTCCATGTTTTATTTTTCTCTGTTTTAGGCATTAGGATTCTATTTGTCTCAGTAAAAAGATTATGGTAAGGGTCTTTCTTAATTTCTGAGAATAATTTGTGATGCATAGGTACTAACTGTTCTTTAAAAGTTTGATAGACTTTTCTTTTGAATCCATCAGGTCCAGGGACTTTTTCCTTTGGTAGTTTCTTTATAGCTAGATCTATTTCCTTTACGGAGATTGGATTATTTAATATCTTTATCTGGCCTTCTGATTGTTTTGGTACGGTAGTATTTTGAAAGTATTCCTTTATTTCTTTTATGTTCTCAGTTTTGTTAGCATATAATGTTATGATCTTTTTTTCTTCTTCTGTATTTGCTGTGATGTCAGTCTATATATTTTAAAAATCATACTGTGCTGTAGTATGATTTATACCTCCTATTAGGAAGGTTCTAGTTGCTACACTATCATAAATAATCAGAACAATAACAAAAATCAGTTCCTTACAAGGCATGAATATAGCTTATGTTTGTAGCCTATTCTGTGATATTTTAGAATAAGACACAAGTTACAAAAGAGTGTTCATTCATTCTGTAATTTAGTCAATCCAAAAGTTCCATTAAAGTCTGTGACTATAAAAAGCTGACTGGTTTCAAAGGAGAGATAAATTAGTGCAGTATAACTATTTGAAACACAACAACTATCCAATCAAATGTATCCAGGGAACTCAGTTCTTTATGCCATTACAAATATGTGTGAATGTTCAAATTTCAGCATATAAATTATCTACAAAATTTCAAAAGTCCTTTTATTTACAAAGTATTGAGTTCTCAATAATTATCTTTTTTACTTCAAAAATCTTACCAACCCCCAAACCTTCCACCTTCCCAATTACTATAGCAGGTAAACACTGTGCTCCTAGTCCCTCAGGCACCCAACCTAGCTGGGTCTCAGCAGTGAGAGCAGAGGAAGGGGAACACACGGGATGTTTGAGAAAGGATGAAAAGGTTTGGAAGAGTTGCTATGAAAAGTGGGATAGTGAGTTGATAAGGAAGGTATAGTAATTACCTAACAGCAGTGAGGACCTAGTTGAGTTTAGGTAACATGAATTTGTAGTAGACTCAATCACAATTTGCAAAACTTTCTCCACCTTTGCTCAGCAGCACGTGTGTAGGAGTGAAGAAGATGAATGGTGAAAGATTCAAGGCTGAGGCTTGGCTGGTCATAATCAGTGATATGATAATGGGGCTAGGGATTCAAGAATAGGACAGTGTAGAGTTGAGTCAAGATGGGGAGAAGAGGAGAGAGTAGCTAGTATGGGACAGATGGCATGAAAGAGAATTGAAGGGTCAAAGGATTGGAGGTCATTGTGAGAACAAAGAGTAGGGTCATGTAAGTGAAGGCATAAGGAGAGATAAAAAGCCAATAGATTATGGCTGGATAAGGAGATTCCAGAATTCTTGAAGATGGAAGTAGTACTTTTATGGATCATGGCAAGATAAAGGGTGTGACCATCTTTGTGGGGCTTACGAGTGGCTCATGGGAGGAGAGAAGGTTGAAAAATTGAATGATTAGGGCATTTGAGGAAGAATCAGTATTATGTATGTTGAAGTATGAGGGCAGGCTTAGGTAGGTCAGAAAAATTATAAGCCAGATATCAAACTCATTGAGGCAGGAAGGAGAGGGATCTGGTGTTCTGTAGACAACTGATACCAAGATTCTGATTGATATGAGTAGCATGAACCTCTAGGGAAGAAAGGCTACTGAGTGATGAATGAAGGGAGAGAGCCTAGAAGTGCAGTATTATTCTAGAAATGCAAGTTATGGCAATGTCAAGAAAAATAAATTGAACAAACAAGCCTTGACAATAAGAGGAAAAAAAACTATCATTTTTTGCAGATGATATGCTAGTTTACTTAGTGTGCTCCTAGAGAGTCAACTAAAAAACTAATGAAAAGAATGATCAACTTCAGCAAAGTTATGGTTGTCTATTAAATAGACACACAGAATCATCAGAACTTATGTTTTTGCCAACAAAGCTCAAAAGGTAGAGATAGAAAGAGAAATTTCATTTCATACAAATGAAGACATATCTAACTACCTGAAGATATATTAATTGCTCACAGGTAAGCTGAGCTAACACAATAAAAATAAAAATACTACCTATGTTAACTGACTTAGTGCCACACGAATCACACTATTGAATTACTTTATAAAGCCAGAAAAAATAATAACAAAATTGATCTGGACCAGGAGTCAAGAATATTAAAGGAATCAATGAAAAGAAATGCTAAGGAAAAGGATCTGGCAGCACTAAATCTTAAATTATACCACAAAGCTGTAATCAAAAACAACTTAGTACTTGATAAGAAACAGAGTGGTTGGGAGGCAGAGTCAAGATGGTGGAGAAATGGCAGCAACTTGCCTGAGTTCTCCCCAGAACTCCTTTAAAGATTTTTAAATAATGCCATAAAACAATTTCTGAAGTGGCTGAAACCACAAAAGGACAGGGTTAAAATAATTTTCCAACCAACAACAACTTAAAAGATCTAGAGGAATGGATGAGAGTGAAGCACAGTCCAGCACAAGCCATGGCAACGCAGACCTCACCCCAGCAAACCAGGAGCAAGCTTTAAGGAGCCACTGAATTAGCAAAGGCAGCAGATGCATCTTCTTCTAGAACTCTCAGTCAATAGATGGTAATGGGTTTAAACAACTGATCAGAAGGAGATTATAGGGGTCACTATAATACTAATAATAATAAACAACTGGGGGCAGAACTGTTACTTGACCTGTACTCAGATCCAGGTCATAGACCAGCATGGCAGTCCCAGGGCAAGGAAAAGCACTTGGACACCAGTACTTGAGGCCACAGTGGAAGAATGAGTCTCATCCAGAGTTCCAGGGCAGAAAAGAGTGCTTGTAGTCACTCACAGACCAGAGGATAGGCCAAGAGTAGTGAACATACCCCTTCTTAGATCACACCATCTTAGAAGAACTGAAAACTTACAAGGCCCTAGAAGTATCTCTGAAAACAGCTACACAAAACTCCTGAAGCTTGGGAGAGTGTGCCCTCTACCCTGGAAGCAAAGTCCTGCTTAAACAAAGAGTTAAAGTCAAGTAATAGGCTGGGAATATGAGCAAAGAACAGAAAAAATTCTGACCATAGAAAGTTACTATGGTGACAAGGAAAATCAAAATACACACTCAGACGAAGATAACAAAGTCAAAGTTCCTATGTACAAAGGTCTAAGAAAAATATGCATTGAAAATCTCAGGCCACAGAGGAGCTCAAAAAGGATTCTGAAAATTAAGTTAAGAGGGCAGCAAGCTAGGTGGCACAGTGAATAGAGCACTGGTCCTGAAGTCAGGAGAACCTGAGTTCAAATCCAGCCTCAGACACTTACTCAGCTGTATAATCCTGGGCAAGTCACTTAGCCCCAATTGCCTGGCCTGCCCCACTCCAACCCCCCCCCCCCAAAAAAAAGTAAGAGAGGTAGAAGAAAAATTGGGAAGAGAAATGATAGTGGCACAGGAAAATCATGAAAAAAAAGAGTCAACAGCTTGGTAAAGGAGACACAAAAAATACTAAAGAAAACAATACCTTAAAAAACAGAATAAGCCAAATGGTAAAAGAGATACAAAGAGTCAATGAGGAGAAAAATGCCTTGAAAAGCAGAACTGGCTAAAGGGAAAAAAAGGCATAAAAATTCACTGAAGAAAAAAAACTCCTTAAAAAGTAGAATTGCCCAAATGAAAAAGGAGGTAAAAAAGTTCACTGAAGAAAATATAATTCGTTAAAAATTAGAACTGAGCAAATGAAAGCTAATAACTTTATGAGAAATCAAGAAACAATAAAACAAAACCAAAAGAATGAAAAAAATAGAAGACAATATGAAATATCTCATTGAAAAAAGAACTTATCTGGAAAATAGATCTAGGAGAGATAATTTAGAAATTACTGGACCACCTGAAAGCCTCAATAAAAAAAAAATAGAGCCTAGACATCATCTTTCAAGAAATTATCAAGGAAAGCTATCCTGATATTCTAGAACCAGAGAGTAAAATAAAAATTAAAAGATTCCACCAATCACTTCCTGAAAGAGATCCCCAAATGAAAACTCCCAGGAATATTATAGCCAAATTCCAGAGCTTTCAGGTCAAGAAGAGAATAATGTAATTAGCCAGAAAGAAACAATTCTAGTACACAGGAGCCACAGTTAGGATAACACAGCTTCTACAGTGGCTCCTAAGGCATGCTCCTGGTTTGCTGGGGCTGGGTCCATGCTGGCATACCTTATGCTGGACTGTGCTTCACTCACCCAGGAGCAACAGACCTGTGTTTAGCAGCTTCTACATTAAAGAATAGGAGGGCTGGAAATACGATATTCCAAAAAGTAGAGAAGTTAAAATTATAACCAAGAATCACCTACCCAGTAAAACTGAGTATAATCCTTCAGGGGAAAAATATTCAATGAAAAAAATTAATGAAAGAGAAGACTTTCAAGCATTCTGGGTTTGTTTTTTTTTTTAAAGCAATTGGGGTTAAGTAACTTGCTCAAGGTTACACAGCCAGTTATTTCTGGGTGTGGTGCGAAGTATCTGTGCCCGGATTTGATCCCAGGTCATCCCAACTCTTGGGCCAGTGCTCTTACTCACTGTACCACCTGGCCGCCCCACTTTCAAGCATTCTTGATGAAAAGACCAGAGCTGAATAGAAAATTTGACTTTCAAATACAAGAATTAAGAGAAGCATAGAAAGGTAAACAGGAAAGGAAAATCATAAGAGACTTAATATGTTAAACTGTTTACATCCCTATATGGGAAGATGATACTTGTAACTCATAAACTTCTTCATTATTAGGGCACTTGGGAGAATATACAGACAGAAGGTACAGGTGTGAGTTGAATATGAAAAGGTGATATCTAAAAAAACAAAATTAAGGGGTGAGAAAGAGGAATGCACTGAGAAAAAGGGAAAGGGAGGAGCAGGATGGGGTAAATTATCTCATATAAAAGAGGCAAGAAAAAGCTTTTACAAAGGAAGGAAAGATGGGAGATGCAAAGGGGAGTGAGTGAACCTTACTTTCATGAGAACTAGCTCAAAGTGGGAATAACATACACACAACTTCATATAGAAATTTATCTTACCCACAGGAAATGAGGGGTAAAGGGAATAAAAGAAGGGGCAGGGAGGGAAAGGAGATAGAAGGAAAGGCAGATTAGGACAGAGAGTAGTCAGATGCAAAACACTTTTGGGGAATCACAGGGTGAAATGAGAGAGAAAATAAAATAAACAGAGGTGGAGACAGGATGGAGGGAAATATAGTTAGCAATTATAACTGTGAAAAAAATTTGAATCAAATTTCTCTGATAAAGGCCTTATTTCTCAAACATACAGAGAACTCTGTAAAATTTATAAAAATAGGAGCCATTCCCTGATTAATAAATTATCTAAGAGGTATGAACAGTTTTCAGACAAAGTAATCAAAGCTATATATAGCCATATGAGAAAGTGCTCTAAATCACTACTGATTGGAGGAATGCAAACTGAAACAATTCTGAGGTATTACCTCATACCTATTAGATTGGCTAATAGGACAGAAAAGGAGAATGCTAAATGGAGGGGAGGTGGAGAAAAGAGACATTAATGCACTGTTGGTGGAGTTCTGAACTGATTTAATCATTCTTTAGAGCAATTTGGAACTATGCCCAAAAGGCAATATACTTTGACCTAACAGTGCCCCTACTAGGTCTGTATCCAAAAAGCGATAAAAAACAAAGGGGAAAAGGACCTTTAAGTACGGAAATATTTTTTTAACAGCTCTTTTCTGGTGGCAGGGAGTTGGAAATTGGGAGGATGCCCATCAACTGGGGAATAGCTGTACAAATTGTGCTACGTGACTGTGATGGAATACTATTGTGCTATAAGAAATGACCAACAGGATGCTCTCAGAAAAACCTGGAAAGACTTATGTGAGCTGATGCAAAGTGAAATGTACTGTATACAAAGAAACAGCAATATTGTAAGATAATCAGCTATGAATGACTTAGCTATTCTCAGCAATACAATGATTCAAGACAATGACGAAGGCCTCATGATGAAAAATGTTATTCATCACCAGACAAAGAATTTATGGTATCAGAATACATACTGAAGCATACTTTTTTAACTTTATTTTTCTTGAGGGTTTTTTTTGGTCTATGTTTTCCTTCACTACATGGCTAAAATGGAAATGTTTTGCATGACTACATATGTATAACCTATATCAAATTTCCTGCCTTCTCAGTTAGGAGGGTGGAGAGGGAGGAAGGGACAGAATTTTGGAACTCAAGGTTTTGAAAACAAATGTTAAAAAATTGTTTTTACATGTATTTGGGGGAAAATAAAATACTAAATAAATTTTTAAAAAAGAAAAAAAAAAGAGTGGTTGAGCAATGAAACACATTAGGTACACTATATAGAAACAAATGAGCACAATAACTGTGTATGATCAGCCCAAAGATTCCAGCTATTGTGGCAAGAATTCATATTAAATAAAAACTGTTAGGAAAACTAGAAAGTAGTCTGGCAGAAACTAAGCATAGATCATATTCCAAGATAAGCTCTGGGATCCCTTTTCAGTTTTCTTTGGCATAGTGTCCAACCCTTCCCACCTCCCTCCCCCCACTAGATTTAAAGCTCTTTGTCTATAAGAACTATTTCTTTTTCTTATTTGTGTCTCCAGGGCCTTGCACTTAGCAGGTTTCTAATAAAAGTGTAGTGAAATGAACTGAAAGTGGGTACATAATTTAGACATTAAGGCCAAAATCATAAAAAAAAATTAGTTGGGGCATGGAAGAAATTACTTGTAAGATCTATGAATGAGGAAGACATGACCACATGAGACAGAGGTTCACATAAGACAAAATGAATAATTTTGATTACATAAAATTAAAACTATCTGTACACACAAAAACCAATGCAGCTAAAATTAGAAGAAAATCAGAAAACTGGGGGGGGGGGATCTTTGCAGCAAGTTTCTCTGATAAAGGTCTAATTTTTAAAATATAAAAGAAACTGAGCTAAACAGCTATCCCTTAACAGATAATCACAGGATACAAACAGGCAGTTTTAAGAGAAAGAAATAAAAGCTATCAAGTCATATTAAAAATGTTCTAAATCACTCATAATTTAAAAAATCCAAATTAAAACAACTCTGAGGTATCACGTCACACCTATCACATTGGCTAACATGACAGAAAAGGAAAATGACAAATGCCAGAGGGGTTGTTGAAAATGACAGATGGAATTAAGTGTGGAAAAGTAGGTATACTAATGCACTGCTGGTAGAGCTGTGAACTAGTCCAACCATTCTGGAAAACAATTTGGAACAATGCCCCAAAAGCTATTAAACTGTGCATACCTTTTGATCCAGCTATAACAATGCTAGATCTGTATCCCAAGGAAATTAAAGAAAAAAGAAAAGAACCCATGTATACAAAGATATTTATAGCAACTTTTTGTGATGGCAAGAAACTGGAAACTGAGATGATCACCATCAATTGAGAACTAAATAAGTTACAGTATATATATATATGTATATATATATATACACACATACACACATATGTATGTTTGCATATGTATATATATATGTATATGAATGTGATACAATACTGTGCTGAAATGATGAAGGGGATAGTTGCAGAAAAACTACCCATAAGACTTATTCATGAACAGATGGAAAGTGAGGTGAACAAAACTAGGACAATAATTCATAGAAAAATAACAATATAAAGATAACCAACCAAAAGATTAGCAATTTTGGTCTACACAATGAGCAAGCACAATTCCAAAGCACTCATGATGAAAATATGCTCTCCTTCTTGAGATAGAGAACTGATTTAAGAATATTTTTGAGTACTGTGGAAATGTTTTGCACAATTGTATACTTGTAATGAGTTTTGTTTTTACTCGTCTTTTTTTTTTCCTTTTTGGAGAGCAATTGGAGTTAAGTGACTTGCCCAAGGTCACACAGTTAGTTTTTTGTGTTAAGTGTCTGAGGCCGGATTTGAACTCAGATCTCCAAACTCCAGGGTCTGTGCTCTATTCACTGCACCACCTGGCCACCCCTTTTCTCTTCTTAATGGGCTGAGGAGGTTGAGAATTTGGAACTGAATATAAAATTGATAGTAAAATAAATGGAATTGAAAGAATAGTACCTTCTTCCCAAGAGTGTTGTCAGGATCAAACGAGATATATTAAAGTGCCTTGAAAACATTAAAACGCTATATAAATGCTAGTTGTTATTATATGAAGTTATGAATGGCCAAAAAAAGGTAAAGAACACATCATTAAATAGTTCATTAGAAGGAGGAGATTAAGGTACTAGGAAAGTGACTTGTGTAAGCTGAAGCTGGGTTTTTTAATGAGGCTAACCGTAAACATCTCAACATTACACTAAACAAATCTCAAACCTAAAACGCTTTAACAAAATGTTATTCACACAAGCAATCCTATTTTTTTAATACTGTCACTCCTATCATATTATGTGATTGACACACCAAAAATAAATTCCAGGACACAATTCCCCGTAGCTGAAGACGGAACTAAATTACTCTTAAAAAAAAAAAAAAAGAGCTTTTTGCTTCAGCTCTTCAACCGTAAAATGAGCTGAAGGAAATGACAAACTATTCCAGTATCTCTACCAAAAACATTTCAAATGAGGTCACGACCCAAAAAGTTGGACACGAAAGAAAAAAAAAAGACTGAACAAAAAGACTTCCGGAGCCAAAAACGCACTTCCGAGTTAGGCAAAATCAGTATTTTACCAGAGTCAGTGTTAAATGCGATTCCAAAGATAAAACGGGAGCAGACCACGCACTTCCGGCCGCCCTCTGGCACCGCCTTCCGTCCCCGCCCCTTCCTTTCCGGCACTGCGTCCCTGCCCCGCCCGCCCCCGCCCCTTCCTTTTCCCCCCGCCCCCCGGCCCCCCCCGCCCCGCCCCCGAAGTGATGATCTCTTCTTTCGCTTCCCTTTCCTTTTCCTCCTCTTTCCTGTCCCTCGATTTGCTCCCACCCTCTCACCCCACGAGCTCCGCGGCCTCTGCCTCCAGTGCATCCAGCAACAAGAACGTATCTTCGGCAGGTTCATATACCTCCTGGAACGCACCCTGTCCCAAGTGTCGGTGCAATGGAGTAGAAAAACGTGGCGGGGCCCAGCCCCCCATGGCCATGACTGCAGAGCTGCGCCGCGCGCGCATGCGTAGCTTTGAGCGCTCTCAGTCTCGAGCTTTTCGTAAATCCCTGGAGCGCGCCCGTGCTCCCGGAGCGTGCGCAGAGCTGACCCCAAGCCAGGGGCGCCTGTATATTTGTTGTCAATGTTCTTGCCAGAGCTACCTCATTGTTTGGATGTCTCCCTTCAGAACTTTGAGGGTCCTTATTACATCCGTTCCTCTCACAGATGAATGTCTAAAGCTACATCTACCCCTTAGGATTCTGGAGTTACCCCCAGAGAAGTCTGGGATAGAACAATTATTACCAGTGTGGGCCCCCCCCCCCCATTAACGTTTAGATCAATTTATTCACCCAAGTCATAAATAACTTTTAGAAATGTGCATTCATTACAGCTGTTTAGTTGGTAAAAACAAACACGCCTAGTCCAAAAAGTATGTACAGAGGCCAAAGAAAAGTGTATCAAAGTTTAGAGATGAAATCTGGCTAAGGTTAACTCAGCTCATTTCTGGAAATCCTTTCCTTCCACTTGTGGGATGCTCAAGAAGTTCGCCTTTGGATCTTAAGCTTCTTTGCTGGATACTTTGTGGAGCCACGAATTATATATTCATCAAGTATGCTCTTGGTTCCTACTGTATACATTGATTGCCATTAGCAGACCTTAAGGCGAGAGTGTGATGACCCTTTGAAATTTGCAGGGACCTCTTCTGACCCAATCTTGGTGAAGGAGAGAAGGAAGGAGTAGTATGCGAGGCTTCTTCTTTCCCTTCTGGTGTTTCCTCCTTAAGGATTTTCCTGAAATGTCGTACTTGTTATAATAATCTGAATGACTCCTGTTCTAAACTAGAATAACCCTTGTGTCAAAGTGCCAACTGTGTGAGACTCTCCCCTTATTAGTGGAGATTAGTTCCTTAGACCTGAATAAGGAACAGAGGGAAGTAGAGAAGAGAGATCTGGATTCTTCTGGCTTCCAGCATGGAGAGAGAAGATGCAGGGTTCCTACCCTTCTTCAGGCGCATGAAAGGAGAAAGGTTTTGGGAACAAGCTGACACGTATAACTGCAAACATAGCTCTGTTCCTGGCTTGCTAGAGACTTCAGTAGAATTTCCGCTTGGGTGAGATTTGATTGTCTCTTAGATAAATGAAGTTATCTCACCTCCAATGGGAAAGCTCATTTACTCTGTGTATAAATTATATTCTCATATATGCTTTTTCTGATTTCAGTTTTCTGTCTGAATAAATGCATTTATTTGCTATTTTCCATGTGTATTCATTGTGGAGCTGGCATTTGATGGTATGGGAGTCAAGCCTTGAATATAAAACTTGGGACCTTCCTTTTCCATTAAGGAATAGTGATCAGGAGTTTAGTTTGAACCTAAATATTACATTTCCAAGTCTAGTGATAGTTAAGGGACCAGATATAATTCTAGCAGGATTCCCCTCTCCCCCTGAGGAGAGTCGGGGGCCAACCTTTGGCCCCAATCTCCTCCTTCCCTCCTGGAAGGAACCAAAGTCTCTCTTGGAGAAGAGTAGAGGAGATGATGGAGATGTCTGTCCTTCCCTCCCTCTGAGCCTCCTTTAGATAGACATTTATAGACAGACATAATCTACTTGGGCAAAAACAAATCATTGCTTCCCCCACCCCCAAACCCTCATACTGATTCATATTAGCTTTGTAATTTATACATGATGCCTGTGGCATGACCAAATTTCCTCTGCTTTTATCCAAACATAATCTATGTGCAAAATCACTCTTCTTCCAATAACTCTTCCTGCTTGTAGTCTAAATCCTATGGTTGAAATTGATTGATTGGATATTTTTTATCACTTTATGTGAAGGGATAGCTTGATTTAGTAAATAATCAACCCACCATTCATAGAAAACAATGACGGAATGAAATGGGGTGGGAAGTGCCTGCTGTGGCTACCTGAGTGTGGTTATTGGCTAGTGAATGATCTCTGAGGAATAGGTATCATTTACATATAGGAAGAGGAGAGGAGACAAGCCTTCCATCACTTGCTATGCATGTCTCCTACAGGAAAAGGAGAGGCAACTTTCCATCTTGCAGCACCTATGTCCTCCCTAATTTTCCCCATGTTCTGTCTGATTTTCAGCCTCTACTAAGAGTGTGAGGAGGCGTCTCTAAAAGGAAGTGGCAGGGGGAGAGGGAGATGGCTTCTGTCTGCATGCTTTCTCATCTTGTGCTGTGTTATCCTGATTTCCAGCTTCCAGAAGCAACAGAAGAGAGTTTGTGGAGAGGGGGCCTTTCTGTCCCTTTCCCAACCATGTACTTTTCAACTTGTGCTGTTCATATTTCCATCTTGGGGCTCCCAACTTCTGCCTGATCTCCAACCACTAGTAGGAATGTAAAGAGTTATATTAGGGCCTTCCATCAGGCTGTGCTCCTTCCATCCTGTATGTGGGGAATCTCCTCTTCAGCTTCTAGTGAAAAGAAGGAAGATGTTTTTAATGATTAACAAACTCCTACCTATTCATAT
Organism: Petaurus breviceps papuanus; assembly: GCF_028583685.1. NCBI lineage: Eukaryota > Metazoa > Chordata > Mammalia > Diprotodontia > Petauridae > Petaurus > Petaurus breviceps. The sequence continues at coordinate 14,716,725 of NW_027187374.1, forward strand.
CCTACACATCCCAGTGATTCTGGACCTCTCTAGGTGATCATTCTCCTGCTATTCAATTCCTTATTCCCCTTCCCCCCCCTTCCAAGGGCATAGCCTCATGACTACTCTTTCTAGTTCTGGATATACTTTCACTTATTCCCCTCAACTCACTATTTGAGATGGGTGAATTTGAATACTCCTTGTTCCTCATTGCATCTTCCAGGTTCTCCCCCTACCACTATTACTTTCCTTTGAGGTCCATTTGTGGGGCATGTCAGCACCCATCAGAGACATTTGCTAAAATACCAGGTTGGTCCATTCTGGAGAGCAATCTGGAATTATGTCCAAAGGGGTATAAATAATTTCATACCCTTTGACCCAGTAATACCACTTCTAGGGCTGTATCCCAAAGAGATCATAGAAGTGGGAGGAAGACCCATATGTACAAAAAGATTTATAGCAGCTCTTTTTGTGGTGGCAAAGAATTGGAAATTAAAGGGGTGCCCATCAATTGGGGAATCGCTAAACAAGTTGTGGTATATGCATGTAATGGAATACTATTGTGCTATAAGAAACAAGGAGCAGATAGACTTCATATTTACCTGGAGAGGCTTATATGAACTGAGGCTGAGTGAGAAGAGTAGAGCCAGGAGAAATTTGTACACAATTACAGACACAATGTATGAGTGATGATCAACTTTGATAGACTGAACTCTTCTCAGCAATTCAGGGTTATAAATCAACTCCAAAAGTCTCATGATGGAGAGAGATGTCTACATCCACAGAAAGAACTAAGTTTGAATCCAGATTGAAGCAAACTACCTGCTCTTTTTCTTTTTCTTGTTTGGTTTTGTTTCCTCTTTCCCATTGTTCATTCCATCTGATACAATCCATCTTTATAACCTGACTAATGTCTAATGTGAAAGTATTTACAGATAATATACTTGATTGTATGCCGCCATGAGGGGGAGGGAAGGTAGAGAAAATTTGAAACTCAAGAAATTGTGGAAATGAATCTTGTAAACTAAAAATAAACAAATTAATAAAGACCAAAAAATTTTTAAAAAAATTAAAAAAAAGGTAATGTAGCAAAATTGAAAATAAAATAAAATACCAGGTTGGAGGTGCTACAAAGAGTGACAGAGATTGGGAAGTGGGTCCAGTGTCAATTTAGACTTTGGGTGGTGATACAGTTGTGCTGGGTATAGATAGAATCATGATTCCTCTCACTGAGGACAAGACAGCTATTCCTGATCCACAAGTGGTCCTCAATCTGTCCCTAAGTGACAAAATGGAACTTTCTTATCAGAGGTTGAGAGGGTTGCCCTGAAGAACAGTTGAATCATTATGTATCTGACCTGGGCAGTCAGATGCATTATATATCTGGTATTTTGGGGAATTGTCTTGTTTTCTAATAGTATGGGGGGAGGGGAGTAAAATTTTCACTGTATAATTATGGTGAATATGTATTTACCTGGAAGAAGTGAGGTACCTGGGGTGGCTAGGTGGCACAGTAAATAGAGTACTGGCCCTGGAGTCAGGAGGACCTGAATTCAAATCTGGCCTCAGACACTTACTAGCCATGTGACCTTGGGCAAGTCACTTAATCCCAATAGCCCTACTTTCTCCCCTCCAAAAAAAAAAGTAAGGTACCTTAGTTGACTTGGTGGTAATTCTGAGTCATTGGATGAGGTCGATGGAGAGGACTTATTTAGGCACTGGGGAAGAAGGGAACAGCCCTTAGGCCTCTTAGGGGGCAAAGATTTTGTATCATTCCCCTGATGAAGGTCTCAGCGAGGAGATTTGATTAGATAGTGGTACAGGGAGAGTTTCAGTATCAACTTATATTACAAAAGACTTGGCTTCTTAGCTGCTTTACCACATAACTCAAGATGAAGAAACGTTGGCTGTCACAAGTGCTCATGTGGAGGCTCTGATGTTCCTGGAGCTGCTCCAGCTCATCAGTACCAACTCACACCAAGAGAAATCTGTGACTACACTGAGATATCATCTGTGCTGCAAAGATGTGGTATTATCCAACACATGGATCAGAATGTGAGACTTTGAGACTTAATCTTTTTGAAGGAGGAAGGAAAGGCTTGGGGCTTCTGGTATTCTGTATTCTTCCACATTTTTGTTCTGATATTTTTCCCCTTCCTTAGTACGACACATGACAAAAAGACTATTGAAATGGAGGACGGTCCTATAGAATGTCATTAGGACCTTGCCAGCAAGGGGTGGCATGTGATAGACAACAGTTTTCTGATACATCTCCCCTTACACTGACACAGTTTCTTCCTCACACAAAACTTCCATTGTCCTAGTGTCCCTACTAGCTTCCCTGGTAAAACTTCCTCCCCACCCCACACCCCCATGAAACCTGATTGGCTCCAGTTTTTCTGACACAGCTGGCCAAGACCCAATAAAAAGCCCCAGCCATGTGGATTCCATGCCTCTCATATCTGGTGAGTGTGGGTGACCATATGAGTCATCATCTCGTGTAGATCTACTGCTCAGAGACTTTCTGTGAGGAAATGAGGGAGGCTGCATCTACAATATATTCCTCCTCCTCTTATAATGTAGGTCTTTATTTCTTCATGCCTGTACTATTATAATAACCTACTGTTTTCTTCCTTCTACAAGTCTCTCCCCAGTCTAGTCTATCCACCATTTATTTAGTCACCAAAATGAGAAAGTAAGGAAAGTATTCCCTACCAGTGCTGGCTCTTATGCCACAATGGCTTATCTCTACTAGATGAAGGAATATTTATGCTATTAATTTATCTCTGCTTATAGAGTTTCCTATTTATGGGAACATACATAAAGATACTATTTCAATTTGCCTATATTGCATTTGTGACTTTTTAATGGAAGCACTGCCTGCCACCTTCTGTCACTGCTCTATGGTATCACAAGGGTTCTATCTATGCTTCTCTGTATTTATCATATATATCATTTGCTACAGTACAACAATATACCATTACATTTAAGTACCACAATTTGTTTAGCCATACCAGAGTCTGCTACTGAGCATCTACTTTGTTTTTAATTCTTTTCTGTTACAAAAAATGCTCCTGTAAATATTTTGGCATATATTGGAGCTTTCTTTTTTATCAATAGTTTCTTGTGGTAAAAGTTTAGTAATGGAATTTCTGGTTCATAGAGTATAGAAACTTTAGTCAACTTTATTTATATAATTGCAAATTGCCTTCCAGAACAGTCTCTCCATGTTGAAGCTCTACCAACAATACATTAGCATGCCTAGCATCCCCTAGCATCCCCAGCACTGACTACTGGCATTTTTGTCATCTTTGCCAACTTGCAGACTGTGAAGTGAAATGTTAAGGTTATTTTCATTTGCATCTCTTATATTATTAGTAATTAGGAGCATTCTTTAATGGGTTTATGAATACTTTGCAGTTCTCCTTTTAAGGCCTTGTCAGAAACCTGCCAAGATAAACCCAGGAACTACCGTGTTTCCCTGATAATAAGACCTATCCCGAAAATAAGCCCTCCCCTTACTGTGTAAGATTCCTCTAAAATAAGCCCTCCCCCCAAAATAAGCCCTATTGAGATTGCTACTGTAGTGAAGGTGATCCCCTGCGCTACACGCTACATTATGGTACCCTCTGTATGCACCGTACCACCCCGCCGTGAAACGCACGCCGTGCTCCGAGCTGCATCCAATCAGAGCTGCAGCAGTGAGCGCGTCATCCTGTTCTTCCCCAGTGATTTGCTTATTGAATAAAGGTACATTTTTTTGTTCACATTTACCTGTTTATTAAAATTGCTGTCAATGTTCATTAAAATAAGCCCTCCCCTGAAAATAAGCCCTCTGGTGTTTTTCTGTCCAAAAAAATAATAAGAGTGTCTTATTATCGGGGAAACACGGTATATGAACACACAAAACACTTTTCACACAAATAAAATCAGATCTAAATAATTGGAAAAATATCAATTGCTCATGGGTAGGACAAGCTAATATAATAAAAACGACAATTCTACCTAAATTAATTTACTTATTTATACCAAACTACCAAAAATTATTTTATAGATCTAGAAAAAATAAAATTCATCTCAAAATAAAAAAGTTCCAGAATATCAAGGGAATTAATGGGAAAAAAATTCAAAGGAAGGTGGCCTAGCCATACCAGATCTAAAACTACATTATAAAGCAGCAATCATAAAAACTAGTTGATACTGCTAAGAAAGAGAATGGCACTAGAATTACTTTCTGTTGTTGTTTTTTTTTTTTCCCAGCAGTTTCTAAAAAATGATTAAGGAGTTTTTTCCTAGGTAATTTATGTTTTAGTAAATACTGATTTATGGGGGTATTGTTTCTCATCCACTTTTGTCTAGTCTTTTCCATTGCTCTATCTCTGTATTTTTTTAAACCAATATCAAATAGTTTTGATGATTGCTGCATAATAATGTAGTTAGAAGACTGGAAGTGCTATTTTCCCTTCATCTCTACCTCTTTTCATTATTTCCATTAATATATTGGAAAAGGTTCTAATGTATTCCTATTGCATACGATAATTGTTTTGGTTTTAGATAATTTTTTTAATGATGTTACAAAAAAGATTGATCTGTACCTATACTTTGTAATCTTTTTAGCACGAAAGAGTACTGTGCTTTGTCAAGAACTTTTCTCTGCATTTATGGAGATAATCATATGATTTTGGACATTTTGATTTTTAAAATGATGAGTTATATTGATTGTTTTTCTAATGTTAAACCACACTTTCATCCCTGGTATAAATTCCACTTTTTCATAATGAATGATTTTTTTTCCTCCTCTCCTCTCCTGTCCTGGGGGGAGGGATAATTCAGCTAGATCTATTTCTTCTCTGAGATAGGGCTATTTAAGATTTCCATCAGGCCTTCTTTTACTTTGAATATTTTATATTTTTGAAAGTATTTCCTTGCTTCTTTTGTGTTCTCAGTTTTGCTAGCACATAACTGCATAATATATTCTAATTTTTTAATTTCTTCTGGTTTTATTGTGGGTTTCACCTTGCTCATTTATTATTTTATTGATTTGATTTTCTGCTCTCTTTTTAAAAATCAGGTTAGCTAAAGATGTATCAATTTTATTAGCCTTTTTGAAGAGCTATCTTTTAGTTTTACTTATTTCTTTGGGATTGTTTTGGTTTCCAAATTTATCTGTTTATCCTCTAATTTCTAATATTTTCTCTTTTGTGCTTGAGGTTTGTTTATTTGTTGGCTTTCTGATTTCTTAAATTCATATTCAGTTCTCTAGTCCTCTCTTTTTTATTTTGTTAGCATATGTTTTTAGGAATATGATTTCTCCTTAAGGATTGCTTTATCTGAATTTCAGAAATTTTGGTATGTTGTTTCATCATTATAATTTTCTTTCACATAATTGCTAATTGTTTTTATTATTAGTTCTTAGGCCCACTTAATATTTAGTCTTTCATTTTTTTTTTTTAAGCAATCAGGGTTAAGTAACTTGCTCAAGGTTACACGGCCAGTTATTTCTGGGTGTGGTGCTGAGTGTCTGAGCCCGGATTTGATCCAGGTCATTCCGACACTGGAGCTGGTGCTCTTACTCGCTGAGCCACCTGGCCGCCCCTAAGCAATTGGGGTTAAGTAACTTGCTCAAGGTTACACGGCCAGGTGTTTCTGGGTGGGTGCTAAGTGTCTGAGCCTGGGATTCGATCTCCAGGTCTTCTCAACACTGGAGCCGGTGCTCTTACTTGCTGTGCTACCTGGCCGCCCCAAGTCTTTCATTTTTAATTCTCCAGTTGGATCTGTGTTTTTTGTTTGTGATCTCTGAACCAATTAACAATTTTATTCAGTTACGGTCTGTAAAAGATGTATTTACCATTTCTTCCTTTTTACGTTTGTTTGCAGTTTCTCTGTGCCTTAATATATGGTCATTTTTTTAATAGTTTCATGTGGTGTTGAGAAAAACATGTATTCTTTTGCAGTCCTATTTATAAGATGCCGTGAGTTAATTCTAGTTCCTCCAACAATTTTTTCAGTTCCATATTTTCCTATTATTTTCCTTTTTGTTAGATTTATCAGAAGTGAGAGAAGAATACTGAAGTCTCCTTTTCACTAATGTGTTACTGTAGTTATTGTCTTCTTGTAGGTCAGTTAGTGTTTCCTTTATTAATCTGAATGCTGTCATTTGAAGAACATAAGCTTGTTACTGATATTGGTTTGTTGTTCATTCTTCATTCAGAATAGTGTAGTTTTCCTGTATTTATTTTTTGAATTTTTTTGGTTATGTCTTACTATAGCTCAATGGAATGGAATGGAAAGATCTTTTTCACACATTAATAGGCCTATGTGATCTGCTTTGAACTTGGGCCCAGCTGACTGCTGTGATGGAGTCTGAGTGACATGGAACTTGAGTCACATGGAGCCCATGGTGAGAGGAGCTTGCCAAATGGGTGGAGCAAGAAGAGAGAGTGAGGCAGAGCTGGGAGAGAGTGAGGCAGAACAGTCACCATGAGTGAGAGAGGGAGGAATTTTGCCTAGGGGAGCTTGTTTGTGGGGAAGCCAATTGGAAGGAAGGCTTGGGGGATGTTGGTGCTACCTGGAATGGTGATGTGTATAAAATTCTTTGTTACCATGGTGGAATTGGCTTTCTGGTATCTGAATAAAAATTTTTTGGTTTTGCCTTTGAGGAAAATGCAAATTCACCCTAGAAATATGCATGCATATTCATAGAGGCTGCTATGGATATCACATTGGTGATATATTCAGTTATTTTTTCCTTTATGATTTTGGATGCTAGGCACCTGGAGTGCATAAATTTATCACTAATACAGAATTGGCTGGTTTTGTATTGTTCCTTTCAGCATAATATAGTTCAGTTGTTTATTCTCTTATTTTCTGAATGTTTGTTTTTATTTTATCAGATGGCATGATTGCAACTCCTGATTTTTTTGGATTCATTTGATGAATAGTAAATTAATTTCCATATCCTCAGTTTTATTTTGTGTTTATCTTTATTTTTGAAACGTGTTTCTTGTAAGCAGCAGATTGTTTTGTTTCCTTATCCAATCTGTCCCTCATTTTCCTTTTATTGGATTGTTTATTCCATTCACATTTAAAATTATGAGAGGGGCAGCTAGGTGGTGCAGTGAATAGAGTACCAGCCCTGGAATCAGGAGGACTTGAGTTCAAATTGGGCCTCAGACATTTAACACTTACTAGCTGTGTGACCTTGGCCAAGTCACTTAACCCTAATTGTCCTGCCTTCCCCATACAAAAAAAAGGCAAAAAAATTTATGAGAGGTGGATTTATATTTTCTTCAATTTGTCTCTAATGTTTTTTAAGTTATAATTTTCCCCTTCTTCTGCTATAAACACAGTATTATTATGTTCCTTCAGTTACTTTAGCTTATTCTATTTAAAGAAGCTATTTCCACTAGCTCTCTTCCTCTCATCTTCTATTCCCTCCTCCCATTTTTTACCTTTTTCTCTTTGAGGTTTTGCTTGATATTTCTTTCTTTTCTGCTTTTATCTGTTTATTTAATTGTCCCCTTTTTTTCATCTGTTGCATAGATTTTCCCTTTCTCTCTTCTCCTTCAACTAGTCCTGTTCATTATTTATTTAAATGTAATTTTTTTTGTGTGTGCTTCTTTCCAGAGAGGCTTTTTCTCATTCTCTTCTTTATCCATCTTCTTTTCCTGTCTACCCTAGGCCTTCATTCTCTGGTTCCTGACCCTTATATTTATCTAGTCCATCTCTTTTCTCTGTATTCTTCATGGTATCAAAACTTTCAAGATATTGATTTTGGGCTCTACCATTAAAGCACTGGAAAAAAATGAATAAGAGGTGCCCAGGTTTGGGGCTAGATTTTGTTGCAAGTACATATATGTTGGGTCTTTCATTTGGCTAGTATAGCCTTGTCACTGGTAGCATGGTGCACAGTGGGGAAAGGGATGCTGAGTTAAAACAGGCTAAACATCATTTCATAGTTTTTTAAAACATTATTTTCAATTCTGGGTGTCCTAGGCCATGGAGTTGTTTTATCTTTGGGAAATAATTTCTCTTTTGGAGAGGTTTGAGAGGATGAGATGAGAGAAAATGTCTAGTCCTTTATCTTGTTCATCACAAGTTCAGAAGTCCTGAACTTTTAAAAAATTGATAACTGTATTTAGTATAATTGGTTCCCTTCATAATCCTATGTTTTATTTTATGCATTAAAAAACATCATTCTGAGATATCATTCATAGGTTTTGCCAGAATGCCAAAGGAGTCCATGACACAAAAAGGGTTAAGTTCTCCTCAGCTGTATGAAATACTTGCAAATTTAAATCTATGATCTCTATGCCTCCTTCTGTCTTTAAAAGTGCTATGATCCTATATGTTCATATTTTCAGGACATACGGTGTTGCAAATCCCCTTAGGGACATCTTCTTGCTGAAATCTGTAAATTCTAACCACTAGATGGTGATGTTGCCTCATTAAGTGGCAGACCTTATGCGTAATGGTCCTCTCCAGGAACAGGAGATTGCTGAAATCCTAGAAACATCCATCCAATATGGGACTTCCTCCATTTCTTTTTTTTTTTTTAAGCAATCAGGGTTAAGTAACTTGCTCAAGGTTACACAGCCAGGTGTTTCTGGGTGGGTGCTAAGTGTTTGAGCCCGGATTCGATCCCCAGGTCATCCTGACACTGGAACTGGAGCTCTTACTCGCTGTGCTACCTGGCCACCCCTTCCTCCATTCTCTTAATAAAAGAAAGTAAAATTAAATATCACTGTACCAGCATAAGTATTAGACTTTAATACATGGTATTTTATATATACTATAAAACATATTATTGTTGTTCAGTCATTCAGTCATGTCTGACAGTTTTTCATTTCCTTCTCCAGTGTGTCCCCATTTTACAGATGAGGAACTGAGGCAAATCGAGGTTAAGTGAATTGCTCAGGGTCACACAACTAGAAAATGCTGAGGCCAGATCTGAACCCAGATCTTCATGACTCCAAGCCCAGTGCTCTATCTACTGCACCACCTAGCATATACTAAATTATACTATATATAACAAATTCTATACTATAAGACATATACTGTATTATAAATATATAATATAAAACATACTTAGGTTATATTTATAACATGATCCATATGCAACACATTTTTACACATTATAACATGTATGTTTATAACATATGACAGCATAATATATATGTTTCATATAGATTACATTATAAATATAACCTAGGTATAAATAAATTTATAGAAATGTAGCACAGGCTCTGGAACTACACTGCCACTCCCCTTTGCATTGGCAAATCAGGTCCCCCCAGAAATCCATCCCATATGACAAACAGTATTTTTTTAGAGAGGACAAAATAAACCAAAACAAACTGATGAATATGTTGAAAAGGTTGAAAGCGTGCAATGTGTAGAACCTCCCATGTCCACAAAGGGGTGAATTGGGGTTATCTTGTCGTATCTCTTCATTTAAGTCATGTTTCATCTTTATAATTTTGTTACATTTACTTTTTATTTTTTGGTGTAATCATTGTCACTGATTTCTTGGCTCTGCTTGCTTCACATTGCATCATTCTATACAGATCTTTTCATGCTTCTCTCTATTCATCACATACAGTAATATATTCCATTAAGTTCATGTACCACAATTTGTTTAGCTATCTACTTTGTTTCCAATTTTTAGCTGTCACAAAAAGTGCTTCTATATTTTGGAGTATATGGAGGCCTTCTTATTAGTAGCTTCAAATGATAGGATTCAAAGTGATAGAATCCTAATAAAGCTTCTCCTAGCCCCGATATTCTAACTTCCTTATGGGCCCCACTGAATGAATAGTAGGCATGTCCTGATTTAACCACACAATCTGGTTTTAACCACACCTCAGGCCCCCAGACTTAATATAGCCACTACCCCAGCTAGCCACTGCCCTCAGATCCAATTCACATATTTGAACAGGTATGTTCTTGTATTCAGCCATAATAATCACATCATCCATTTAGCTCAAGACAGGACCACAATACTTAACTACCCATCTTGACCAGACAGAACCATAATAGCTAGCCAATTGGAAGGCAACATGACCAGAATGTTTAACCACCGAACCATAGAAGGGACCTCTCCCCTATTACCTAATCCCTTGACAAACCCCTCCTGCCTTTTTAATATTCATAATTTCTGTTATGTAATTGCATCTTTACCCTATAAAAATCCCTCTTGCTTTCTCTGAAGTTGCTGTTTCCTCTTGGAACTCAGCCCGCTTCATGAGAGGCATCATTCTTAATAAATGCCTATACTTGTATTAGAGGTGGTCTGACTGAATTCTTTGAGATGGTTCCATCACAACACATCATGAAACCTCAACAGTTATTGGCATTGCTGGGTGGGCAGAGTCTCTGACTCTGACCCCTCCCCATTAAACCACAACAAAAGGATATAGATACAGCAACATTTTTTTAAATTTATGCAGTAAAACAAGCATTTCTATAACATAGTACAATAAAAAAGATGCTTCTACATGGAACTGCAAATCTATTACACACAACTTGCTATTCCTTTCAAATATACAACAAAATTATCATGTAAATTTTTCCTGCTCCTCCCACCCCAAGATGGTTACCATTAGTCCCAAACATATGTGTGTATGTATGCATATGCACATGCGCAAAGTTATTCTATATGTATCTCTATCCATTTTTTCTCTGGATACAGGCAGCATCTTTCTTCATATATCCTTTATAGTCCTTAAAACAATATTGCTGTTACTGTATCCAAAGTTCTCTTGGTTCTGCTCATTTCATTCCTCATTATTTCATGCAAGTCATTCTATGTTTTTCTAAAATCATTGAGTTCATCATTTCTTATAGCACAGTAGTATTCCATCACAATCATATACCACAATTCGTGTAGCCATTCCCCAATCGGTGGGCATCCCTGTGATTTCCAGTTATTTGCTATCACAAGGAGAGCTGCTAATAAACATTTTAGAACATATAGATTCTTTTCCTTTTCCCCCTAATTATATTCAGAAATAGACTAATCAGTGGTATACTTATCAATTGGGGATATATATTTTAGATATGAGACCTTTATCTGATAAATTGTTTATGAAATTTTCCCCAATTTTCTACTTTCCTTCTGATCTTCACTACATTTATTTTATTTGTACAAAAACTTTTTTTTTTTTTAAAGCAATGGGGGTTAAGTAACTTGCTCAAGGTTACACGGCCAGTTATTTCTGGGTGTGGTGCTGAGTGTCTGAGCCCGGATTTGATCCAGGTCATCCCAACACTGGAGCCGGTGCTCTTACTCGCTGAGCCACCTGGCCACCCCTAAGCAATTGGGGTTAAGTAACTTGCTCAAGGTTACACGGCCAGGTGTTTCTGGGTGGGTGCTAAGTGTCTGAGCCTGGGATTCGATCTCCAGGTCTTTTCAATACTGGAGCCGGTGCTCTTACTCGCTGTGCTACCTGGCCGCCCCTGTACAAAAACTTTTAAATTTCATGTAATAAGAATTATCTATTTTACAAATAACTTTACTCTCTATCTCTTTTTTATTCATAAATTGTTCACCTATCCATAAGTCTGATAAGTAATAAATCCCATGTTCTTCTAATTTTCTTGTGAAATTTCTCTTTATATCTAGGTCATATCTCCATTTTGACCTTATCTTGGTAAATGATATAAGATATTGTTCTATGCCCAGTTATTTTTTTTTTCACTATTTTCCTTCTCAGCCTCCTTTCACTTTATCCCTGTTACCTTATCTTCTCCCCTTAGCCTCTTATTCCTTATTTTACCCACCATGCTAAGCTCCCCCATTATCTATTATTATCTTGTGTAATATCCTACCCTCCTTATCTTGATTTATACATCCTTCTAAAAGTCCCTCCCAATCCCCCCAGTTTTCTCACCTCTCTAGAAGTTCAGAAGACTTCTAAACCCCTTCAGACGAGAGTAAAGTTCTAGTATTACTAGCCTTCCACCTCCACTTGCTTCCTCTGTATTAGTTCTTCCTTTCATGCCTGTTTTCATGAGATAATTTCTCCTTTTAACGTTTTCATACCCATTTTTTTTAGAATCACCTCATCATACACAACTTAGTCCCAACCTTTCTTTCAAACTATCTTAGTAATGATAATGTCTTAAGAATATTATTAGTTGGGGTGGCGAGGTGACACAGTGGATAGAGCATGGGCCCTGGAGTCAGGAAAACCTGAGTTCAAATCTGGCCTCAGACACTTAACACACGCACAAAAAACTAGCCATGTGACCTTGTGCAAGACATTTAACCCCAATTGCCCTCCAAAAAGCAAAAAAAGAAAAAGAGAGAACATTATTAGTAATTTTAACTAATATTAATAACATGTTCATATAGTATAAGATATTGATTTGACCTGAATCAATATCTTATAATTAGTCTTTAATTATTAACATATTTCTTCTGGATCTTTTATATTGAATTTTCCACTGAGTTCTGGTCTTTTTGTTACAAATACCTGAAAGTCTTCCAGTTCATCAATTGTCCTTTTTTTTGTTTTGCATTCAGGATTATACCCAACTTTGCTGAATTAGTTATTCTTGGATGTAACCCCAGTTCCTTTGCCCTTTGAAATATAATGTTCTAAGACCTACAGTCTTTTAGTGTAGAAGCCACTAAGTCTTATGAAATACAGATTGTTTTTCCATGCTATTTATATTGTTATTTTTTTCTTTGTTGCTTAAAATTCTCTCTTTAACCTGGAAATTTTGAAATTTGGCTATGATATTCCTGTAAGTTTTCTTCTGAGGATCTCTTTCATGTGGTGATCTGTTGATTCTTTCTATTTCTACCTTACCTTCTTATTCTAGAATTTCAGGACTATTTCCCTTAATAATTTCTTCTAAAAAAAAAAAGATGAGGAAAAAAAGGGGGGGCAGTTAAGTGGCACAGTGAATAGAGCACTGAGCCTGGAGTCAAGAGGAACTAAGTTCAGATCCAGCTTCAGACAGTTATCACAAAACTAGCCGTTTGACCTTGGGCAAGTCACTTTACCCCAATTGTTCTACCTTCCCCCCTCCAAAAAGCAAATTAATAATAATAATAATTATTTCTTCTAATATTGTATCCAGAATCTTTTATTGATCGTAACTTTCAGGTAGTCTGACAATTCTTTTTTTTTTTTTTTTTAAAGCAATCAGGGTTAAGTAACTTGCTCAAGGTTACAGGCCAGGTGTTTCTGGGTGGGTGCTAAGTGTCTGAGCCTGGGATTCGATCTCCAGGTCATTCCAACACTGGAGCCGGTGCTCTTACTCGCTGTGCTATCTGGCCGCCCCAAATAATTGTATTTTATTTTTTTCCTTTTTGGAGGGGGGAAGGCAGGGCAATTGGGGTTAAGTGACTTGCCCAAGGTCACACAGCTAGTTTTTGTGTTAAGTGTCTGAGGCCAAATTTGAACTCAGGTCCTCCTGACTCCAAGGCCAGTGCTCTATTCACTGCACCACCTAGCCACCCCATAGTCTGACAATTCTTATATCCACTCTCCTCTATCTTTTCTCCAGATCAATTGTTTTACTAAAGAGATGTTTCAGATTCTTTTCTTTTTTTTTTCTGATTTTATTATATCTTAGTGTCTTATAACATCATTTGATTCTATTTGTCCAATTCTAGTTTTCAAGGAGTTTTGTTCCTTAAGATTTTGTATCTCCTAGGGTGGAGTCCAGATGGCATAATAGAAACAGGACCTCCACGCGGCTCTGGCTCTCACCACCTCCAATCCATGTAAAAGGGGACTCTGAAAAACTTTGGAGCTACAGAACCCACAAAATGACACACAGAAGCTAACTTCCCACTGAGGACAACCCTGCAAGCCGGCAGGAATTGGCCAGCACAGCGATCTGGGAGCTGAGCCCAGCCCCACACCAAGGTTTTTGCCCCAGGGCAGGCCTGACCATCCATGGGCTAGAGGGACTCCAGATCACCAGCAGGTGTGATGGTCCAGAATTATCAACACATAGATGCTAACGACAAAGTGAGAGGTCAGTGCAGTGTGGACTTTGGGACCCAGTAGTTGGGAGTGCATAGGCTTTTGGCCCTAGGGCAAGAAGCCACTGAGGGCTGAAGCCCCCACATGGCAGCTTCAGCTCCTGGTCTGCAGACTGTAGGGGGACCAAGTGACCAGTCTGAAGGGTAATCACTCTTGCTTTAACCTGCTTGGATCTGGATTGCAGTCTAGGGTGGAGATCCTGGGGTGTGTGACCAGCTTACCAGAGCATTTGGAGGCTTCAGAGAGGGCACCCAACTAATACCTCTGGTAGCTGAGAAAACCCCAGCGTTTGGGATGAAAGCTCCCCTGTCTGGTAGCAGAGTCTTACTGTGGCAAAAAGCCCAAAAGACAAGTAATTGAGTGGCAACATGACCAGGCAAAGGAAGCAAAGCAAACAGAAGAATCCAACATTAGACTTCTATTTTGGGGACAAAAAGGAGCAAAGCATGGAACAGGAGGAAGACAGTGAAGTCAGAACTCCTGCAACAAAAGCTTCAAAGGAAAATACGAGCTGGTTACAGGCCACAGAGGACCTTAAGAAGCAGATAAGAGAAGTGGAGGAAAAATTGGGAAGAGAAATGAGAATGATGCAAGAAAATTATGAAATGAGAGTCAACAGCCTGACTGAGGAAAATAACACCTTAAAAAACAGACTAACTCAAATGGCAAAAGAAGCTCAAAAAGGCAATGAGGAGAAGAATGCCTTAAAAAGCCAAATTTGCCAGATGGAAAAAGAATCTCAAAAGCTCACTGAGGAGAATCATTCCTTCGGAATTAGATTGGAGCAAATGGAAGCTAATGACTTTATGAGAAATCAAGATGCTGTTAAACAGGTCCAGACAAATGAAAGAATAGAAGGCAAAGTGAAATATCTCATGGGAAAAACTACTGACCTGGAATATAGATCCAGGAGAGATAATTTAAAAATTAATGGACTACCTGAAAGCCATGATCAAAGAAAGAACCTAGAAATCATCCTCCAAGAAATTCTCAAGCAAAACTGCCCTGATGTTTTAGAACCAGAGGGCAAAATAGAGGTTGAAAGAATCTACCAATCACCTCCTGAAAAAGATCCCCAAAAGAAAACTCCTAGGAATATTATAGCCAGGTTCCTGACTCCCGGGCCAGTACTCTATTCATTGGGCCACCTACCCAGCCCCCATCTGCTATTCTTCTTCTTTTTTTAAAGCAATTGGGGTTAAGTAACTTGCTCAAGGTTACACAGCCACTTTTTTTTGTGTGGGTGTTAAGTATCTGAGGCTGGAACTGATCCCGGGTCTCCTGACTCCACAGCCAGTGCTCTTACTCACTGTGCCGCCCCCTTTTTTTTTTATATACTTCTTTTTTTTAAATTGTTTTAAAATATGAACTCTTATGGATGTTAGTTTTTGTCCTACTTTATTTATTTATTTTTTATTTTGCTTTTTGGAGGGCAATTGGGGTTGTGACTTGCCCAAAGTCACACGGCTAGTAAGTGTGTCAAGTGTCTGAGGCTGGATTTGAACTCAGATCCTCCTGACTCCAGGACTGGTGCTCTCTTCACTGTGCCACCTAGCCGCCCCCATTTGGTATTCTTTAGATGAAAATTTGTGAAGTGAAATTTTTTGAAGCTTAGTCTGCTTCCCTCAGGGTTCGCTGTTTGTTGATTTAGTGGAGTTGGCCTAGAGGTATCTACACTTCACAAGGACCAGACCTCAGTCCCTGGAGTCTTCTTCTGTAGTCTTCTCTGAGGTCCTCTCAAGAGGACTTAGGGGACAACTGCATTACCCCTGTATTTTTCTATTCTATGCTCATTTCATGTTGATTTTCGGTTTGTGGAGGAAAACTGGAGAGCCTGGAAATTTATTACCTACTCTGCCATCTTCCCAGAATGCACCTTAGCAATATTGTTTTAAGAATGATGTAGAACAATCAAGTCATTTTGACTATTATAAATACTCAAATTAAAAATAAAAGACATAAAGAGAGATTGTATCTATATCTAGAGAAAGAACTGATAACTAGAAGTATGTATAGAATAATTTTACATATGTACACCTACTTATGTCTAATGATAGCCATCTCTAGGACAGGAGTAGGGGGAGAGAAGTAAAAAAAGGAAAAAAAATTTGCATGAAAACCTTGTTATATATTTGGAGGGAACAGCAAGTTGTACATGATAGATTTGCAATTTCATGTGCAATCATCTTTTTTTATTGTACTGTCATGTTTTTTTTTGTTTTCTTTTTTTGCCTTTTGGAGGGAAGTTGGGGTTAAGTAACTTGCCCAAGGTTATGCGACTAGTTTTTTTTGTGTGGGTGTTAGGTGTCTGAAGCCAGAACCGAACTCTGGTCCTCCTGACTCTGGGGCTAGGCTTTACTCACTGCACCACCTAGCCCCTATTGTACTGTTACAGAAATGCTTGTTTTGTTCCCTGAACTGAAAATAAAATAATTTTTAAAAAAAGAATATGAACATTTTCGTCACTTTATTTTCATAATTCCAGATTGCTTTCCAAAATGGTTGGACCATTTTACAGCTCCACCAATAAGGTATTAGTGTGTCTATCCTTCTATAACCCATTCCAATACTGATTGTTGCTCCTTTTTTTGGCTGGTTTTTAGACTATGAAGAAAAATCTCAAGGCTTTTTTGAACTGAATTTCTTTTATTATTAGTGATTTGGAGCATTTTTTCATGTGATTGTGAATACTATGCAATTTTTCTTTGGATAACTGTTTTTTTTTTCCATATCCTTTGACCATATCTCCAGTGGGGAATGGCTATTAGTCATATATATACATATATATCCATACACACACACATATATGTTCATTATTTATATATCTTGGATATGAAGCCATTATTATAGAAACTTGATACAAAAATTTTTTCCCATTCAACAACTTCTCTCCTTATCTTAGATGCATTAATGTTGACCATGCTGAAGCTTTTCAGTTTCAAATATATCAGTTATCTGTCTTATCTTTTGTAAATGCCTCCATTTCTTATTTGCTTAATACTACATCTCCTACCCATAGCTGTGACAGACATATGATCTATTTCTAATTTTTTGTAGCATAATCTTTAATATTAAGATTATGTATCCTTTTAAACTGTATCATAGAATATGTTGTAAGGGTTGATCTAAGCCCAATTTCTTCCAGACCACTTCCCAACAGTGTTTATTCATTTATCTATTTGATAATCAAATTATGAATTTTTATAGGGAATTTTCTGCTAGGTAATCTGTTTTCCATTTCATGAAACACTGAGTTGTTGAGGTCTATTGTTCCCAAATCTTCTTTGTCTAATAACAATAATAACTAACATTTATAGTGTACTTACTATGTGCTGGGCACTGTGTCAAGTGCTTTACCTCATGATTCTTCAAACCACTCTGGGAGGTAGGTGCTCTTATTATCCACATTTTAACAGATGAGAAAACTGAGACAAATTGAGGTTACATGACTTGCCCAGGCTTAAACATCTAGTAAGTGTCTGAGGACCAGATATCTGGCCTTCTCTAAACCTATCATTTATGGTCCTTTAAAGATTACTGACAATTTGGCAATTACATTTTTCAATTCTTTCAGTATCCTGATATATACTCTACCTGGAATTGTTATCTTGAATTCATCAAGGCAAGTTAGGTGCTCTGGAGTTTATTGACTAGGGGGGAGCTTTGGTCAATATTTAAGGAAGACACTTTGACAGCTGAGTGGAGAATGTACTTATCAGTGGGGAGAGACTTTGTGTATAAAGACTAACCAGGAGGCTGTTAGTACAAGTATGAGGTGATGAGCACATGTATCAGGGTGATGTGTTAGCGGAGAGATGGTAGAATGATAAGATTTGGCAATAGATTGGGTATGTTCAAATGAGGAGTTGAGGGTGATTGAGATTGTTAGTATGGATGACTAGGATGGTGGTGCCCTCAAGGGTAATAGTGAAACTATGAAGAGAGAAGGGTTTGAGAGGAAGGAAAAATGAGTTTTGTTTTGGACACATTGATTTTGAGATGTTTATTGGACATTCACTTTGAGATGATCCATAGGCAGTTGGCAATGAAGGTTTTCAGGGTTTATTTATTTGGTTTTTCTCATTTTGTAATCCTTAGAGATGCTTTCTAGGTTTCTTTTGGTGATCACACAAGATTTAGAACCAACCACTATGAAGGGGGGAAAAGCTTAAAACCATATGATTTAGAACTGGAAGGGATCTTAGAGGCCAAAAAGTTCAACCTTCTCCTTTTATAGATAAGGAAACCAAGGATATGAGAAATTAAATTTATTGCCCAGCATCTCACTGTTAATAACTGTATAGGATTATGAATTCAGGTCAACCTGATTCTAAGCCCACAATTCTATCCATAATACTACCATACTGCCCCAATATTCCAAAATAACAAAATGAAAAGGCTAATTGACATAAATAACATACCCTGCAAGACTGAGTATAATCCTCAGAAGAAAAAAAAAAGGGAAGGTGAGGGGAACCTTTAATAGAATAGAGTATTATCAGACATTCCTGGCAAAAAGACCAGAACTGAGTAGAAATTATAGAATGTAAATACAGAGGTCAAGAGAAACCTAGAAAGGTAAATTGTTATTATTGTCGTTCAGTCATGTCTGACCCTTTGAAAATAGCAGGAAGAAAAAAATCCAAAACTTGGGACAGTGACTCCCTACCTCTAGGTGAACAGAGCCCAACTTTAACATAAAGTTCAAAGTCAAGAAATAGGCTAGAAGATTAACAAATAACAATGAAAAAAATCTACTATGGTATTAAGGAAGACCAAAATATACACTCAGAAGAAGATAACAATATGAAAATAGCTACAAAGTCTCAAAGAAAAATGCTAATTGGACCTGAGCCCAACATAAATTTCTGGGAGAGTTAAAGAAAGAAATGAGCAGACAAAATATTGGGAAAGAAATCAAAGAATTACAGGAAGATTATGAAAAGAAAATTAATAGCTTGGTAAAAGAAGCAAAAAAAGCAAAAAAAAATACTGAAGAAAAGAACACATTAAAAATATAATTAGCCAAATGGTAAAAGAGGTACAAAGTCTCACTGAAGAAAGTAATTCCTTTAAAGTTGGGCAAGTGGAAGCTAATGGCTTCAAGAGATATATAAAAAAACCCAATAAAGCAAAGTCCAAAGAATGAAAAAATAGAAGAGAGTACAAAATATCTCATCAGAAAAACAACTGATCTGTATAATAGATCAAGGAGAAACTGAAAACTTATTGGACTACCTGAAAGCCATGATTTAAAAAAAAAGAGCCTAGACATCATATTTAAGGAAATTAGTGAGGAAAACTGCCCTGAAAGCTTAGATTTAGAAAATAAAATAGAATTTGAAAGAATCTACTGATCACCTCCTGAAAGAGATCCCAAAATGAAACTCCTAGAAATATTATGGAAAAATTTCAGAGCTCCAACATCAAAGAGAAAATAATTCAAACAGCCAGAAAGAAACCATCCAAATATTGTACATTCATAGTCGGTATCACACAAAATTCAGCAGCTTCCACATTAAAGAAACATAAGACTTAGAATATGATATTCTGGAAATTAAATGAGCTAGCATTACAGTCAAACATAACCTGTCCAGCAAAACTGAGTATAATTCTTCAGGAGGAAAACGAGTATTCAGGAAATAGAGGACTTTCAAACATTTCTGATGAAAAGATCAGAGATAAATAGAAAATTTGACATTCAAACATAAGATCCAAGAGAAGCAAGAAAAGGTAAGGGATTCAATAAAATTTAACTGTTTACCTTCTTATATGAGAAGATGATACATGTAACTCCTAAGAATGTTATCATTTTTATAGCAGTTAGAAGGAGTATGCATGGACAGATAGCATCACAATAGATTGTGTTGGAATTATCTCCAAAAATCTGAAGGGGTGAGAAAGAGTGGTGAGGGGAAAACAGAGGAAGAATGAGGAAAATTTTCTCACATAACAGATGCACACAAGGAAGAGCTTTTATAATGGAGGGGAAAATGAAGGGAGGAAGACAATACTTGAATCTCACTCTCATCAGGATTGATTCAAATAGGGAATGTTATATATATATACACACTCAGTTGCATATAGAAATGTAACTTACTAATAAGAAACTAGGAGGAGAAAGGAATAAGTGAAAAAGAGGGGGAATGCTAAAAGGGAGGAAAATAGACTTTTGAACAAAATAGAATTTTGAGGAGGGACAGGATAGAGAGAGAAAAGAAGAAATAGAAGCAAATGAGATGGAGGAAAATACAGTTAGTAATCATAACTGTGAATGCAAATGGAATGAGCTCACCCATAAAATGGAAGTGGGTAGCAGAATGGGTAAGAAAGCAGAATCTAATGATATGGTGTATACAAGAGACACACTTGAAAAAGAAAGACACACACAGAGTTAAAGGACTGGAGCAGAATCTAATATGTTTCAGCTGAACTAAAAAAAAATAGACATGGATAGTAATCATGGTCTCAAACAAAGCAAAAGCAAAATAGACATAATCAAAAGAGATAATGTGGGAAACTACATTTTGCTAAAAGGTACCATAGACCATGAAGTAATATAAAAATGTTTTATAGCAAGTTTCTCTGATAAAAGTCTCATTTCTCAAATACATACTGAGTATAGAACTGATTCAAACTTATAAAAATAAGAGCAATTTCCCAACTGATAAATAGTCAAAGAATATAAACAGGCAGTTTTCAGAAAAAGAAATCAAAACTATCTATAGTTATATGAAAAAAATGCTCTAAATCTCTACTGAGTAGAGAAAGGCAAATTAAAACAACTCCAAAGTACTCCCTCACACCTATCAGAAATGACAAATACTGGAGGGGATGAGGGAAAAATAGATACACTAAGGAATTGTTGAAGGAGTAGAAAATTGACCTAAACATCCTAGAAAACAATTTAGAGCTAGACCCAAAGGCTTTAAAACTGTGCATACCCTTTGACCCAGCAGACCATTACTGTATCTTAAAGAGATTTAAGAAAAAGGAGAAGGACATATATGTTCTAAAATATTTATGACAGTTCTTTTTGCGTTCAAAGAATTTGAAATTGTGGGGATACTTTTCAATTGGGGGATGACTGAACAAATTGTGGCTTATGATTATGATGGAAGACTATTGTGCTGTGGTAAATAATGAGGGGAGTGGTTTAAGGAAAAAAAAACATAGCAAGACCTATATGAACTGATATATAGTAAAGTGAGAAATCCTGAGAGATCATTTGGACAGTAATAGCAATGTTGTTGATTTGATCTATAAAATGATTCAAGACAATTCCAAGAGACTCATGATAAAATAAATGCTATTCTCCTAATGAACTATGAGTGCAAACGGAAGTATAATTGTATCACTTTGTTTTCTTGATTTTTTGAATATGTTTTGCATGATTTCATGTGTATAATTGATATTATATTTCTATCCATCATGAGTCTTTTGGGATTGATTTATATCACTGCATTGCTGAGAAGAGTCCAGTCTATCAAAGCTGGTCATCACACGTACGTTGTGTCTGTAATTGTGTACAAATTTCTCCTGGTTCTACTCTTCTCACTCAGCATCAGTTCGTATAAGCCTCTCCTGGTAAATATGAAGTTCATCTGCTCCTGGTTTCTTATAGCACAATAGTATTCCGTAACATGCATATACCACAACTTGTTCAGCCATTCCCCAATTGATGGGCACCCCCTTAATTTCCAATTCTTTGCCACCACTAAAAGAGCTACCATAAACATTTTTGTATATATGGGTCTTCCTCCCACTTCTATGATCTCTTTGGGATATAACCCTAGGAGTGGTATTGCTGGGTCAAAGGATATGAAATTATTTATAGCCCTTTGGGCATAATTCCAGATTGCTCTCCAGAAAGGCTGGATAAGTTCACAACTGCACCAGCAATGCATTAATGTTCCAATTTGCCCACATCCTCTCCAGCATTTGTCATTTTCCTCTTTTGTCATCTTAGCTAATCTGACTGGTGAGATGTGGTACCTCAGAGTTGTTTTGATTTGTATTTTTCTAATCAATAGTCTTTTAGAGCATTTCTTCATGTGCTTATAGATATCTTTAATTTCTTTCTCTGAAAATTGCCTGTTCATATATTTTGACCATTTATCAATTGGGGAATGACTTGTATTCCTATAAATTTGACTAATTTCTCTGTATATTTTAGACATGAGTCCTTTGTCAGAGACATAGGTTGTAAAAATTCTTTCTTAATTTCCCACCTCCCTCTTAATCTTGGTTACATTGGCTTTGTTTGTACAAAAGCTTTTCAATTTAATGTAATCAAAATTATCCATTTTATATTTTATAATGCTCTCTAATTCTTGTTTATTCATAAAGTCTTTCCCTCTCCACAAATCTGACAGGAAAACTATTCCTTGTTTTCCAAGACTGCTTACAGTATCAACCTTTATACCTAGATCATGCACCCATTTAGACTTAATTTTGGTATATGGTGTTAGATAATGGTCTATGCCCAGTTTCTGCCATACTATATTCCAGTTTCCCCAGCATTTTTTGTCAAATAGTGAGCTCTTATCCCCAAAACTAGGGTCTTGGGGTTTATCAAACAATAGATTACTATAGTCGTTGACTTCTGAATCTCATGTGCCTAATCTATTCCATTGATCCACTCCTCTATTCCTCAGCCAATACCAAGCAATTTTGATGAATCCTGCTTTATAATACAGATTGAAATCTGGTATAACTCATCCACCTTCCCTAGCATTTCTTGTAATTAATTCCCTTGATATTCTGGACCTTTTATTCCTCCAAATGAATTTTGTTACTATTTTTTCTAGCTCTATAAAGTAGTTTTTTTGTAAATTAATTGGTATGGCACTAAATATATAATTTAGTTTAGGTAAAATTGTCATTTTTATTATGTTGGCTCAACCCAGCCATGAGCAATTGATATTTTTCCAATTAGTTAGATCTGACTTTATTTGTATGAAAAGTGTTTTGTAGTTGTGGTCATATAGGTCCTGGGTTTGTTTTGGCAGGTAGATTCCCAAATATTTTATAATGTCTACAGTAACTTTAAATGGGATTTCTCTTTCTATCTCTTGCTATTGAATTTCATTGGAAATATATAGGAATGCCGAGGGTTTATGTGGATTTATTTTATATCCTGCAACTTTGCCGAATTTATTTATTGTCTCAAGTAGTTTTTTACTTGATTCTCTAAGTATATCATCATATCATCTGCAAAGAGTGATAGCTTGGTCTCTTCTTTGCCTAATTTGATTCCTTTGATTTCTTTTTCTTCTCTAATTGCTATTGCTAACACTTCTAGTACTAGATGGAATAAGAGGGGTGATAGTGGACACCCTTGTTTCACCCCTGATCTTATGGGAAATGCTTCTAGCTTATCCCCATTATATATAATATTTGATGATGGTGTTAAATACATGCACCTATTATTATAAGGAAGGCTCCATTTATTCCTATACTTTCTAGTGTTTTTAATAGGAATGGATGTTGTATTTTGTCAAAAGCCTTTTCTGCATCTATTGAGATAATCATGTGGTTTCTGCTAGTTTTATTGTTGATATGATCAATTATACTGATGCTTTTCCTAATATTAAACCATCCTTGCATTCCTAGAATAAATCCTACCTGATCAAAGTGTATGATTCTTGAGATAAGTTGCTGTAGTCTTTTTGCTAACATTTTATTTAGAATTTTTGCATCTATATTCATGAGGGAGATTGGTCTATAATATTCTTTCCCTGTTTTATCTCTTCCTGATTTATGTATCAGTACCATATTTGTGTCATAAAAAGAATTTGGTAGGACTCCTTCTTCACTAATTTTCCCAAATAGTTTGTAGAGTATTGGAATCAATTGTTCTTTAAATGTTTGATAGAGTTCACTAGTAAATCCATCTGGGCCTGGAGATTTTTTCCTAGGGAGGTGACTGATGGCTTGTTCAATTTCTTTTTCTTAGATGGGGTTATTTAAGTAATTTACTTCCTCTTCAGTTAATCTGGGCAAATTGTATTTTTGAAAATATTCATCGATTTCCCCAAGATTGTCAAATTTATGTGCATACAATTGGGAAAAATAATTCCTAATTATTGTTTTGATTTCCTCTTCATTGGAGGTAGATTCACCCTTTTCATTTTTGATACTCATAATTTGGTTTTCTTCTTTCTTTTTTTTTTATCATATTGACTAAGGGTCTATCAATTTTATTTTTTTTCCCATAAAACCAGCCCTTAGTTTTATTTATTAATTCAATAGTTTTCTTAATTTCAATATTATTAATCTCTCCTTTGGTTTTCAATATTTCTAATTTAGTATTTAATTGGGGATTTTGAACTTGTTCTTTTTCTACCTTTTTCAATTGCATGCCCAATTCATTGACCTCCCTTTTCTCTAATTTAATCATGTATGGACTCAGGGATATAAAACTTCCCCTAAGAACTGCCTTTAATGCATCCCACAAATTTTGGTATGTTGTCTCATTATTATCATTCTCTTGAATGAAATTACTGATTGTTTCTATAATTTCTTGTTTGACACAGTCATTCTTTAGGACTAAATTGTTTAATTTCCAATTAGTTTTTAGTTTGTCTTTCCATGGCCCTTTATTGCATATAATTTTTATTGCATCATGATCTGAGAAGGATGCATTTAATATTTTTGCCTTACTGCATAGAGTTGTGAGGTTTTTATGCCCTAGAACATGATCAGTTTTTGAGTATGTGCCATGAACCACTGAGAAGAAAGTATAATCCTTTTTTTCCTCATTCAGTTTTCTCCAGAGATCTATCATACCTACCCTCTCTAAAATTCTGTTCACCTCCTTAACTTCTTTCTTGCTTATTTTGAGGTTGGATTTATCAAGTTCAGAGAGGGGGAGATTAAGGTCTCCCACTAGTATAGTTTTGCTATCTATTGCTTCTTCTAATTCCTTTACTTTCTCCTCTAGGAATTTGGATGCTATACCACTTGGTGCATATATGTTAAGTAATGATATTGCTTCATTCTCGATGGTGACTTTTAACAGGATATAGTTTCCTTCCTTATCTCTTTTAATTAGATCAATTTTTGCTTTTGCTTTATCCAAGATAAAGCTTTTTTTACTTTAGCTGAGGTATGATATATTTTACTCCAGCCTTTTACCTTTACCCTGTGTGTATCCCTCTGTTTCAGATGTGTTTCTTGTAAATAGCATATTGTAGGATTATGATATCTAATCCATTCTGCTATCCATCTCTGTTTTATGGGAGAGTTCATTCCATTCACATTTACAGTTATGATTGTTATCTGTTTCTTTTCCTCCATCCTATTCCCTCCCCTGTTAATGCTCATATTTTTCCCCCTTCTCAATTCTCCCCTTAATAGTTTTCCTTTTGATCACTGCCTCCCTCAGTATTCCCTTAGCAACCCCCCTTCCTTTTCCTCCCCTTCCCCTTTACTTCTTCCCTCCCTACTAACCACCCCCCCTTTCATAGCCCTTTCCCCCTCCTACTGCCTGTAGGATATTTTTATACTTAATGAAGTATGTTATTTCTTCTTCGCACCAAGAGTGATAGGAACAAATCTCAAGCAAAGCTCCTCTCCCTCCCCTCTTTCCCTCTAAAATGATACTTTTTGTGTTTCTTCTCTGTAGAGTCCTAAAACGGGTTGTTATACCCTCCTTGCACCAGAACCAATGAGGGAAAAGCTCATATGATTCTCATCTCCCTCCCTTCTTTTCCTCTGCTATATTGTTTACTTTTATTTTTTTTTGCTATATTGTTTTAATGCCTCATTGTGTGACATAATTTACCCTTTTCCACTTCATTCATTCCTCTTCTTCCATTGCAGTCCCTTTGTAGCCCTTAATAAGATTTTTTAAATCATCATTTTGTGTATTTTATACTCATACCCTCTACTTGTTTATAAACAGTTTGCTCTTATTAAATAGCAGTGTGTGTGTGTGTGTGTGTGTGTTTGTGTGTGTGTGTTTACTTTGTTTACCTTTCTATGGTCACTCTTGCATCTCGTAATTGGAGGTTGAATTTTCCATTGAGCTCTGACTTTTTCATCAGGAAGGTCTTGAACTCTGTTATATCGTTGAATGACTATCTCTTTGCCTGGAAGAATATGCTAAGTCTTGCCGGGTATGTGATCCTTGGTTGTAACCTGAGCTCTTTTGCCTTCCGGGAAATTGTATTCCACTGTCCCTGATCTTTCAGTGTAGAGGCTGCCAAATCCTGTGCAATCCTCACTGTGGACCCTTGATATTTAAATTGTTTCCTTCTGGCCGCTTGAAGTGTTTTCTCTTTTACCTGGTAGTTCTGGAGTTTGGCCACAACATTTCGAGGACTTTTCAGTTTGGGATCTCTTTCAGCAGGTGTCCGGTGGAGTCTCTTGATTTCTATTTTACCCTCATGTTCTAGTATCTCAGGGCAGTTTTCCTTAATGAGATCATGAAGAATATTGTCCAGGCTCACTTTTTCATCATGATTTTCTGGTAGGCCTATGATTCTCAGATTATCTCTCCTGGATCTGTTTTCCAGGTCAGTTATTTTTTTATTGAGGTATTTTACCTCTTTTTCTAATTTTTCATTCTTGTTGTTTTGTTTGACTAATTCTTGGTTCCTTGTAGAGTTATTTGTTTCAATTTGGTTGATTCTAGTTTTTAGCAAATCATTTTCCTTGGTTAATTTTTGGAGCTCCTTTTCCATATCAAACACTTTTCTTTTTAGAGAGATGTTTTCTTCATTATAATGTTTTTCTAATTCTGCTATTTTGGTTTTAAGAGAATTATTCATTTTGTCTCCTATCTCTCTCATTTGGTTTTCAAAGTTCCTTTTGAGCTCATCTAGGAGAGCTTTCTGTGCTTGGGACCCATTCCCTGTTGATGTTTCAGCTGTGGGTGTGGAGTCCACATTGTCTCCCTCTGAGGATAGTAGGACTCTAGAGTCTTTGTAGTTTCCTTTCTACCCATTGTGAGGCAGGGCCCTAGCCATGCCCTTCCTCTAGGGATCCCAAGCCTTTACTGTAGAGGGTTTTGCCCTGGATCAATAGTTACTATGTTTTCAGGGTGGGGGTGGGGTTGGAGCTGGTGAGGTTCACTCTGTCATCCTGGTTTTTGGAGGTCCTGATAGGGGCTATTTTAAAAATTTCTGGGCTATGAAGTGGTAGCCCTAGGAGTATTTGCTGTCCTGGACAGGGGCCCCTGCATTTGGTTCTTACCTAGCTCTTTCTAGTCCCAGCCCTTTGGTGATAGGCCTGGTAGTGGCCCTTGTGGTTGGTGGGATGACTCCCCCCCCCCAAGTTGATCAGGCCTTTTCTGGGCCTGCCTCTGCTCCCCACTCGCCTTCCCGGCCTGCCTCTCAATATTATGTATTTCAAAATGGAATTTTAAATCATACTATTTGGGGACACTAATATGCTGTTTATAAATTAAACAGAAAATCTTGTTTTTTCTTCTGAAAAGAAATAACCTCTCTTTGATTTTGAAAAATTCTGTTTTCTTCTTGTATGGACTTTTTCTTATTCTTAGAATATAACAAGATTAATACCCGTCTGAAATTAAAATCAGTAAGTTTAAAAACAAATATCTATAAGTTTATATTTCTAGTTGCAAATAAATTTTTAGTTTTTTTGCCTTACATAAATTGTATTTTTTTTCCTTAACCTCTTTTATCCATGGTAAAGACTTGTTGAATATGAAGGCAACAAAATATTATTGCCATTAGTGCAAGGATCACGACTGTAGATTAATTGTATAAACTATGCTCAAAAGAATCTTGAGGGTTGAATTTACTTGCTTACATCATGTGAAATCTTTCTCCACTAGGCCATTGTTAGGGAAATATGTCAGAAGATGATGGGAGCTTCCATGTGATGTGAGAGACAGAACATGCTGTGAGGAGAACAGTAAATCAGAGCAGAGAAGGTGCTTCTTCATGCTTATCACCTTTTGCTTCTCTTTCTCAGAAATAACAGTCTCATTTGGTGGATTTCTACACAAACACCCATAGATTGCCTGTCACAGAAATGGTACTTTTCCAATATAAGTGAAACTTAGCCCACAATGTATTTCAAATGTTGTTGTTATTTATCCTTTGATTTTGAAAAGGACCAATGATGTCATGGCTTATATTGAATTTAAGTGAGGCAGAGTTGCATGAATTCATCAGCCTCACTGTCTCTTCTAGAGTCATCAAAGTCTGTGTCAAGACAAAATTCAGGACAATTGGCAATGACTCAGGATGCAGTGGGTGACCTTGGCATCTTTGATATCTGACCAAGGTCTATGCCCTCCACAGGGCTGGTTTCACTTGCTTCATGGCCATTGGAAGAAATTGTCCTCATCTGCCCATTCCACAGGGGGAAGTCTTCACATGCTTGGAGTAGGCATCCTCCTATCTCACCCTATCAGTGATAACCTTCAATCTGGTTTAGCTTGTTTGTTGAGATGGTTTTACTGGGGTGTGGTTGCTGTACATTCTACAGTTTCTTGGAGTCATAGTTGAGAGTTGAGTGCCAGGTAGACACCAAAGGTACCTGAGTAGCCCTGAAAAGGGCTTGTCTAGTCCTCACACCAGAGGTACTATTCCTCCCTGAATACCCCATACACCCTTTGCTTCAAGTACTGCATAAGAGGGTGAGTACCTATGCACCAAAATGGATGGCATAACTAGATGTTTGGTATATGTATCACAAGGTGCTTAGTCATATGAAAATCTGTAATGTATAGTGCCCCAATAACAGATACTATGAAAAGGAAAACTTACATTTCTACTTTTACTAATAGCCCTTCAAATACTAAAAATATAAAGTTCCTTACAATAAATATTTTCCTGCATTTTTCACCTGAAATAGATTGTGATTTTCAAAGACAGGAACTTGGCTGTGAACTGTGCTCATGTGCTTGTATGTAAGCATCTCCAGTTTCCACTACATGTGCCAAATTGAGCCTCCCTCCTAACATTCCTCTCCCTATCATCCTGCTCTGACCTTCTTCCAAGATAACCACCAAATTATCATGCAAACTACTGCCTGCCTCCTCCAAAATTACTAATAGCAACTATATACTTTATTCTTTTGTAATTCTTTTACAAAAATATTAATTTATTTTTAGTTTTCAACATTCACTTCCACAAGATTTTTAATTAAAAATTTTCTCCCCATCTCTCCCCTCTCCCTACCCCAAGATAGCATGCATTCTCATTACCCCTTCCTCCAATCTGCCCTCCATTCTATCACCCTGTGACCCTTCTATTATCCCCTTCCCTTCTATTTTCCTGAAGGGCAAGAT
Organism: Petaurus breviceps papuanus; assembly: GCF_028583685.1. NCBI lineage: Eukaryota > Metazoa > Chordata > Mammalia > Diprotodontia > Petauridae > Petaurus > Petaurus breviceps. The sequence continues at coordinate 14,745,978 of NW_027187374.1, forward strand.
AGATTTCTATACCCCATTGGCTGTATATCTTATTTCCCAGTTGCATGTAAAAACATTTTTTAACAATCATTCAAAAAAACTTTGAGTTTCACACGCTCTCCCTTCCTCCCTCCCCATTTACCCTCATTAAGAAGGAAAGCAATTCAGTATAGCTTATACATGTGTAGTCATGCAAGACATTTCCACAACAGTCATGTTGTGGAAGACTTAACTATATTTCCCTCTAGCCTGTCCCACCCTCCCTTTGTTCTATTCTCTCCTTTGACCTATCCCTCCTCAAAAGTGTTTGCTTCTGATTACCCCTTCTTGCAATCTGCTGTTCCTTCTTTTATCATCCCTATCTTATCCCCTTCCATCTTACTTTCCTGTAGGGTAAGATATATTTCCATACCCAGCTGAGTGTTCATGTTATTCCCTCCTGAAGCCAAATCCAATGAGTGTAAGGTTCACTTATTCCCTCTCACCTCCCCTCTCTTCCCTTCCATTGTAAAAACTCTTTCTTTCCTCTTTTATGTGAGATGACAAAGGTCTCATGAGTTACAAATATCATCTTTCCATGTAAGAATATAAACAGTTCAATTTTAATATCCCTTATGATTTCTCTGTCCTGTTTACCTTTTCATGCTTCTCTTGATTCTTGGATTTGAAAGTCAATTTTTCTATTCAGTTCAGGTTTTTTCATCAAGAATGCTTGGAAGTCCTCTCACTGAAATTCCATGTTCCCCCCTGGAGCATTATGTTTAGTTTTGCTGGATAGATGATTCTTTGTTTTAATCCTAGCTTCTTTACAGGCCTCTAGAAATTGAAAACAGCTGCACAAAACCCCTGAAGCTTGGGTCAGTACACACTCCACTTAATAAAAGGCTCAAAAGTTAAGTATTTGGCTGGGAAAATGAGCAAACAGTGGGAGGAAAAAAACCAGACTATAGAAATCTTATTTCCTTGGTGACAAGGTACTTACTTCCTTGGTGGCAAGGAAGATCAAAACATGGTGACAAGGTATTTACTTCTTTGGTGACAAGGAAGATCAAAACATACAACCAGAAGGAGACAAGAAAGTCAAAGCTCCTACATCCAAAGTCTCCAAGAAAAATATGAATTGGTCTCAGGACATGGAAGAACTCAAAAAGGATTTTGAAAATCAAGTAAGAGAAGTAGAGGAAAAATTGGAAAGAGAAATGAGAGCGATGCAAGAAAATTATGAAAAACGAGTCAACAGCTTGCTAAAGGAGGCTCCCCCACCAAAAAAAATGCTGAAGAAAATAACATCTTAAAAAATTGACTAACCCAAATGGTAAAAGAAATTATCAAGGAAAACTGCCCTGATATTCTAGAACCAGAAGGTAAAACAGTTATGGAAAGAATCCACTGATCACCTCCTGAAAGAGATCCAAAAAGGAAAACTCCTAGGAATATTGTAGCCAAATTCCAGAGTTCCCAGGTCAAGGAGAAAATATTGAAAGCAGCCAGAAAGAAACAATTCAAGTTTTGTGTAAACACAGTAAGGCAACTATATACTCTAGAGTGGGAAATTATTCTTTCAAGATCAACTGCTGCTACACTATCAATGCTTACAAATAAGAATTAGTAAAAAAAAAAAAGTAAATTATCCATTTTATAATCACAAAGTTACATTCTGATGTGTAATATTATCTATGTTTTATTGGGTTTTTAAAATTGATTTTGTTAAATATTTTCTTTAATCTGGTTCAGTTGTACTTGGGAGTGTTTTGGTCCATATGGGACTTTGGGGCCAGATGTTTGACATCTCTGATCTACAGTGTCAAAGGCTACAGAGAAGTCCAGAAAGATAAGGTGTAAGGGAGAACAGAGGCTGAGGCCAAGGCATGATTCCTTTTCAGGAATAAAACTGAAATGCTTTCTCTGTTTGGCTGTCAAATCCACTAGAACTCATTTGCAATTTTATAGGTGACAATGTGACAAAGTTTTCTCAACCAGTCTGAAAACACTTCCTTTGTAATGTTACCCTATTTGATGAAGGACTTTCTTTTAATATTTTGATACCTGATCTTTTTTCTAATTTCTATCCATTTCTTTTTTTAAAAAATCAAAATTTGTTAGTGAGTTGTTAGCATACTGAGTTTGGTTTCTTCAGAATATATCCTTCTGGAGGATTTACCTGTTTCTTCTGATCTACTTTTCTATGTAGAATTCTAGTCCATGGGATCTTATTTACCCTTTTCCTGAATCCTTTGAAATCTGCTGTTCCAAAACTGGGGTCTATGTCAGCCTATGTCAGGCTTTAGGCTGCTCTATCACAAACTATAAGAGCGAGTAGTCACTTTCCTACAATGTTTCCATCCTTTTCACTTTAGTAATCTGCTCTATTTTAGTGAGAATCAGATCCAGAATATAATTTTCCCTCATTAGTTTCTTTACCTATTGAAGAATTAAATAATTGCATTGTTATTAAGGCAAATCAAAAAGTTATTTATAGCTCTGCTTTTGGCAGATAGAAAGATCCTGTGTCAGTTAATTGAAACTACTCATATGTATCATGCCTTTACTCCAGGCTTATAATCTGTATTTCAAACCTCCCATATTGGTTTCATTTTTCTGTTAAAGTTATCTGTAGTATACTCTGATGACAAAAACATTTCTCTTTTTGCCTCCATTAATCTTTACCCAAATATTCTCCACCATGTTCAGTAATATCTCCTCTCCTCCTTCTTGGATCTCCACACATCAGTGTGTCTTAACACAAGGCCTCAACCCCCTTTTGAGTTATACTTTTTCCCAACAAGATACACCCATCCAGAACAATATCCTAATCATGGCTTTTAGCCTATCAATTGTCAGTGATACCTATGAAGTTGTATAGCCTCCTCAGGACTTCTGGTGTATCTTACTTATTATCTAAGCTTTGTGTATTTATATGCAGACATTCAAGGCCAGGATTTTACTATTGGCTCTTTTCTTAGGATTTATCTTCGAGGAGCTTCTTAATTACATACTATTTTATATTGTTTGCTTCTTTATGTATGTTTACCTTGTTTCACCAATTAGTTCTTTTTTTTTTTGGAGGGGGAAAGGCAAGGCAATTGGAGTTAAGTGACTTGCCCAAGGTCACACACCTTGTAAGTGTCTGAGGCCAGATTTGAACTCAGGTCCTCCTGATTCTAGGGCTGGTGCTCCATTCACTGCCCCATCACCAACTGGTTATTAAGTTCCCTGGGAGTACTTTTACATTCCACATTTAGCTCAGCAAAGTGCTAACTGAGCACACAGTGGTACATAAAAAACCATTTGTGTGCAGTGTTACTCAGAGTGGATTGAGAAGGGGTTGTGAGTGGTTGAGAAGCTTTGCTAGCAGCCATTCTGGCTCTGCCATTTTAGTCATATGCCATAACCTTGGTTAAAAAGGAACATGTTATAGCTACCCTTCCCCTTTGATCATTTTGATGTTCCTGGCTTCTTATCTTCTCCTTGATTTAAAGTCTACTTTACCACACAGCTTTACCTAACATGAATCCAGAAAATCAGCTAACAACATCTAGTCTATGACATGGGACAATGGTAAGTATTACGAAACACAGGATAGTAATGATTGTATTCTAGGAATTAATACAAGACAACACTTAATCAGGTTTTTTTGTTTATTTTTTGGTGGGGTCTTACATTGTGGGTACTACCATTTCTTAGGGGAACTCTAAAATTCTGAATACCAACCAGTCTAGCACAAAGAAATGCACTTTTCTGAATGAACATTATGTTCCCAAAAAGCATAAATTCCAAGAACATTTGTAGGCCAACTGGTATATTTGTTTCTTTGCCTCAGTCCATTGGCTTTAATGAATTAGATACTGTGGCACCCCTTCTTTTCCCCCCTCCCTTTTTGTCTTTCTCCCTCTTCATTCCAATTTCCTAACCAATCATTTCCTGCATCTTCTTTCTTCCTTGATCTTTGATCCCTCCCCCCCCTTTTTTTTTGGATAGAGGCCTCTTGAGCCTACAGGGGGTCTTGTTATTAGGATAGGATTAAGTCCTTAACTTTCCATAGGTATGTGGGTTTTTTTTTTTTGGTAGCCATGTTAGATTGAAACCAATAAATCAGTTTTTATTAATCCTGCTTGTTAATTATGCCCAGTGATTTTGGCTAAAGCTAAGACAAAGAATGGGATAAAGGAGAAGAGAGGAAAAGATAGGATGGACGGGGGGATGGTTAAGGTGGAAGAATGGAGAGTGTTAATGTGTAGTATATGCATATGTTTCAAGGAACAGTCTAGAAGTATATAATGTTCCATGGATACCTCTGTGTTAAACTGGATTTTATGGTATGCATTAATTTTCTTTCTCTGCAAGACCCACACTGAGTGGTGAATAAAGCTGCACATCAAAGGTTTATCACATTACAAAGC